>NC_139947.1:41358060-41495560 GCF_963454915.1 Gymnoscopelus microlampas | reverse complement strand
TAAAGCGCAGTTCCCTAAGAGAGAGGCAGATGACGTAGATTAGATGTGAGCTATTCTGAATGCCATTGAAGTCCATTAAACCAGATATAGTGACGTGCAACCCCCTAGGCAGGCACTGCACTGAGCACACCTCTCTCTATCTCTGTCTCTCCAATCCCTTATACACGCGCTGCGCACACGTACACGTACACACACGCGCGCGCTCTCTCTGCTCTGCTGCGTGTCACGTACGTTGGCTGAACAGAACTACTACAGCGGCCAGCCGCCTACACTGCGTCTACGAGCTGCGCAGCTGCGCAGTGGATTCACAATCACAGACCGGCTGATTTCTACCTTTTGTTTTGCATTACCTGCAGTGGCCAGAAGCTCTCTCTCTCTCTCTCTCTCTCTCTCTCTCTCTCTCTCTCTCTCTCTCTCTCTCTCTCTCTCTCTCTCTCTCTCTCTCTCTCTCTCTCTCTCTCTCTCTCTCCCCCTCTATCACGCACATGCGCGTGCGTACGCGCGCACACACACCACCAGCACCAAGGGAGCGATCAATACACTAAAAGCCCAGGGAGAATTTAAAGGGAGAACCAGAGGAGAGAAACACGTCGAGGGGGAGGAGGAGACGGCAGGAGGAATTATGACGGTACGTTTGTGTTTATTTCTATCAATTAATTTGAATTTTTGGACGGTGTGTGTGTTGACGTCGTTTGACCGACAGACCTACAATCCGCCTTTATAGGTGAAGGTACAAAAATAAAAACCCCATCGTCAGCAGGTTTTGAATGTGAGAATGAAGCAGCTTCATGCCTAGATGGTCGGTTTACTACTGGACGCTGTGATGATTATTAGCTCTCATCCGCCTTTTGTCCGCCTTATTATTATTGTTGTTGCAATAGTTGTTGCTGTTTAATGTTATTAAACCAGCATTTGCCTCTTGAACTGCTGAAAACAACAGAAATACGTTGTGCGTTTCCTCCAACGTATTTCTGTTGTTTTCATCAGCCTTGCGCCACCACACTGTTCTGTTGTTGATGTGATGAGATGAGATGAGCAGAGCAGTAGGCTATAGCCTTTAAACACCTCTTAGATTAAATTAATAAAAGCGGCTCTAAAACCCAGGAGAAACACACACACACACACACACACACACACACACACACACACACACACACACACACACACACACACACACACACACACACACACACACACACACACACACACACACACACACACACACACACACTGTAACCGTGTGGGAAGCTGGTTGGGGTTGGGGTCACATCTGATGTGGTTCAGGTTCGGTTATTATTAGGCATGTGTGCTGCATGAATCATTATTGATAAATGACTGAAGAAAGGACTTAAAGAGACCAGGTATAGTGTTGGGGTGGGAAGGGGTAGCCTGGTGTTACTGTACTGCATGGGACCAACAGTAACAGGTATAGTGTTGGGGTGGGGAGGGGAGGGGTAGCCTGGTGTTACTGTGCTGCATGGGACCAACAGTAACTGGTATAGTGTTGGGGTGGGAAGGGGTAGCCTAGTGTTACTGTACTGCATGGGACCAACAGTAACAGGTATAGTGTTGGGGTGGGGAGGGGTAGCCTATAGTGTTACTGTTGTACTGCATGGGACCAACAGTAACAGGTCCATTTGGCACCCTGGACCAGATTTCGACAACCAGCACAGATGCAGGTGTCTCCCTGCTCCCTATCTCTCTCTCTTTCTGTTTGTGGCTAGGCGTGACTGTGTGTGTGTGTGTGTGTGTGTGTGTGTGTGTGTGTGTGTGTGTGTGTGTGTGTGTGTGTGTGTGTGTGTGTGTGTGTGTGTGAGTGAGTGAGTGATTGCTGGTTAATATTTAACATGCTAGAAGTTGTTGAGTCCAACTTTCACACACAGATCTTTACTTAATGACTCTCCACTCCAACACCTCAATGCAACACAGGGAAAATAGTGTAACATCAGAGAAGAGAGAGAGAAAAGTAGCCTATACACAATAATGACATAGAACAGTACACATATACAGTACTCATGTATTGAAATAGAATTGAATAGACCAAAGTCAAATGAAATAGGATAGACTAAATAATAGTATTAGTTTCATGGTTGGATACCTTCTTGTCCTGCTAGCCTATATATTTCTTTAGCTAATTAAGCTAATCATTATACGGTATGATGGTAATGTTAATTAAAGGCAGGTTAAAGAAAACTAATGATAGCAATAACTAATGGATTAATAACTAATTGATAACATGCAAGAATGATATATGCTATATACATATATATATATATATATATATATATATATATATATATATATATATATATATATATATATATATATATATATATATATATAATCTATTTATTTATCTATTTTTTCACTACTGGATCCAGTAGATAATATCCCTGGTTTCTATGGGAACAAGACACCAGTAAACAATAATAATACACCTGAAACATCTGTCTGCCTCCATCACTGTGTGTGTGTGTGTGTGTGTGTGTGTGTGTGTGTGTGTGTGTGTGTGTGTGTGTGTGTGTGTGTGTGCGTGTGCGTGTGCGTGTATGTGTGTGTGTATGTGTGTGCGTGCGGCGCGTGTATGTGTGCATTTGTATGTGTGTGCATTTAGACTGACAGCTTTGGATCAGACAGCAATACTATATAGGGGTCACCTCAGGACAGCACAGTGAACTGCTCTTGGATTTTTATCAAAGTGTTCTTGAGCAAGACATACTGAACCGACTGCTCCCGATGAGCAGGGCTGTCACCATCACTAAATTCTACCTGACGATTAATTGTCATGCAAAACAGAATAAATCATGTTCTATGGCTAAAACAGGCTATAATATGTAATAAATGTATACTTTAAACAGCTGTAATAGCTGATCTACAAGCTGTGAGAGGTTGTAGATCAGCTATTTTTGAAAATGTATGAACATTGTTCGACAGATGAATGTATACAGATGAAACGATCTGAAGATTCTGCAAAATAATTGTGATTATCTCAAATAATTGCGATCAAGCAATTACGTAATAATTGTGACAGGGTGGTGCCTTGCATGGTTGCCTCCACTGTTGGTGTGAATATGGGTGTGTGTGAATGGGTGAATGTGGGTGGTTTGTTTGTTTTGTTAGTGTGTTTGGAGAGGAGAGAAGATGCTGTTAGCCTCCAGGGACAAATTAGACAGCAGTGAAGACGCTGTCAAGTGATGCTAAACTAACAGTTGAAAACAGCATGTTCAACAGCATCTATATGGTAACACATATACACCACTGTTAGCGCTACTGTGTTAGCAGCATCATTGGTAACAGTCCAAGGCCTGGAAATGTCACTCTGTATATATGTGACCCTGTAGACACAGACACAGTAAAAACTAGGTCGCATACACATACATTCATGCATTCATTGTGTGTGTGTGTGTGTGTGTGTGTGTGTGTGTGTGTGTGTGTGTGTGTGTGTGTGTGTGTGTGTGTGTGTGTGTGTGTGTGTGTGTGTGTGTGTGTGTGTGTGTGTGTGTGTGGGTGTGTGTGTGGGTGGGTGGGTGGGTGGGTGGGTGTGTAGCATGAAATGCCCCTATACCAGAGAGGGAGAGAAAGACAAACAGGCCAAAAAGAAAGACAGAGACACGCACGCACGCAGGTTCGCACGCACGCATGCACGCAAGTGCCCTATTCTGGGCATGTCATTATTGGTGAAAATTTTCAGTAGATGTAAATTGGCTATATGCTACTTTTGCGTAACAATACTGTACAATAAAGTATAAAATATGGCATTCATTTATGAAAAAACATAAAAGTTGAAATACCTTTTCTGCCTGACAATGATGATATACAGTATTACCTAATCTCAAACCAGGGATTTAGCCTCTATAATACACAACACAGCTCACCAAAACATGTCATAATTTGTATATTATGTTCATTTGTATAAGTTGGTTAACTCCAGGTGGCCATGTGCTGTTTGCAATAATAATAATCATAATAATGTAATCATTTAATTTGTATTGCACTTTTCACAGGGAATCTCAGAGTGCTACATAGTTAAAAACATATAATCAATCATAGAAGGTTAAAAACTGGGTTAAAATGTCAAGCACAAAATAATAATGCTGACAGTAACTACACAACAATTTAACACGAAAAGGCCAATGGAGATCCTCAAACCAATCCATTGAATCTGGACTCAACAGAGAGGGTCTGGACCCCACAAAATGTCATCACATTATTTAGGGGGGTTGCAAGACCCCCTAATGCAAGGGGTTGCAATAGAAAATAGAATTTGAAGGTTAACATTTTACAGCAGTAGTAATCTTTGTGGTAATCTTGTGAAATATATAAATCATTTTAATTCATGGTATTCATAGCATATCGATTTGTGTGTATGACATATGTAACAAATGTCCTAACAAGGATAGAAAAGTATACTGAGGACATTGTGCTAGTTCTATTATTAACAACATTAAATATATTTTAATTCAATTATTAACATTAACATTATTCTTGTGTTGGACAAAAGACTCAGAAATGATTGGAATTTAGAAGTGTAAATATGACAATGAGCGCAGGCACATAACTCACAATGACATCACAATGAACTGCACTTTGACCACTCTTATCACAGGGAGGGAGAGCCCCTTGATCCTTTGTGTTGATGATCAACTACAATATGAATGATTTAGTATTATTTATGTTCATTCTGTCATGGTGATAAATATAACTGAAACTAAATTGAGTCAGAGAGAGAGAGAGAGTAAAGTAGAGAGAGAGAGAAAGAGAGAGAGAGAGAAAGAGAGAGCCAGAGAAAGAGAGAGAGAGAGAGCGAGAGAAAGAGAGAGAGAGAGAGAGAGAGAGAGAGAGAGAGAGAGAGAGAGAGAGAGAGAGAGAGAGAGAGAGAGAGAGAGAGAGAGAGAGAGAGAGAGAGAGAGAGAGAGAGAGAGAGAGAGAGAGAGAGAGAGAGAGCAGGTGTTACAGAGAAAACTATGACGAAAAATGTTGGTTGACTACCTTTTTACACTGACAAAAACGAAATGATAACTAAATAAAAACTAAGCTATGATGACTAAAACTCATTGTGAGCTTATAGATTTTTGGCACACAGCTAAGTGTAAATCAGGCATTATGACGCCATCATGGCCTGCCAGCATACATTTTTGTCGACTAGATCAACTGTAGATTTAGTTGACTAAAATCTTATAATATTTAGTCAACTAAAACTAGACTTAAAGTAAAACCTTTCAGATGACGAAAATATGAGTAAAACTAAATGGCATTTTATTCAAAATTCCATGATTTTGCACTGGGAGATAGGGAAAATGCAGAAAGACAAATGCAAAGATATAGAATGGGGAAGTGAAGACCAGACAGGGGTACAGTCAGGAAGAGAGAGAGAGAGAGAGAGAGAGAGAGAGAGAGAGAGAGAGAGAGAGAGAGAGAGAGAGAGAGAGAGAGAGAGAGAGAGAGAGAGAGAGAGAGAGATGTGAGCAGACATGTGAAGTCAGACAATAACGCATATTCATTTATAAACTCCATTTATGAACTTCATTCATTCAACTTCATCAGTTATTTTAAGTTCATACTTACTACACTACAGTAATTAACAGAGAAACACTATACTACATACACTACTTCACCCACTTTTTTACTTCTGTAAACCCAAACCTGTGATGTGACAATAAATGTGATTCTGATTCTACATACACCAGCTCAGTGGCCTTGTGTTTAGAGTGTCTGCCCTGATACTGGGAAGTTGGTGTTCAATCCCTGGCTGAGTCATACTGTCACAAAGACTATAACAAGACTGAGATGAAATCTTATTTGGATAATTTGCTGTAGTGGCTCATTTGAAATATATTTGCAAATTTGAGATTTTCTTTACGTTTTCCTCCCAAAATCGATTTGTTTATGTAAATCATTTTTAAAATGTAGATTACATCGATTAGTTTGATAAACTGTTTTTATTTTATTCTTTATAAACGAGCACACCTATCCGAGCTGTGACCCTTAAAGGAGTAGTTAACCCAAAAAATGACTTATTTTCTATCAATTACACACTCCATGAAGCCTTGAATTCAGGGATATTCTTTTATTTTTGTCGCATTCCTGAGCCAATAATTTGATGGCCGGGTCATCGGTCAATAGGAGACTCAGTAGGAGACTCATTGAATCTCTGGTCATCAAATTATTGGCTTAGGAATGCGACAAAAACAAAAACATCTCCATGAATTCAAAGCTTCATGGGGTGTGTAATTGATAGAAAATAAGTCTTATTTTGGGTGAACTACTCCTTTAACAACACCGCTCCCCCAGACCGTCTGGGAAAGGAAAACAAGCGCACACTTGGGAGTCATACGAGATCCTCGGGGGAGAAGGCTTCTCAGCTTTCTCTAAAAACGGTACCCAATGCCTCCTTGCTCAGCATCGTGTTGGATTGGGGGTAAGTCCCTGTGACATACAGTACTAGCGTCATGTCCAGGGGGTGTACATCAAGCTGCCTCACGCTACGGATACAGGAGATAGGCTCCTGACCTATGGTCCGACTCCTCAGGCTACTTAATTACTTCCTCCTCACTGACAATACAGTGCACACATTTGGATAAATTATATAACCTTTTTCGGTATCAATACGTCAACTACACACTGCTTTAGGCATAACTAGTACATACACTGTAGTAGACCTGCTTTATTTTTAGATTTCCCATTTACATTATCTCCATATTAATCAAAAACGCTACTGAACTAAATTATTGAGTCCATGTTGTGTTGTTAATCATTTTAATTTAATTCATAAATTAATCGTTTCTCCAGTGACTATTTCATAACAAATAAAAAAAATTGCAATCCACACTTTAAAATGCATTAATTAATGTAACTTTGAAAAAAAAAATAACTACAATGAAAATTGATGTGTTGGATTATCTTTCACTCGCAAGCAAGTTCTAAGACTCTGCAAATTGACTTTTATATTATATATTCATATGTATATCATATTCATACTGTATATACAGACTGGTAACAAATTAAAGGAAAAACCTGAATGGAGAAACATAATGAATACATAATAAAGGTGGATGGTACAATTAAGCAGTTAACAGCCTTTTATTCTCTGTGGAATTTATATTAATGCTGAGCAGACCCAATTGACCTAGATTTTGGATCAAGCAGGCAAGAGAAAAAGATCTAAGTGACTATGAAAGATGGTTCATTATTGGGTCACGGATGGCAGGAGATTCAGTTACAAAGACTGCTCAACAGGCTATACTGGCTAGTGTTTCAATAGTAACAGTGACTAAAGTGAGAAACTCTTATTTATGCAGGCCTTCACATTTGCTGTGTAGAGTAAGACATAATTAGAAGAAAAGGAATATAAGATACGTATAAATAAAAAGCCTGAAAGAGCAGCATGTTAAAATCTGTATGATGTGAATTAAAAGAGGTCCTAAAATACATGCAGTCTCTGTAGTGCAGGTCAGTATCATGTAGCTTAGAAGGTCCAACATGAAATCCTAAATCAAATTATATGTGATTGATTGATAGATTGATTATATTGAAAAGTGTGCAGGCTTCCTTTTTTCTTTTTTGTATGGTCTTCCACCCAGCACCTGCTTTGGATAATGCAAGCACAGCTCATTCAGTATAATTAATTATGAAAAGAAACATACAAAATCTGTCATTAGTCATAAAGATCAACATCAGCTCAGCTGCCTGACAACCCACTAGCCAATTACAGTGTGGCCAAAAAATAGCAAAAGTAGCAGATCTACAAGCTCAAAACGCGTCGCTTCACGCTGCATTTCGAGCTTGCAGATCTGCTACTTTTGATACATTTGTGTGACACTGTAGTATGATCAAGAAGGGCATTCATTTACGAAAAAACACAAAAAGTTAGAATGTGGAGATAAGTGGTTTCGGCCCGACAGCAACAAAATCGTATGGGCTGGGGTGGCTCCTGTCAGTGGGGGGTGTTGAACGGGAAGAGTACGACGGAGGCGTTACGTATTTCTGGTGGGAGCTCCTCGCTAGCAAGTGAGCCAGTACGGTTCAGTAGCATTGGCGAAAACATAGAAATGTGTGCGGTGGATTAATTGAAATACTTAATAAATTGGAAGAAAAAAGGTGTAAATGATACAAATACTAAGCTTGTATGTAACAGTCTCAGGCTGTGTGTGTGTGTGTGTGTGTGTGTGTGTGTGTGTGTGTGTGTGTGTGTGTGTGTGTGTGTGTGTGTGTGTGTGTGTGTGTGACTCCCCATTGAGTGTTACCATCTGCTGTACACTACCAGTAGAATGATTACACGCACACGCACACACACACACACACACACACACACACACACACACACACACACACACACACACACACACACACACACACACACACACACACACACACACACACACACACACACACACACACACACACACAATTACACACATACACACACACATACTCAAGTTCTAATATTTCTGTTTGTTTTAGCTATCTCTTACATTACTTCTTTCTGTTTCTCTCTCTCTCCATCTCCATCTTTCTGTTTATTAGTGGATCTAGGGATAGCTGACTCATCTCTTAATCTCCTCCAGTTCTAAAATCCTCCTATCCTCTCTCACTTCTTTTGTGTTCTCTAAACAAGTGGTTCTTAAAGTGGGGTCAGAGGAAACCCGGGGTCCTTGGGGGGGTTCCACCTCACCTGTTACCCACCTTACCTGTGTCTGATCTTTGATTGCCATTGCCCTGATTGAGTTTGCTTGTGTTTAGAAACCCTGTTTGTTCCTCAATTCTATGCCCAGTCTTTGTGTGTGAACACAGCTCTCTTCTGCCATTCTTTAAATGTTTTAGGACTTTGCCTTTTGTGATTTTTGTTCTTCTTGAGGGTTTTTGTGTTGAGGTTTTTGAGTTGGACTTTTTGCTTGCTATAGAACTTCTGTGTGTTTGGAATTACTCTTTGGACTTCTAGAGACCTTTTGTGATTAAAGACTTTATTTGTTTCTGGAAATTGAACTCTCTTTTTTGACCCACGCTGTATCTGCACATGAGTTATCACTCTATTGGGAAATCCCTCAGCCTGACAGCGCTGAGGCTGGGTTTTTTCCCAGGCCCTGACAACAGTTTAACCACTTTAACCCATATACGATTTGCAAGCTCACAATGCATCACAATGCGATGGTTTATGAGCTTGTAGATTGGCTATTTTTAAAATATCTCTTTTTTTTACACTTTAACAACACAAATCTTGTAGGAGGGTCCAATGGCACCAAATATTTTCAGATGGGGGTCTGCGGCCAAATACATATCGATTTGGGAGTCCTTGAGATGAAAATGTTTGAGAACCACTACTCTAAACTAGTTGTCTTGTGTTCTTTAGAACAGCCATCATGTCTAAGGCCACGGTCAAGAAGCTGCACTGGCGCGCCAAGGTACTGTCTCTCTGTCATATAGTATAAACACAAATATGATCTTTTATGATTTTATAATATTTCACATAATAGAATGAGATGCATATTCAGGATACATTATTTTCCTTTATGTATACTTTTTTAATTTTGTGTTTGTTGAATTTCACCTTGCAAGCATCTGTGTTTATTTCATTCAATCCTTTCCTTCCTTCCTTCTTTTCCTTTACTTTCCCTCCCTCTCTCAGGTGCAAGAGAGCTTTGTTCCATTGGGCGGAGCTTCAGGGGAGCTGGGCTTGGCTGTAGGCGGCGGGGCAGATTATGGAGAGTTCCCATTCGTCACGGCTGCCCCGGGGGGTGGAGCTACAGTTGGCGATGTCATCCTAGAGATAGGCGGGACGCCTGTACTGGGCATGACACTCGGCGATGTCAGAGGGGTCCTTAACTCCTGTCCTCATCCAATTAGAATAAAGACTGTCTCACCAGGTGAGTCTACAAGAAAAAGGTGTAGTTAGATTGTAGAGTTAAAAGTTTTATATTTTGATATTACTATTTATTTTATAGGACTGTTTACGGGTTGCTTCTGTATGCAACTGTTTAATACCTTCTCTCTCTCTCTGTCTCTCTCCTTGTCTCTTTGTCCCTCTCTGTATGTTTGTCTCTCTGTAGGTCTCTCTCTGTGTAAAGACCTCAGGTTATTTCTCAGTAAATGTTTCACTCCATCCTCCATGGACAGTCAACTCCAACAGCTCATCAGAGAGAACCTGTACCTGAGGGCTGTGCCTTGTACGTATGCACACACACACGCACACGCACATGCACACACACATAATACATGTGTATTATGATGTATTATGATGTATTATCTTGTGTCCTTGCTTACTGTAAATCGCTCTGGATTAAGAGCGTCTGCTAAATGCCTAAACTGCAACACACACACACACACACACACACACACACACACACACACACACACACACACACACACACACACACACACACACACACACACACACACACACACACACACACACACACACACACACACACATGCACACAGGCTTGTGATTGTCCATAATGTCCGATGATGATTTACTTGTTCATCTTCTGGTAGCTGTAGAATCTGATCCTGGATGCAAAGCTGCGGGAATGTAAAAGCAGGGTTGTGGGCTGAGTTTTATGGGCATGCCTCTTTGCATACTTTGCTATGCAGTATTAAGTGCACTGGTTCTCCATATACGCCACAGCCTGTAAGGAGGGAGGGCACCAGAGGGCACTTCCCTTCAGTGTGGTCTTTAGTTGGTCCTTGAACTTCTTTTTCTGTCCACCAGTGTTGGCAAACATGTAGATGGCTGTATAGCATCTCGTGGTTAAACATGTGTATACAGTAACATGCACAAGCCAGAGTTGATACTGGTTCAGGGTAGACTCCACACTGCAGCAGCCTGGCCGTTCCAGTACCTCAGCCTTCCAAGTGATGCAGAGGACCTGCTGGAGGTATCTTACATGGAAGGTTCTGAGATGGTGGCTGTGCATGGTCCATGACTCACATCCATATGTCAGAGTGGAGATACAGACTGCCTGGTAAATCAACAATTTGGAATTTAAGGTTGTTGTTCGGGAAGACCTTTCTTAACTTAGACAACCAAATGAGGATGTAGTTTGTTTGAAATGGTTTTCAATATCATTGTGCAGGCAGCAGATAATATACTGGCCATTGAAAGCAGGTACGGTGGACAAATTGTTGGGTGTAGTGGGAGACCTGCATTCATCATTTGACAGATAAACTCAGTTTTGTGGGTGTTGATGGTCAGTCCCATTCTCTGGTATGCAGTCAAAGATATTGAACAGGACTGGGGCCTGTACACAGCGGTGTCTGACTGTGACTGACTCTGACTCCAGTCTGTATACAAAAGAAAAAGGTTCTCACTACTACTCAGGCTTAAGGATAAACTTGGATGGGCATCCAAATGTCCTCATGACCTGCCACAATAGCTCACTGTTCATGCTGTCATATGAGAGAGGTCTACAAAAGCTATGAGCAGCACCGTTTACTGTTCACTGTATTTTTCCTGAAGCTGGTGTGCAACAAGATCATGTCAAACATCTCTCTGTCCTATCTAAAACCACACTGCGACTATGGAATGATGGTGGAGTGTCCTTCCCTTCTTGAGGATTTCAGCTGCGATGTTATCAGATCCATCAGGTTTATTGTTTTCAGGGTTTTGACGGCATGCAGGATTTCATTTAAGTTTGGCTGGAGGTCTAGGTCTTGCAGGGTAGGCTGTTCAGGGAGCTCCAACAGTACAGTTGAATCCATAGAGGTGGGTTGGTTGGCAGGGTGTTAAAGTACTCAGCCTAGAGCTCCACTGTCAGAGCCAGGTCCCCGGTGACAATTATTCTGACGTATCCAACGGGTGGCAGAGAGCAGTTCCTGGGGTCTTATGCATCGTAGAAACCATGCATGCGTTTCTATCTGCATGAGACTTTATTCTGTTGGCCTTCGGAATCCTCCATCTTTTCTAGGGCCTCAGAGCGGAGGTCTTCAGGTTTTGGAAAAAAGGGTTGCTAAGGGTGGGGTGTTTCAGGGGTGTCCACAGAAAGCGTCTTACGAGTAGAGGAGCGCTTTGGATATCGTGTCCATAGTGCTCGCATGCAGCATCTACCGGTATTTAAAACATATTTCTTAGCCATGAAAATTACTATTTTCAATCAGGATAGAGATGCTTTTAGTATGTAAGTTCTTAGAAATGTCCAATCAGGGAGGGAATCCTGAAGGAGTTGAGTTTAGAAGGCAGGTGAAAAAACAACAACATGGACAGCAAGCATGCACTTATTTATCAACAGACTTATGCCTCAACAATATCTTCAAAAAGGAAATATAAATTCCAGGACATGGGAATTGTGAGTATCAACATTATAAACAATGCAGCTTCAATGATGATGTCACCGTGTGTCTGTAGGTACAACCAGACAGCCGCGAGAGGGGGAGATCTCAGGAGTCGACTACAACTTTGTCTCCATTGAGGAGTTCTTCTCTTTGGAGGAGTCAGGAGCCCTGCTGGAGAGTGGCAAGTTCAAAGGTAAGAATCAAACGCACCCAAACTATTACCATGCATCATCCTTTATCACTCTCAAACCCATTTAGAGTACGCTTGTGAAAGCACCAACATGACTGATTCAATTGACTCAATTGGGAATATCAAAACAAACCTTTGCAATAAAACACGGGGAGTATTCACCTACTGTACAAACGGAACCTGGCCCAGTCTTTGACCCCAGGTCAACCAGCACAGATGCCCACCAGGGCTGTGTTCTCTCACCCCTACCAGATTACCAGAACCAATTCCTGTATGCCCCACATAGTGGCACTCAAGTGATTCTGAGTTCTGGGTTCTATCCTGGTAGGATAGAAAACCAGCAGCACTAGTAGTGGTCTTTGTAGTGCAGATCATTGCTTACTGTATAAAAATAATCGTGACTGGTTTTGACTGACTGATTGACTGTTTCTGTCCAATCTCAGGGAACTACTATGGTACGCCCCGGCCAGTCCACATCGGACCAGAGAGTCCACCAATCACCTACCAGGAACACAGAAACCTGCTGAGGAACTTCAGAACACGCAGCAAGTCACTTAGCAACCTGGAGAAAGCTGTAGAGGAAGGAGAGAACAGTGAGGAAGACAGTGGACTGTCTGGTACGCACGCACGCAAGCACGCACACACACACACACACACACACACACACACACACACACACACACACACACACACACACACACACACACACACACACACACACACACACACACACACACACACACACACACACACACACACACACACGCCACTAGCTACTGTAGATTTTACTAATAATAATAATCACTCTGTTGATTGACAGCAGGGTCTGTTGGTGTCAGCAGTGCCCCGCCCACCGGCCTGCCACTCAGCCAATCATGGGAGTCATCAAGAGTGGGCATCGGGGGGGCAGAGAACGGAGCAGGGAGCATCTCAACAAGCAGAGGAGGAGAGAGAGAGAGGGGGGGACCCCTGCCTGAGAACTGGGAGCTGGCGTACAGCGACTCAGGAGAGCCTTACTACATAGAGTGAGTTCAACTATTCAATGTAGACGAGTTGTACTTTGTTAAAACATATGATGTAGTCCAGTGGTTCTCAACCTGTGGGTCTGGACCCCCAGGGGGGGTCCCCACATGATTTGGGGGGGTCCCCACATGACAGTGAAGTGGCAATTTAGGACTTTTAAGACATTTTTTCCAATTCCCCAAAAAAATATTTACTGCATCAAAAGTAATCAACAAACTGTACTATAAAAACTGGTCAAACATTGGCCAAATTGTCAAATATTATAAGAAAGAGGCAAAAAATAGAAAATAGCCAATCTAAAAGCTCACAATGCCTCATAAAGCGAGGGGTTGTGAGCTTGTAGATTGGCTATTTTCACAATATTTATATGTGGAACAGAGTCAAACTAAATGTAATGCCTCAACTACTACATTCCAAGTGCTTGTCAGGATGGGGGGTCCCCAGTTCAAATATGAATATTTTGGGGGGTCACGGCCTGAAAAAAAGAACAAACATATGATGTAGTCGAGTTTCAACCATACAACGTAGTCAAGTCGAACTTGTTTAACCATACAATGTAGCTGAGTTGTTATTGGTTCAACAAGACAATGCAGTTTCGTTTTATATTACTGTATATATAAAATCTTAACTGAATTTTGGTTTACAGGAGAGTAGATTGTGGCCGATGAAGATGATAATAATGTTTGTCTTTCAGTCATATCTCAAAGACGACCAGCTGGTCGGACCCCCGAACACAGAGCAGAGAGACAGTATCTACTAATGAATGTAAGTCTGTCTGTCTGTCTGTCTGCCACACTTCTGTCTGCCAGCCCAGTCAGTAAAAGGCATCTTCTATTCACAATCTACTGTCCTACTCTAATGTCATTTGCCCTGCTCTCCTGTACTTCCATCTATGTATAGTAATAGATTCTTCTCTCCCTCTCTTCTTCCTGCTAGTACCAGCATTCACAGACCAGCCCAGTCAGTTAATGGGATATTCCGTCCACACTCGTCTGTCTAAAGGTCCCAGAGGTTTTGGTTTTAACATCGTAGGAGGAAGTCGACCCAGAGAGTTCCTTCAAGTGTATAGTGTCACACCTGGAGGTCCACCTGTTCTAATTACAGGTAACTATTACTAAACGCTGTACTACTAATAACAATAATAACAAGGCAACCTAGAGGTGTGCATAGTTGAGCTGCAGTACTCTCTGGTGGACAAATATATTCACTTAAAATACAATAATACTGTATACCAGGGCAAGTAAGTTTGACCTCAGGCCAATTATTTTCTATGCCATTACCCAGGCCAGAACACAATCAATGGCTAATTTAGGAACTGTACCATGCGACAAACCAATTCATATACAATAATAGCTATATTGCTATAAAAGTTAACGAATAAAGGTGTGTGTATGACTACTGATACAGAAATATGTGTTTAGTCAAAATGTTACAGGTGCAGATAGAAATGTGTGTGATTTACAGGTCCCATCCTTGAATGTGGTACTTAGGATATTTATTTGATCAAAAAGACAGTCATACTCCTTTTTTTAACAAGAGCTCTTTCATGGTTCAACGTCTCTTGAACAGATAGAAACTGTGTATTTTTAAGGCATGTGAAACTCAGTTTTGGTTTGTTTTTTAAACTTGAGAAAAGCTTTTCATCCAAGAGTCTAAAGAGGAAAGTTGACAGTGAAAATAGAATATTCATAGAAGAATGGAAAGATAACTATATGTTCATCCTACGCTCCATCTATGTAAAGCCATCTATGCTGTCCATTATCTTACGCATTGTGACCTTGTAGAGCCACTATTTTAGCTATATTCTTCACCTGACACCATTGTATGAAACCCAGGACCGTAAGTGATTTATTATGTGTGTGGTGTAAATATGGTGGGTTTGTATAGGAGCACCGGTGATGAGTGGGATGCCACTGCACACTCTGTAACTCTTTCATAACTCCTGTTATTATCGTCTATCCTTTAGTTTCCCCTCTCCTTCCCTAGGAGGCTAGCTGTCTATAAGAGGTCCAGTCTGTGTCTATCTGATAATACCGCAAACTTCAGAAACAACCAGTGCCAAATTTCTTGTGCGCACTGCCAGTAGGCTAACTTAGTACCTCCACTATTTTATTTTTCACATTGGAAATATTTAACTTTTAATTTAATGATTTAAATCAGCGGTGGGCAACTTTGATGATGGAAAGGGCCACTATATTTCCACACTCACTCCAGAGCGCCACATTGCATAATATACTGTCTTTCCGTATTTTAACTTTAACCATTCTATATCACACAAAAGTAACAAAAATAGCCGATCTACAAGCTCAAAATGCGTTGCGTTTTGAGCTATTTTTGAATTGGGATCTTGAAAAGTAACATTTTTATTTAATTTCAAATGATTTTAGTTATACTAAAAGTTAACTTAATGAACTTAAATACAAATACGTTGGACTTACAGTAAGAAAGACAATGGAATTTAATACAAGTCATTAAAGGATCTACACCATGAATAAAATAAAAAAATAACATTTAATATCATATTGTTTATGTCCCTCAAACGTTTTTCAATAGGTTTGAGCCTAAATCACGCCTCAGATATACTCATTCCAACTAACTTCTCTCTGGCTTATAAAGCACTTTTACCTGCAATACCACATTGTCCTGATTTGGCGCTATTGAGCCAGTTTGTGTGCATGTTATCTCTTGGTTCTGTGTGGAAAAAGAAAAAGAAAAAAATGTAATGTTGGAACTGAAAAACTGGAGGGATTGTACCGCTAGTGACGTCACTTTCGGGGGCAAATCTGTTTGGCCTGTTTTGAGACCAATTTACATAAAACCCCAGATATGCTGTGAAACCTCAGTGCTCAAGCTGGGGTATTTTTGGGGGATAGAAGAGAGGTAGGGGAGACCAAAAACACACAAAAAAAGAAGAAAAGTTAAATTTAATGGTGTAGTCCCTTTAAGCTACTAATATAGACTGAAGTCATTAAAGCGGGTCATGTTTGCATGTTTGGAATTGTAACAGCTGAAAACAATATCAGTATTCCGATATTAACCTGCAGGCCGCATTAAGTGAAGGTGGGGGCCACTGGCCGTATGTGGCCCCCGGGCCGCCAGTTGCCCAAGTATGATTTAAGTCAATGGGGATCATATCGGGCTGAAACCTTGCCCAAATTTCAAGTCCTACATCATAGATATGTCATAGATGACTGATGTCAAAGGCTAGCCGTGTGAAATCCAAGATCCACATTGGAGCCACAATGTTTTTTGTCAATCAATCAATCTTATACACCCACTTACAGTTTACAGTTTACAGTTTAGGCATTTACAGTAAGCAAGGACCCAATATAATACATCATAATACACATAAATACATCATAAACACTTCCTTGATTAACCCTCTCTTTCCTCTCTCTCCAGCTGACATCCTGGTATATATAAATGACAGCTGTGTGTTGGGGCATTCTCATAAGGAGGTGGTAGAAATGTTGAAGTCAGTCCCTCAGGGACAAAGTGTGGACGTGGTCCTGAGGAGAGGCTACCCCATGCTGTACAACCCTGATGGATGTCCCAAACAGACACCGGACACAGTCAGTAGACACACACGCACACGCGCACACCCACACCCACACCCACACACACACACACACACACACACACACACACACACACACACACACACACACACACACACACACACACACACACACACACAATAATAATGTTCCTACATACTGTATAATGTGTCAGTTACAGTACATACCCACAGGACCTGCAGAGAATATTAGTTACGTTGTCAGCTCACGGTTGGAACGAGGGGCTCCCTTTTTTTTTCTTTTTTTAAAAACTTTGTTTATTGGATTTTTCTGCAGCAGTATTCAGCATTAAAAAAACATAAGGTACAGAAAAGCTTTTTAAAGCAGCCAAAGGGGCTCCCTTTTTAACTCCAAATAAGCCTTGTAAGCTCCACAGAGGGGTTGTGAGTAAACAGATTAGTTGCTTAGTACATACATTGAAGTAAGGTCAGATTTATGTACCACGCACTTTTATTAAACAGTCCCATATTTTCCACCGCAGTCTGAAAACTCACCTCTTCAGACTCTGCCTCACCCAGACACCCACAAGCACTTTCACAAACTAGCTTCTTTGCTGTTATTTTGACAACCCCTAATTGGACTGCTTGTTAGCACTAGCAGTAAGAACATGGCAATAGGCAGGCACTCATCCTTTCAATTGACATTTGACTATGGAGCTAATAAGATATGTACAGTAATAGGCAAATTATTTATAGGTACTTAATCACTTACACTTCAAGTCGTCTGCTTAAATCAGAAGCATCTGCCATTCTTAAAGGACATCATTTACTGTCTTTCTTTCTTTCCCTCTCTCTCATCTAGACCCCAGCAACCCCGACTGAGCCCCCCATCCCTCCCCGGCCCCCCCTCCACTACAGTCGCACTCTGGATGCTAATGGTAACGCTACAGGTGACATGATTAATTCTCTCCTGGACACACAACACTTTCTGTCCTTTCAAAGTAGAGAGTGTCTGCCGTATAAAAGTAGAGACAGACTGTCCCAGCTACAGTACAATGTAATGTGAACGGAATCAGTTTTAATGTGCATTTATATTTACAACATTCTGCCTTGGACTGTCTTTGTCTGCCAACTGTAGTTTAATCGCTTTCCTCTCTTCACTCTCAGTACCAGCTCATACTCCGCCCTCATATGCTGCTCAACCACTGACCAATGGGCTCGCCAGTCCGGCCACACCAACCTCCCCAGACCCGCCCACTGTGGGTGTGGCCTCTGTGCCCCCACCTCTCCCTCCCGACAGGACCTTAGCCAATCACAGTGACTCAGATGGAGGTCTGTCTAACAGTGGAACACATAGGTAAAATATAATAATAATTACTAAACATTGAGACATATATCTATATATATTTCATTTGAAATATTGTTTATAAGTCATATAAAATGTGGTAGCATGTGTATATATAGACTAAACGCTAAATGATCACTTCACAGTGGCAGTTCACTGTGTGGTGGCATTTTAGCGTGTGCTGATTGGTCAGCTACTGCTTTGATAACAGTTTTCACCCTCTAACTCTCCTCACTCAGGGCAAATAAGTATGTTAGTGTGATAACAAAAGGAATATAAATATTCAAATTCATATTTTCTCTTCTCCAGTTTTTATCTAGCAGCATTTAGACTGCTGAACAAGAGCTAAGTCTGGTGCCACTGCACAGACTGATCTGAAAATTGTTTTAAAGGGACTCCTTTTATATGCTTGCATTCATGACTCTTATTTATTATGCACTTTAGTCACAGTAATTCATTATGCAGATTAGTCATATATTATACACTTTATGCCTCTCCTCTCTCTTTTATGATATGACTCTCTAACTATCTTTTAACTGCAATGATGAGCCTGCACAACTAAGAATTTCACCCACCTTACTTGATGTGATGTGACAATAAAGATTGATTCTTATTCCTCTCCTCTCCTCTCAGGGCTTCTCTGATTAGCTACAGCACCAGTTCTCTCCCTGCCCCTTCTTCTTCACTGTTTCGACGGCAGAGCTCCAAGTCCTCCGAGAGTGACCTGTCCTCTTCCACTCTCCCAATTATCTCCTCCACTGCCCACACACTCTCCAACTTGCCATTGCCTCATCCAGAGAGCAGCGTGCACCCAAACGGCCTCAACAACAACAACACAACCAACAGCACCGCCCACGTGCCCACAACCACCTCTCCCGCCGCCCCCACCCAGCGACCCCCGATGCCTCAGACAACTCTCACCCTCACCCCCCCCACAGACACCCCCCCGTGTGGGTTTAACGGATGCCCTGCCAGCAATCACCACCAACAACCTCCGCTACCGCCCCCCTGCACCAACAGACCCAGCCCAGGCAGGGCACCTCCTCTGGGGGCAGGCTCGGCAGGGACAGTCCCTGAGTTAGGAGGTGGAGAACTGGTCCCAGTGGTCATAGGGAGGAGTGACTTGGGGGCGTTGGGGTTCAGTGTGGTGGCCGGGGGGCCGGGAGGACAGTTTGTGTTGGCGAAGATGGTGTGGGACAGACAACAATGTCCCTCGCTGCAGTCAGGGGACCATATACTGAAGATCAATGGAGCAGATGTACATGGACTCACAGTCACACAGGTTACATGCTAATAATACACACACACACACACACACACACACACACACACACACACACACACACACACACACACACACACACACACACACACACACACACACACACACACACACACACACACACACACACACACCCACCCACCCACCCACACACACACACACACACACACACACACACACACACACACACACACACACACACGCATGCATGCATGCACAAACGCATGCACTGCAGAAGCATAAGCAGATGAAAAAGAAACATAAGCAGATTAAAAAGCACACAACTGCTATATCATAAATATATGTATATCTAGAGTTAATATTAAGAGTACATATGATGCATAGAAATGCATATTCAGAGTTCATTTCTAGAGTTCATAAAATGCCTAGTGGGGGGAATTAATGAGAGAGGACAGGCTGTTTTCTCTTGGAGATCAGAAGTTTGACTGCCTGGGGGAAAGAAACTGTTTCGCAGCCTTGCCGTTTTGGCACGGATGCGCTTGTATCGTTTCCCCAACGTTTCCCTCACTGATGATGTTCAACGCTCTCCTTGTGCATCCCACACTTCCGTAGTTTAGAGTGACAACAACCATCCACTTTATATGAGCTGATCCACGTTGTAGTAGGATCCGAAGCTTACAGTAACTTTACTGAAAAAAATCACTGCGGCAATTTGACAGGTATAATATATTAAAATCTCAGGGAATCTGCTAGTGTGCTGTATGTGGGAGATATTAACAGCTCCTTTGGAGCATTGCCATGCAACCTATGTTGTCCTCTTCTGCCAAGCCAAGTCCAGGTCTAAATTTTCCTCCTCCATGATACTGCCATGATATTGACCATGATACTGTGTGTGTGTGTGTGTGTGTGTGTGTGTGTGTGTGTGTGTGTGTGTGTGTGTGTGTGTGTGTGTGTGTGTGTGTGTGTGTGTGTGTGTGTGTGCGTTTCAGGTCCAGAGAATTCTACAGGACCACACCAAACAAGGAGAAGTGGTTCTGCTGGTGTTCAGACCAGGTACACACACATTTGTTTTGGCAGGCACGCCACATACAGTCCTCTGAACTAGAGAGAAGACAAAAAATGACAAACAACGTCATATCTCATCAGAATAGTCGACTAGTCTTCACACAGCCAACTAGTCGACTAGTATAGCATAATAGCAAAACATTATACCCACTAAACGTTATTGTGGTTTAGAATAATGCCGTAACTAGAATTTGGGCACTAAAGTTTTTAGCACCACCTGCTTGACATTATGTACAAGAGCCCCTCTAGTTTATCTTAACATGAATAATATTATTCAGCGGCATTCAACGTTAAGCAACATGGCACTTCTGATTTCTGTTAGATTTTGTTTGGTAAACCTATGTGCGCACAGTTTCTATTCTAAAGGGAAAGAGGAAGTAACCTGTGCGAAAGTTTTTTGTCAACAACTAAAATGGGTAGCTGACTGAATAATGGGTGGACCACATTAATGCAACATCCCCAGTTCAATTCTTCACACTTTACAGGTAAAACACAAAAAAACTCTCTCCCTCTCTCTTCCAGGTCCTGCCTCTTCTCCAGTTGTCACACCCAATCTCTACAAGCCTCTGCCATTTCCACTCAGCCCTGCCTCTAACGCCGCCCATTCCCCTACTTCCAGTCCGGCAGAGCAGGGTAGGTATAGTTACTGGACTGGGATGAACTCCATTTGCAGTTTTCTGATCCGGTCTAGAGCATATACAGTATACCTTCACGTCATCAGGTGGGTGGAAACCAGGCGGAAACCAAAGACGAGCTCCAATAAAATAATACCCCTCTACCAGATTAGATTCAATTAAATTAGTGATTTAATGAAATTGTCAGGTTTCTTCAAGTGCTTCTTGGAATACTTAGCTTGGTATATCCATCTTTCATTCCAACTCGTACCGTGACTGCCGCGACTAGGCTACTCGATTCAGCATGGGGAACAAAAACAAAGTGGCTCCACAGCTGGATCCACAACTGGAAACCACTTTGTAGATAGTGGTGGCCTAGACCGGATCACACTGGTCAGTTCGGACTGAAAACCAGGCTTTCATCCGTGTGGAAAGCCTGGTGAAGCAAGGCTAGGTAGTTACACTTCACGCTAACCTTATTTACTTAGTGATGAGCCAGCGGTCTGACATCTTCGTGTTGCTCTGAATCTACCCAACTGTACTCTATAGTCTATTCTTCTCTAATGTATTACATTCTGCTCTGTTCTACTCTCCTGTCATCTCCAGTCTCTCCTCTAGCTCTGGTTCAGAGTACCAGTTTCCTGGACTCTGTACCAGTAACGCTCACCCTGGAGCCTCGTGATTGGCTGGGAGTGGAGGAGAGTGCCGGAGGACCGCCCACTGCTAGAGGGGGCGGCACAACGCTAGGAGCCATGGCCAATGAGGGTAGAGGAGTGGGGGGAGGAGATAAGATGGTGGAGGTGGAGCTACGGAGAAGGCCTGGCGAAGGATTTGGATTTGTCATCGCCTCTCAGGAATTAGCCGATGGGAGTGAGTTATGGCTTATGATTCTCCTATATCCTATAGACCACTAAGCATGTGTAGTGAATTATCCTGGAGTCCTGGAAATACTGTGTGTGTGTGTGTGTGTGTGTGTGTGTGTGTGTGTGTGTGTGTGTGTGTGTGTTTGTTTTCTTTCATTAATGAGTTGTTGTATGTGTGCATGTGTGTCCATCTCTCTCTCTCTCTCTCTCTCTCTCTTTCTCTCTCTCTCTCTCTCTCTCTGTATGCTCACCCCACCCTCCCTTTCTTTCTGACCACGCCCCCTACCTCTCTCTCCGTCTCATCTACTCAGTGTTGTTTGCCCACTCAGAGCCACCACCGACCTCACATGACCATAACAGTAAGAAAGAAAGAAAGAAAGAAAGACTTGGTCAGAGAGTTAGAGGTGAGAGATACTGTAGAGAGGGAGAGTGTAAAACATAAAAGATAGAGTAAAGAGAGAGAAACGGTGGCAGAGAGGAGAGAAGGAGCGAGATAAACAGAAAACCACAGAAACAGCAAGACAGACAGACAAACAGAAAGACAGCATGTTGGATAGGATTCAGTCTGCTCTGAAGACAGTCAAGGATGCCAAACGTAACTATTACCTGTTTACCTCTCCTTAGTGTATGACTGCCTTGTCTTGTGTGTGTGTGTGTGTGTGTGTGTGTGTGTGTGTGTGTGTGTGTGTGTGTTTACAGGTTTACAGGTTGCGGTCTTAAACCTGTTCCATTCTTCCCTATTCCCTTTTTTCTGTAGTATACTACTCTGCTTCCTTTTGTTCTATTCTGCTATTCTCTTCGATTATGTGCTGTTCTATTCTCATAGAGTGTAGTAGTGTTCATCAGAGAAAGGAATGTTGGGCAAATCGTTTCTGCTCCACTGACCTGATTCTCTACTGCCCTGTGTGTGTGTGTGTGTGTGTGTGTGTGTGTGTGTGTGTGTGTGTGTGTGTGTGT
Organism: Gymnoscopelus microlampas; assembly: GCF_963454915.1. Lineage (NCBI taxonomy): Eukaryota > Metazoa > Chordata > Actinopteri > Myctophiformes > Myctophidae > Gymnoscopelus > Gymnoscopelus microlampas. Next base: position 41,472,479 of record NC_139947.1, on the reverse strand, counting down.
GTGTGTGTGTGTGTGTGTGTGTGTGTGTGTGTGTGTGTGTGTGTGTGTGTGTGTGTCGTGTGTATGTGTGTGTGTGTGTGTGTGTGTGTGTGTGTGTGTGTGTGTCTTGTGTGTGTGTGTGTGTGTCTTGTGTGTGTGTCTTGTGTGCATGTGTGTGTGTCTTGTGTGCTTGTGTGTGTGTCTTGTGTGTGTGTCTTGTCTGCGTGCGTGCGTGCGTGCGTGCGAGCGTGCGTGCGTTCCTACTTTCTGTGTCACATTCACAGACTGTCTGCAAGTCTGCTCTCTTCCTCTGTCTCACTCAAGCTGTGTTTTGTGTGCGTGCGTGCGTGCGTGCGTGCGTGCGTGCGTGCGTGCGTGCGTGCGTGCGTGCGTGCGTGCGTGCGTGAGTGTGTGCGTGCGTGAGTGTGTGCGTGCGTGAGTGTGTGCGTGCGTGAGTGTGTGCGTGCGTGAGTGAGTGTGTGCGTGCGTGAGTGTGTGCGTGCGTGAGTGTGTGCGTGCGTGAGTGTGTGCGTGCGTGCGTGAGTGTGTGCGTGCGTGAGTGTGTGCGTGCGTGAGTGTGTGCGTGCGTGAGTGTGTGCGTGCGTGCGTGCGTGCGTGCGTGAGTGTGTGCGTGCGTGAGTGTGTGCGTGCGTGAGTGTGTGCGTGCGTGAGTGTGTGCGTGCGTGAGTGAGTGCGTGCGTGTGTGTGTGCGTCCGTGCGTGCAGAAAATATTATATGTGTGTGTTCTCTCTATTCTCTCCCTCCGTCCATCCTTTGGGCTGCTGTGTGTGTGTGTGTGTGTGTGTGTGTGTGTGTGTGTGTGTGTGTGTGTGTGTGTGTGTGTGTGTGTACTAACACGTGCTGCAGTGTTCACAATATCATCATACAGGTCAACTTACTGAACTCAGACATTAGATTTGACTATGGGACCCATTAATAAACACACTGTTTATAGACTCACTTGAAACAATCTGAAATGTGGCTGAACTGCTGACAGTGTAGCTGGGAGTCTCAGCAGAGATAAAACTTCACCTCTCTGTCTCTTCTATCTCTCCCTCGCTCTGTTTCTCTCCTTCTATCACTCTGAGCACTGTGTGCTCTGTGTCCTGGTGTTGTCAGTTTCATGGCTTAAGCTGCGTGGTATAAAACTTTGATAAGGTTGTCATGGTAATGGGTACAGTCAGAGGTGTTGGAATGTTTCTCTGGAATGTTCCTACAAGTACCAGTATCCACTTCAGACCAGTGAACACACATGCCCCAGTAATGCACCAGTTAATACCAGTAACAACCAGTTATTTGACTATAATAACTTCATAATGACTTCTCTAGTTTTATTTCTGTCTGACACAGCCTTTCTAGTGAGGACATGCCCTCTCTGTCTGTCCTCTCTGTCAACAATGATTGACAAACACTCTGTCAGCGCTCTATACTTATATCAGATCCATACGTTTAGATTGTCAGAATTGTCAGAACTATTTAGGTCTACGCAGTCAAGGGAGGAGGCCGCAGCTACTGTTGGCCGCAAGAAGGCTATCTATCAAAAAGAGATAAGTCATTTAAGTTTTAAACACTTATCTTCAGAATATATGCAAACGTGGTCATTGTAAACCTATACAGTATGTTCTTACTAAGAAGATAAGCCAACTTTGCCATGGGGAGGTAAAGTCAACATCATATCAGCGGCAGTTTACCCACAAATTGACATTTTATTACAGTACAGTACATCTTGAACATTGTGAAATTGATATGGACTTAATTTCCTATCATAAGGTTTGACACAACTTCTTTAAGACATTTTCCAGTGCTCGTCAAGTTTAAATGATTTGTTCTTGTTGATTTCTTGTCAAAGAAAATGGCTATGATAAACAATTATTTCCATTTTCATCATCTCCTCCCTACCTTACATTTCTCCACTCCTCTGTCCCTCATCACCTCATCTCCTGTCCTCTTTTCTAATAATATTCTTTTTAATGCATCAGTCTTAGTCTTAGGATCATAACCAAGATGTCCTCATCTCTCCTCATCCACCCCCACATTTCCGTTCCTTCCTTCTCTCTCCTTTTCCCTCCTCACTAATCCTTTCCTCCCTTCTCCTCTCCTCTGCTGTCTGTCCTTTCACAATGAACATTCACATCCACATTACTCAGATATAGAGAGACTTGTACAACTTGGGGGAGTGTGTGTGTGTGTGTGTGTGTGTGTGTGTGTGTGTGTGTGTGTGTGTGTGTGTGTGTGTGTGTGTGTGTGTGTGTGTGTGTGTGTGTGTGTGTGTGTGTGTGTGTGTGTGTGTGTTGGTGTGTGTGCGCGCGCGCGCACGTGTGTGTGTTTGTTTGTGTGTTGGTGTGAAATGTTCTCTAATATCAGCACATGAGGAACAACTTGTGCCCCCTCTGAAATGACTCATCTCATATTTATAACATTAGAAAATGATAATCCCATAATAAAAAGGGAATGTGAAAGAGAGAGGGGGAGGGAGAGAACATGCACTTTGCTCTAAAAACTTTGTCTTTGAGGTTGTACTAATATTGACTTTAACTTTGTTTGCAGTGAGACAAACATAAAATTACGGATATGCAAACACACACACACACACACACACACACACAGACGTGCACGCACGCACGCACGCACGCACGCACGCACGCACGCACGCACGCACACATAGACATATACATAGACATACACACACATAGACATACAACACCACACACCCACAACAATCACTCCATCACTCTACAAAAAAGTGATCGCAAACATTGTAAAAGAGTAGGCCTGTGTGTGTTCAGTTCAGTGTGTGTGTGTGTGTGTGTGTGTGTGTGTGTGTGTGTGTGTGTGTGTGTGTGTGTGTGTGTGTGTGTGTGTGTGTGTGTGTGTGTGTGTGTGTGTGTGTGTGCACATGCACGTGCACGTGCATGCATGTGTGGCTAGTGGTTAGAATATGTGTAAGGGATTAAAAAGGGGAAGGTCTCGCACCAAGTGGACTGAAATGTATTAGTGTGTTGTATGTACAGAAATACTCTGCAAATTTACAAATAAAAGTCTGGTATTCAAAATGTACTTGAGTAAAAGTGAAAAAGTATATATAAATATAGTACCGAAAGACGCGTTGTGAGCTTGTAGATCGGCTATTTTCAAATAGCCTAAGTATGCATAGGGCTGAAGTGGTTAATGCATGTTTTGAAATAATAATCAAAATCCTAGTAACGTTAAACGTTAGTAAAATTTGCAAATAATTATAGTGAATCAAAAAGTACAATATTTGCCTCTGAGATCTAGTGGAGTAGAAGTATAAAGTATTGAAAATTGAAAATACTCCTCAAAAGTGTACTTAAGTAGTACTTGAGTAAAAGTTGCTTTCCACCACTGATCGAGAGCACATCGGTTGAAAAGGGTTAAAAAGAGGGAGACTCGCGCTCGATTCGGGAGTGTTGGCAGGTATGCAACAGCTTACATCATACTGAGGCAGGCAGGCAGTCAAAACCATGAAGAAGTCCTATCAGGAAGGAGGTGCAGTAAACTCAGAAAAAAACATAGAAACAGATAATTAGAAGGCTATTCTTTCAGACATACATACAGGTATTTGGCGGGCGTTGGTGAGTCCGCCATTGTCTTGTAGGCGCAAACAAACAGAGTTTTTGAGACGGGTCGTACTGTATAAAGTGATATATTTTTATGGGCTAGACTCTAGATAAAAATGTATCACTTCATACAGTACGACCCGTACAGTTTTGCTCTAGCTGCTAGAGCAAAACTACAGTATGGCCTAAGTATCGTAGTGCAGGGACCCGTAACATGAAAAATATATCGTTTTTTCAAGCTCCTGAGCAAGAGTTGAATTAAAATATTTTGCTGTGTATTAATCACTAACGATACATCTTAATGTACAATGTACTGAATGTACAATTAATGTACAATAAAAACAAATAAAAAAAGTTGCAGTACTTTTTCTTAGCTGTGTATAGTTGGGGAGTGGCTGTCATACCATTGATCAGAATGTCTTTTTTTTTTTTTAAATCTTGACTTTTATGCAATGTAGCACTTTGAGATTTGTGTCAAATATAAAGTGTGTTACAAATACAAATGATTATTATTATTATGATTACATTTAACACTCATCTCTCCCCATTCCTGTCCTCCTCAGCCTCCTCCTTGCTGTCCCATCGTTTTGTGACAGTTCGTCGTGGGAGTCCCGCCTCTCGCAGCGGCCTCATCCAACCAGGAGACACTCTGCAGGCAGTGGAGGGGAGGTCGGTGGTCCCCCTCCCACACAGAGAACTCACGCACATACTGAGGAGAGCGGGGAACACTCTGAGACTCACAGTCACACCCAGAAACAAAGACACAAGTGGGTAGCGCACGCACACGCACACGCACACGCACACGCACACGCACACGCACACACACACACACACACACACACACACACACACACACACACACACATACAGTACATTCAGACACACAGATCATTACCAGAATAACCATACATCCATAATGAATGCTTTTTCCAAAGTAATGATGATCTGTAATAACTTAATCATCTACACACTCATTTATACTGTACTGTACATACAGTACACACTCATGTCTGTTTAAATGCTGATTATTTCAGACTCTTTCTCTCTGGATGTATAATACGGTATGTACGTATTTTAAGTATAAGTGCTTCTTTACCTCTTCTGTCCTTCACCCTACAGATCCACCCAGCCAATCAGAAGCAGCAGAGTTAGATGTTGAAGGCAGGTTGAGGAAATCTACCAGAAGTCAGAGGTCAAAGGTCAGAATGAACTCACTTATCACTGAATGATACTGTACATTATTTCCTACGAACAGAACTACATACACTACTACCTACTAGCAAATACACACCAGATAAGCATTGTACCTACAAACAATAGGCCTACACGAACTTCTAGCAAGTACACATCTAAATGTTGTACTGACAAACAAGTAGGCCTACAGAACCTACCAGCAAGTATACTACTACTAACAAGTACACACTATAGTAGGTAAACATTATACCTGCTACAAACAAGCATTTTCTACCTACTTACAAGTATAATACAAGTATTAAGCACCCAGTAGGAATGTACTGTACATACTATATAATAAACAGTATCTAGCATGAATACACACTGCATACTGTTTTGTTTCCTTATGAGTTGGAAAATCATAGTAGTATACTTTTCTGTATAATGACAAACTACTGTGTACATACTAAATAATATACACACCAACAATCTCATCCTTGCTCTGTCTCTCTCTCTAATAGGAATCCAGATTCTATCGTGTAGATTTGGAGCGAGGTCCAACAGGTTTTGGGTTCTCCCTGCGAGGGGGCAGTGAGTACAATATGGGTCTGTATGTTCTGGGTTTGATGGAGGGAGGACCAGCCCAACGCAGCCACAAGATACAGGTAGACACACGAACACCATCAAGTGTCCAACTGCGGTAGAATAGAATAGAATAGAATGCGTGGTTGGTGTCACACCACAATGACAAATAACACTTCCGGTCATACACAAAAATAAAGCCCACGTTATACAGATATTCAGGGATATCCCTGAATGTCTGAATATTTGTATACTCATTCTAAAGTCGATGTTCACTTTGTTTACATTCCTAGCTTCAGCTCTATTCTATGTCCAGTATGAAATGTTATACAATACAATACATGAATAAATGAAAGTTTATTCTGTTCTTTTTTTTCTATTTTATTTCAGGTTAGTGACCAGCTGGTGGAGATAAATGGAGACAGTACATCAGGAATGACTCACTCTCAGGCTGTAGAACAGATCAGGAGAGGGGGACATCGAATTCATCTGGTCCTCAAGAAAGGAAATGGATATGTTCCTGACTATGGTACAATATTTACCTTTTTAGACTGTACTGTTAAATAGTATACTGTATATGGGATAATGAACAGCAAGGCGGTCATTATTGAGAAATAAGCCCAGACACCCTAAAGGGGTTTATTTCTCAATGATGACCGCCTCGCTGTTCATTATCACACTTACTACACAGCTACTGCACTTAATAAAGAAATCAATCGTTTGAGGATAAAAACAAAATAGATATAGATTTTATTGATTAATTGGTTAATTGCTTCCGCTAAACACAATAGTCCATTGGATTCTACAGAATAGGATGAGTAAATGCAGAGGACAAATTTCACGCATGTGTGAATACACATATAAGTGTATAAGTTAACAACAAAACAAAACAAAATAAACCATTTCTGCCCCATTCTATCATTCAAAACATGGCACTTTGCTCTCTGATCCTACAATACCCAGAATTCACTGTAGTCTGAGCAGTCTTTGAAGTTGCCACTCGTGGCCTCTAGTGGCAGAGGGAAATTGACTGTAGTTTTTGATGTCCGTGCGACTATGTTGACTCCTTTAGTTTAATGTCTTACCAGAACATTTGATTTCACTTGAACTTTCTTTCTCTTCTTCTATTCTTTAATGTGCTCTCTGTCCTGTCTGCATCTTTTATCACTTCCCTCTCCTCCTCTCTCCCTCCTCCGTTACTCGTCTATCTTTTACTTTCCTCTTGTACCGTCACCCTGTGTGTGTCTCCTCCCCCACTGTCCCTCTTTATTCCCTGTCTCTCTGTCTAGTTGAATTGTCCAGTCTGTCTCTATGTATGACCAACTCTAAGCAGGGGGAGCCATGCTTCTATGTGATAGGACGGACAGAGTCCACGCGGTTGGTGACCCCTCCTCCTTTACACTTTGTCTTTACTTTTATTTTTTTCATCTATAGTTTTCATTTCCTTTCTTTCTTCCCATTCTCATCCCTCCATCCTGTGTTTTCACTGATCAAAGCATGCAGCTAACAGGATTAGCTGTCATCTGTCAAGTCACATGGTAATCATATGATAGACTACATAGAATAGAAACTTTACTCTCCACAGATGTGGACATAACATAGCCTCCAGTAAATACCAAAACCTACTCGGCCCAGTCAAATCCTCCACCTCAGAGCGGTCGACACCAGGTATTTATGGGCACCAGAACTCGGCTCCGGGAATACAACGCATTCTCACTCCCAGGGCGGCAAACTTTTGACGTCTCGGGGTTACCGAACCTAGGGGGGCAAAGATTTACTATTCTGTCGATCTGTCCCTATCGGACGTATCTTGAACGGCACTGAGTCGGCTGAAGCAGACTTCGCAACGTTCAGCACGGCGAACTATTAAATTATACAATAATAAATACCCACATAGGCAGTATGATTTATAATTTATTTACAGTAAATTGTTAAATTTAGAATCTCATGGTCAGAAAAGCATTTCACCTTCATTTCATTCCATGAGTTAAATCACAAAAGGATAAAGTTCATGACTGTGTTGTTCATTGCCATGATACCATTGTTTTTATTACTGTAAACAATGGCAACATTATGTTTATTTCTACACAGCCAAATTAATATCACTGTGTGTGTATTACTGTAACCATGGTAACATTACTCCACTTTTCTCTCTCAGACCCTGAGGGGGGGTCACCGTCCCCTCCGAAGGAGCATGGTGTGGATCCAGTAACCATGACAACCGCCTCTGTCATCAGTGTGGTAGGAGAGCAGAGGAGAGGAGGAGGAGTAGAAGGAGAGAGGCAGAAGAAAAGGGGAGGAAGGAGGGTAATAGCTTCTGATCTGGATCTAGACCAGGTAGAGGAGGAAGCTCAGGAGAACCAGAGACTGGGGAGGAGACAAATGGAGGTGATGGAGGATGGAGGGAGTGAGGACGAGATGGAGGTGGAGGGAGGGAGGGAGAGGCAGAAGAGAGAGAAGAGGAGCAGAGGGAGAGAGAGGAAGAGTGAAATGGAGAGAGAGGAGGGAGAAGATAGAGAAACACAGGAATGGAGAAACAGTGGAGAGGAGGGGGGAGGAGAGAGGGAGAGAAGAAGAGATGAGGCAGAAGAGACAAACATCACCCACCCTGCAAAGAATTCTGGGACCTCTCCCTTCTCGTCCAATCAGAATGTTCCGTTCTCCTTCCTAATGCCACTGGGCGAACCCCACCCGTCTGACAGTGAGTCAGAGATCAGCCAATCAGCAGCCAGCGTGGTCGCTTGGCAGGCGGCCTCAGAATGCAGGGAGAATTCGGATTGGAGAAGCGCTGAGTCGGCCTGGCGATACGGCGAGGCCCCAGGGCCATGGTTGGAGCCCAGCCAACAGAGACTGACACAGGTCCTGATTGGTAGTCGCCTCAGGAGGCGGGCCTTAGCGGGAGGGCTTGATCTCTAATTGTCTAGCAGTATAAAGCCACTCTCTCACTGGCCGGCTCAGAAGGCTCATTTGAAGATTGAGAGACGTTTGTTGATTGGCCAGCTGAGATGGAAGGACCTGCCTTTTCTGTGTCCTATTGGACCACTCCATTTTTGGTTGGAGGATTAAAACAACTGGCAGAGACAGTTGCCATCTCCTGATTGGCCGGCTGACAGATCAGGATTATTTTTCTTTGATTGGCTAGCTCTCCCCATGTCCATACTCCCACCCTCCGACGCAGCAGGGCCAATGACACAGCAACCCTGCAACACGTAGAACCACCCACTTTATCAGCCTTCCTAACCCCCTCAGTCTCATTTTTTTGCCAGACCCAAGGGGTCGGGCTTACATGAGGCTTTGTATCTGTTTTCTCCATACATGGGCATGGTCACTTTGTCCCCCGGCCCCAGACAAAAAAGTCTGTCCCCCTTTCGTCATAGAAGGGACATAGAAGGGACACACGTCATGCGAAGCCCGGTCATTCAGATTTCAACCACTAGGGGTCTGGCAGTACCAGGTCTCCTGGTTCCCTTGTTTCTATGATTCTTCCATCCTTTAACAATTAAGCCCCTCCTCCTCTTCTTCATCTGCATTATATTGATCATAACTGTTTTTTAAATTGATTATGCAATGAAACAATAACAAAATGCATCAGAAGCCTTACATGGATGGCTTTAGTTTTATTTTTTAAGCCATAAATTGTATAGGATCAATGGAATTATGAAAGATTAAACAAAAATAATGATATTTGCTTGCTTGCTTTGGAATAAAGGATTATATGTTCCCTGATGCATTTAAAATAATACCAGAGCCATATATAGACAGAGTTAGTCCATCACCATGGTGACATGGACCACATCATAAACAGTAGCTATTATAGAAAACACTGGTCCTTCATGACAACAACAGCCATGGAATATGACTGTGGACCCAACATGGCTGCCTGTGGAGTCTACTCTGTGGATGCATGTCTCTGGGACATACCAAGTGCCTCTGCCTTCTTGTATTATTCATTGTGAACATTCTGAACCCTCTTATCACTAAGCACTCACACTGAACACTCATACTGAACATACTGAGCACTCACACTGAACAATCATTGTGAACATACATAGCATTTACATTACTCAGTACTCACTTATACTGAACATACTGAGCACTTACTGAACACTCATAGTGAACACACTAGGGCTGTCACTTCTCTATAAAATCAGAATTGAATCTATTCAAAATTATCAAAATTCTAAACAATTTGAAGAGGTAAGGAACACTCAAATGTCTGACAAAATGTCCGTATCACTTTAAAACCCCAGTTACCGTATGAGCTACTCTGTACCATATTACATCTAACACTAGGGTAGCTATATCCTTATTGTTGAGTTCTTCAGCTCTGTCACCCAGGGACACAGCTAGTACTGCTTGTTTTCTATCCTACCACGACCCCTAGTAGTGCTTGTTTTCTATCCTACCACGATCCCTAGTAGTGCTTGTTTTCTATCCTACCACGATCCCTAGTAGTGCTTGTTTTATATCCTACCACGACCCCTAGTAGTGCTTGTTTTATATCCTACCAGGGCCCCTAGTACTGCTTGTTATATCCTACAAGGACCCTAGTATTTCAGGTTTTCTATCCTACCAGGAAGACAATTGCATTCAACTGGTGTGTATACCAGTTACCTGATGTCTTTAATCGTCTGCTGTTAACCAGTTAAACATCAAAACAAAGATACATCATTTTTATTGTTTGTTAATTCAGCCTCACACGCACGCATGCACACAGTAAAAATCACTTCCATCCATTTTGTCATACTGTGACACTTTGACACCCATCTTTGTTGTGTTCATGTACAAACACCACAAGAGCTTACACAACTTACATAATTATGCATGGACGCATGCACAGACCCCCCCCCCCCCACAGACACACACACACACACACACACACACACACACACACACACACACACACACACACACACACACACACACACACACACACTTACTTTTGTCCACCTTTACCTTTAGCCCACACCTTGCCTTGATCACTCTTGCCTGTTGCTGAATCCTCTCCCAGTCTTTCTTTCTCTCCTTCGGGTCTGATTATGTAACGAGTGAATCGGGTACTTAAGGGCATTTTGATACAAATCTTCTATGCAGTGCTTTTATAACTGTTTGTTTGTTTGTTGTAAAGGTTAATGTTTCTGCCAAGTCAACAAAATGAAGTTTCCTGTTGAAAAACAAATCAAGGAATTCAGCATGCATCCTATCTTTGAATTCAACGAATTCATGATGATGTCTGATCTTTGTCATCAATGAATTCATGATGCATCTGATCTTTGACTTTGCCAAAGAGCATCAACTGTCTGAGGAAGAGAAAGTACCTCAGTTAATTTCAACCTGATCATTTCTGCCCTACAGAGACAAGCTGCAGAACCTACTTCCTGTTTTAAGGTCACTAGTTTTAGAATTCCCATCAATAACAAGCCACTTATTTGGTGAAACTTTTTTTTTGTTCTTTTCCTCTGTTTCACTTGCATCATGTCTCTGTAGGACAGATCATGTTGTTTGTCTCTGTAGGACAGAACATGATAATATGGTACAATTTTTGTCTACTCAGTCTGTGTCTCAGAGGTGGGCTGTGGACAGTTCAGAAACCTGCCTACCAGTGACATCATCGATGTAATAGAAACTGCAGACTTTCTATTCCTGTAAAGTTAGCATGCTATAATGGAAGCCATTGTTCTCACTCTAGCTACATTTTTGAAATCTTGTGTGGAAAAAGAAAACATGCCTAACGATGACACAGGCCAGGAGTAGGATTTGTTTTTACCATTTTATCATGAGCATTAGTGAGGGACGATTATATGAAGATAGGTTGAAAATGGGTGACGTCGTCCTTTAAAGGTTTAGTTTAACACATTCAATGTATTAGTACAATTTGTTCCAGAGATGTGTCATAGTGCTACTGAGTGTACAGCCAGACAGACAGACAGACGCTAATGCATCTATTGTATACCTCGTCCTCAGCAATAACAGCCTCTGGGTCCCAATGCAGCATGTAGCTTAAACATCCACAGCGTGCGTACACACATGAGCATGCACGCACACACACAAGCATGCACACATAAAAAAAGCAAAGTTGTGTATGAGAGGCAGGTTAACAATATGTTTCTACTTGACTCTCCTACTGAGACAAACAAAAGAAAGTACTTTCCGGGTTTAGTGTTTAGATTTCATATCAACAATAATTCTACCATAAATGATACTAAATGATAAATTATCTACTTCTGTAAAACAACAGGAGATAGACTTTCACCGCTCAGACAGATGGTGTTATTGGTCTCAATTAGGACAGATGGTTATGTTGTTTGTCTCTATAGGACAGACGGTTACTATTGTATGGCTCTTGTTTGCCTCTTGAGACATTGATCTTGTTCTCTCTCTCTTTCTTTCTTTATCTCTCTCTCTCTCTCTCGTTGCTGATTGTGGTGAAGGAGTGATACAGTATCTACAACCAGCGGCCTTTGATAACGAAAAAGGGCAATTGATTTAATAGTGCATACTGTATTCGAAGAAAACATTTTTTATATAGAATGCTGATGTTGTTATACTGATGTCAACAACTTCATGATTTTGTGATTTCCACCGTTTTTGCAAAAAAGAAAAAAGAAAAAATTCTCTTCAATCCCTTAACTCTGCTTGCTTGATGCAAAAAAAAGCCAACCAGCAAATCAATTTACCAATCAACCAGCCTACCCAACCAATTAGCTAGGCATCCAGCCAAATCAGCCAGCCAAACCACATGCTTTACCAAAGCCATATACAGAGAAATAATTAAGTCATAAACACCCCATTAGTACACTTTCTCTACAACTATGGTTCAGTTAAGTTCAGTTTGTTTAACAGCTAGAATACAACAACTGAATTCACAATGGAACAGAACCTGCAGTGGTTTAGATCTGGAGTCCTGGCTGTCCAAACAGGAACAAACTTTTTTTAACGTTTATTTAGCCAAACAACGTACTGGGCAAATTGTCCATTACAACCACAGTTTTCTACTGTTGGCAATCAATTAGAGAGATATATATATAGTGCCTTGCTCAAGGGTACTTTAATAGTAGTTGTTGAGGGAGTAGATAGTGTTTCCAAGCTATCCTGTTCGGCTACCGAGACAACATCACCTCGGAGACACAGAGCTAAACATACACCTGTGTGCGTGTGTTTAGCTCTGTGTCTCCGAGGGCTAGCTAGCATGCTGCACTGTGGTATTCTAAAATATTAAATGTAGCCATCATGTTGTAGCTCAACAGAGAGACTGACAGACAGCCAGAACCTTGCTATTAACCCCACTTTCCCCACCCCCACCCTAAGTGACTGATGTTTTTACAGTATAGCTACAGTTTGTGAGCGGTTTCTGAATTTTATGTAGACAGTGAACCCCTGAATGCCATGGAAACAACTCCTGTACATACAGTCGCCATGGAAACAAATGGTGAAGGCAGCTTAGCTGCTGAAACCTTGTTTTGTTTTTGTTTTTTAATGTCTAAATAAATTATTGCATCAGAGCTACAAAGTGTGCGGCTACTTCTATATTTTTATGCTTGTTTTCATTTGCCGGCACCTCGTTACTACAGGTGTGCGTTTCACCTATTTTTAACTGCATTATTGTACAGTCACCATGGAAACACCACTTCTGTTCATTCAGTCAGGATGGAAACACATCTCTTGTACACAGTCACCACGGACACACATTACATGTACAGCTTTTTAATCACTTTGTGTTATGGAATGACAATAATAATGTATGGATTCTGAATGCAGCTCAAAGGAGTTTTGAACTGAAGTAAAAAAAAAAAAAATGACTTGCAGAAGATGTAATATGAATTCAATGTGACTGATTTTGATCCATAAATAAAACAAAGGTTTGAGGATTTATCTGCCTTATGGAGTCATGTATTAACTTCACTAGACCTATTGATATGCATTGTAGCGCTCATTTTCCTCACATTCAACAAAAGTGGAAAATGGTCTGCATTTATATTCGAGTGCTTTTTTGATTGATTGATTGATTGACTTCATTAGTAAGAAATGTTTACAAAATGTCGTACAGTAAGACATTAAGGCTAAACGGATAACACAGAAAAGTTCTGGGGACTTGTTTCCATTGTGGTCCTGTCAGTGTTAAATTCAGCTTTACAATGTCAGTGTTACATTCACTTGATTCACACACCTACCTGGGGTTCAGTCAGTGTCTTGCTCATTGACATTTGGACATGATGATGAGCTGATCAAACCGTGAACCTTCTGATACCCACTAGCCGTTCTATCTCCTAATGCACTGGCTCTCAACCTTTTCATGCCGCGACCCCCCATAACAATCATATTTGAACTGGGGACCCCATAGTTTGTTGATTACTTTTGATGCAGTAATGGTCTTTTTTCTTTTCTTTCTTTTTTCATTTATAGGTCCCCTTTGTGTGTCAATGTGATGAGACGTCATCAAACGACAAGTTGACTTGCAAAAATCATATTGTTTTTCCTGTTGTTCTCAGTGTAGGCCTACGGCCTTGCTTTTACCTCATGTGCTTTAAATTATGCCAATAATATGCATGTGTCATAATTCCTAGTTTGAGTAGTACTGTATGTAGTTTATCATTTTGTAGTAGGGGGGCCTCATCAATGACTCAAGCCCAGGGGCCTCTACAACCCTAAATCCGGCCCACGACTTACAGTTAGAGTTATACAACTAACAATATTAAGATAGGGGCTCAGCTCTTAATAATAAGACATCGCTCACCAGGCTGATGAATCCAGTAGTCTATACCAGGGGTCTTCAACCTTTTCAGGCCAAGGACCCCTTAGCTGAGAGAGAGATGAAGCAGGGACCCCCTCTATATTGTATACAATTGTGTTTCAGATTAACCTTTATATTTTACTTGATCTGCTCTTTTTTCCCTCTACACCTACAGTATATATATATATATATATATATATATATATATATATATATATATATATATATATATATACAGTACGTTGCAGTATTGATACTTTTACTTAAGTAAAACATTTGTGTACTTTTTCCACCACTGACTGCACCCACTTTGAGAAAACCTGCCATAGAAGCCAGGTTTAAGCAGCCATATTATCACTTCCTTCACAGGTGTTACCAATGATACTAATGAAGGCTCTGTTCCATTTAGTGTAGCACAGTGGTGTCCACAATCCCCATTACTGAGAGTGTAGTACAAATGGAACCATTTGGAAGCCCATGAGGGTCCCTGGACCCCAACTGTAGACCCACTGGTGTAACAGAGTCAGAGTGTTTCCAGTGGGCCAACATGCACAATATCAGCACCCTGACTCTCACTGGGTGAAAAGCAATGATTTTGGGAGGGTATCCCTCAGGCATACCCCTGATACTTAAGGGAGTATGTGTGTGTATGCTGCCCTCATTCATTAATGTACCACCTCCCACATACCTCCCACATATTCAGGTGTATGTACCATTTCTGAGACCTTCATTTGCATGTCTGCCAGCAAGGACCTCACACACCCACCCCTCCCACCCCTCTCACCCTTCCACCCCAACCACTTCTGAGCATGTGCAGAAAACTACATTTGATTGGAAGCTGTGGCTTATAACCCCACCCACCCACCCCACATTCTGCATGCTAATTCTTGTATAAACCCCCTAGTTTATACCCCCCCCCCCCCCCTCAGTGGGAAGGGTGTTTAAAGCCCCCCCCCCCCCCCCCCCCCCAGGGGCTGTGGCTTGTCCCCCCCCCCCCACCCCCAATGGGAGGGGTGGTTTATAGTTCCCCCCCACTACCTGCACTAATTTATATATATATATATATATATATATATATATATATATATATATATATATATATATATATATATATATATATATATATATATATATATATATATATATATATATGTATATATATATATATATATATATATATATATATATCCACACACACAAACAATATAGAAAAACACATAGGCAGAACTCATGTAATTATGTTTATTGATCAAGAAAAATAAATGTATACAAAACAATGGAACAGGAGCACACAGATAAGGTAAACTGTTTCAAAGAAAAGTATTTTGTTCCAGGGACCCAGAAGCAAAGATTTGAGTTAAAAATGTTCACTCTAAAAAATATATATTCAAATATTCTGAATCAGAATCAGGTTTATTGTCACATCACAGGTTTAATTAAAAAAAGTGGGTGAAATTTGTGTCTATATACTCACACTAGTACCTGAGATAAGATATGTGCATGAACATAGCAGCAATGTATACTGTGCATGATATACTTATGGACGTTAGTTAAGGTGCTTGGAAAAAAAAGTTAAAAGTCAGTGCGTTATACACAGGATTACGGTGCAAAATGTCAGTGTGTGTCGACCGCATAATCCACATAGACTGACATATAGTCAGCAATTAGTGACATGAAGAAGAGCAAAGAAAAATAGCGGGAAAAGGAAAACAAAGTCACTTGTAGGCTACTCATGTAATCCACGGTGGCTGGGTCCAAGGAAGAGCTAAATCCAAGTCATGTGTCCCTGGTATAATCCACAGGAAGAAATACAGAAAATAAAGAAATATATTTTGTTCCAGGGACCCCAGAAGCAAAGATTTGAGTTAAAATGTTTGCACTAAAAACATAGTCCTCAAGCTCTTTGTCGTCAAGCATTGGGTCCTGGAGAACACAGCGTTTGGTACAAGGTCCTGGAGATGATCTTGTGAACTTCTTCCTGCTGGAGGGCTGAAGATCCAAAATGGAAGTCCATCTTTGGAGTTGCTCTGTGTCCTTTTTGGAGATGATCTCCTGAACTTTGGACTGCTGGAGGGCTGAAGATCCAAAATGGCAGTCCTTGAAACCTTGAAGAAAAACAGAAGAAGAAAAAAAGAATTACAATTAAACCACAAAACCACTGAAACCGGAACACAACAATGTTAATACAATTACCACACTCTACCACACTACTGTGTGTGTGTGTGTGTGTGTGTGTGTGTGTGTGTGTGTGTGTGTGTGTGTGTGTGTGTGTGTGTGTGTGTGTGTGTGTGTGTGTGTGTGTGTGTGTGTGTGTGTGTATTGCCTGCTGACTGTCTGCTGAATCTTCTGCTGAAAACCAAGCCATTGTCCTGCAAATTGCAATTTATTCTGGAGATTACCTGTTAAAACTCCGAAAGGTCCTCACACATGTACCGCTGGGTGCCAACAACTGTAAAATAATATAACAGCAATTACAACTCAGAAAACTTCAACTGAAACAGGAGTGCACAAAAAAAAGTTAAATGAAGAGTGTGGGTGTGTAGTACCTTATAAAACTTCCTCGTCAACAGTGGGGAAATCAATGGAATTCTCCCTGCAAATATCATTTTAGGGGTTAGTGGGATGAAGCAATGCTTTGCCGTTGTATTCAATATAGCCACAGTAAAGACAAACTACAAAGCAATCCAACTTTAGTTACTAAAATGTATAAAGTCTGTGTATTTTACTATACTGCATTATGCTGACAAATTAAATCATGGCATATGAATTGACTAGCTACTTGACTAGGCCACATGTTTTAAAACAATCTGAACTCATACAGGTAAAGGAACACTAGCCTACAACTGATCAAACAGACTGTAGAGAACTGATCAAAGTAAATACAATAAACAGTATAACCTACTAATGATTTACAATTAGATAAAATAGCAGCTTACCATTTACAAAGCTAGTCCAAAAACACCAACAGGCCAGCAGTACATGGTTGAGAAGAATGAATTCACCCAACCGCCCAAACAGTTCAAATGTTTGAAAACTCTGTTTGGACACATCTGATTGGATAGACACAAATGTTCCCCTCCCCACCATTTGAATGTGCATGTTAAATGTTGGCAGTCAGAGAGAGAGAGAGAGAGAGAGAGAGAGAGAGAAAGATTGGAAATAAACTATTTACTTAGTTTAGTTAGTTTTAACAAGTTAAACGTTACTATGTAGAGGTACTAATGCTTTGCACTAAACAACAAGCACAAAAAAAGAACTGACATTTTATACTTAAGTAAAAGTATCAATAGTGTAATGTAGAAATGCTCTTACTTGTTACAAGAAAAGTCCATTACATTTTGTTCTTTTGAGCACTACTGGGCCTAGACTAGAAAACAAACTAAATAGTTTATTAACCACATGACTGGTGGTAACCTGTATTTTTGGCAGTGATGGCAGAAGTACTCAGTTATTTTACTTAAATAAAAGTAGCAATACCACAATATAAAAATACAAACAAAATATAAACATAATAAAACAAGTAAAAGGCCTGTGTTCAAAATGTTACTTGAGTAAAAGTTTAAAAAAAGTATTGGCATCAAAATATACTTAAAGTACCAAAAGTGAAAGTATTAAAATGTTTGAAAATGGCAGATCTACAAGCTTGTAGATTGGCTATTTTCAAATAGCCTATGTATAAAATAGGGCTAAAGTGGTTAATATGGTGATAGAGGTGGAGCTCCTATTGTCTGAGAGACCTGAGACAATAGGGCCACTGAACCCATCAACACCTTTCATGCAAATGTTGTGCCTGCATGTAAATCTCTACCCCCCAAAATACACACGAAAACACACATAAAGTAAGCCTTGTTTGTGATATAATTTTAACCATTTAATGACCCTTAAACGTACTTGGTAAAAGTACAAAAGTATTGGTATCAAAATGTGTTCAAGTACTAAAATGTTTGAAAATAGCCGATCTACAAGCTCACAACACGACGCGTTGTGAGCTTGTAGATCGGCTATTTTCAAATAGCCTAGGTATAAAATAAGGCTAAAGTGGTTAATGTATGTTTTATAATGTAATCATTTATATCTGCAAAGTAACTAGTAGCTAAAGTTTTCAAATAATTGTAGTGGAGTAAAAGTACAATATTTGCCCCAAGACTGCACTCTGATCTCTCTCTGTGTGTGTGTGTGTGTGTGTGTGTGTGTGTGTGTGTGTGTGTGTGTGTGTGTGTGTGTGTGTGTGTGTGTGTGTGTGTGTGTGTGTGTGTGTTTGTGTCATGCTTTATTAGTATGTCCTTTCTGTAAACTAACACTGCTCACCTATGCAAGACCTAAGAACACTTTTTTTTTTTTAAATATTTGTATTAGCTTTTCCTTGAATGTCACAATGCAACTTTGGTTCACTGTTTCTCTCTCTCTCTCTCTCTCTCTCTCTCTCTCTCTCTCTCTCTCTGAGCCCCCCCCCCCCCCACTCTGAACCCCACACCTCCCATTGTTTGAACAAACCTCTAATTTACATATGTAAGGGAGATTCCCTAGCAGAGAAAAGAGAGACGCATATCCAGGTATCTTAAAGGCATTTTTAGGTAAACAGTCCTCTCCCGCATTCATTGAAATACTTCCACCAATCATTTATGTTTGGTGGGTGTATGCCTTGCCCACGTATCCAGGTATATCACCTTTTTCACCCAGTGTCTGTTTGACCAGAATGGAACAGAGCCTTCATTAGTATCATTGGTAACACCTGTGAATGTCTTCATAATATGGCTGCTGTGAATAGAGCCAATTGCTCCACACTCCCCTAGAATAAAAAATAAGGATGGATTACAGGGGCGTGTCCCAGCGTAGTACCGGGGTATTGCACATGCGCAGTGTTATCAGGAAGTGCACGACGGAGTGTTCCAGCAGAGGCGCTACATAAAAACCCCCAGGATCCCTTCTCAGTCGGTCGAGGTGTGTGTTTGTTGTTCTCTCCACTCAGCACCTAAACAGCTGGAGGTTTGTAATTCTAATACACAAGTGGACTAAATGACTTACATAGTTATAAAGAACAACAACAAAGTGACATAAACCCCCATATCCAAGTTTGGGCTAATATTCATTCAGTGACATGCCACACAATTGTGCCTATTATGGCACTAAATAGGCCTACTTGTTTTGGCCATATTAACATTTAATTTCAGCAAATAAAGATCTTCAGCAGGTCTCCGTGGCTACTGAAGTGACACAAAACAAACACTACCGTTTAAGGGTCACACGCTGCCATCTACTGAGCCTTTTTGTATGTTCAGGCAGGATTTTACTGCGCATGTGCAATACCCCGGTACTACGCTGGGACACGCCCCTGTAATCCATCCTTCTTATTTATTCTAGACACTCCCTAGGAAGCAGGGGGGGAGGGGAGGGGAGGGGCGGGGCTATTTAAACCACAAATTATCGGGCCGGCCCCCTCTCTCACAAACACACTCACAGACACTCAGCTCTGCAATGTTGAACTAAACAACTCATAATGTTTACAAGGGTGGTAAAAAAAGCTGCTAAAACCAGACCGTGGAAACACAATGAATTATCTCCAACCAACAAAAACTGAGGTGAGTTTCTACAGTAGCCCTTAAACATGACTAGAGTGAGACTTGTTCCTGGTTTGCGATTTTTTTTAAACATTTACAACAATCACATCTACATTAACGTTCCGATTTCAAATATAAAGTGCTGACCCTCAAGCTACTGATGTAACAAGTTGGGGCGCAAAGTACTCGTATCTTCCGTATTGTTCAATAAAACGCATTTTTAATCCGATCGGCGGCCATTTTATTTTTAATTTGTAATATATCAGAGTGCAATACACCTCCCTGCCGATAGGAGCGCGTAGTTGAAAGCATTGGAGAAAATGGCTGGTGATCGAATTAAAAAGCTTTTTATTGAACAATACGGACGATACGGATACTTAGACCAGTGCACTTTAACTGGTTACATCCATGGCTTGGGGGTCAGCACTTTATATTTGAAATGTGAACGTTTATGTAGATGTACGGCTTGTAAATGTCAAAAATTCGCAAACCAGGAACAAGTTGTTCCATGACGCTTGTGACAGACGAGCGTCATGTGAAACATGGCCATTCTACAGGTGTGATAGGTTAGCTAATTAGCTGTTCAGCATTAAGGAATTGATGGAATTGTGTGTAATTTCACTTTGATGTTCCTTTGGAAAAGCAACATCTAGTAAGGATGAAGAGCTATGTTGTGTGATGTTTGTGAAGGGAATATGTTGTATTATTGAGCTGTGTTTGTTTGTGATGCTGAGACACTGAGTGCCGCGCTATGAGCTTGTAGATCTGCTATTTCTGAAAATTTGTGAAAACCTCTGAATATAGCCTATGTATTTTTTAAAAACAAACATTTTTTACTCATATCTTTGCTTCTGGAGGTACAAAACAATTTCAGATCGGGGTCCGTGGCCAAATATATATCAAATTTGGGGTCCTTGACATGAAAAAGTTTGAGAACTACTGGTGTAGTAGTGTGCTGGCAGTGATGATGAGATACATTATGGATGTTTCAATGGGCTCTATGAACAGAAGCCATACTGGAAATAAATTGGGCCTCTTCCTTACTTCCTTTTACAGGTGTTACCAATGATACTAATTAAGGCTCTTTTCTATTCTGGTCAAACAGAGTCAGGGTGCTGATAGTGTGTTTGATGGCTCACTGGAGACACTCTGCTACACCATTGGGTCTCAAAGTGTTCTTGAGGGGGGTTCCAGATGGCCCCTTATATATCTGTAACTCTGAGAGTGTACACATACAACCAAATGGACCCTCACTGGTTCATTTGAACACTCAGTTATGGGAGTCCTTGAAATTAAAAGAACCACTGTGCTACACTGAATGAAACAGAGCCTTCATTAGAATCATTGGTAACACCTGTGAAGAAAGTAAGTCAGGGGCCAAATTAATATGGATACTATGCCGTGGTGGAAAAAGTACTCAATGTGTTTACTTAAGTAAAAGTCTCTATACTGAAATGTAGAACTTCTCTATACTGAAATGTAGAACTACTCTTGTTACAAGTAAAAGTCTGGAATTCAAAATGTACTTGAGTAAATGCACTTAGTTACTTTACACCACTGCTACTGTGCATAGAGCCTATTTGTATCCAGGTGGACTGTTCAGCGTTGTTTTGTTGATGCCGCCAGTATGTCATGTTTCTAATGTAATGTAGTTGTGTATTTGGTAGTGCAAGACCGCCAAGGTTCTTTGATCTCTAAGAATGCTTTACATCATTGGTTCTCGAAATGGGGTCCGGGGATCCCCAGGGGTACTTGAGGGGATACCAGGGGGTCCCCAGCTAAATAATTTATAGGAACCAAATGGACCCTTATGGGTCTGTAACTCTGAGACCCTAACGGGTCCATTTGGTTCCATTTGTACACTCTCAGAGTTACATTAACATTGATTTTACAATATAAATTGGGGTCCCAGAGATAGAAATACCATTAATTGGGGGTCCGTAGCCTAATGCATGTCAAACGGGGGGGTCCTTAAATTACAATGATTGAGAATCACTGCTAGAGCCGTAAAAATCTTCTCTTATGGGGGTCCCTGGCTTATCTTTTCAAATGGGGGTCCGTGGGCTAATAAGTGTCAATTTGGGGGTCCTTGACAGGAAAAAGTTTGAGAACCACTGCTTTACATAACCGTGGGGACTTTTATTTTGTTCCAAATAAAATAAGTAATAAATTGATCTAGCATATTGAAATAGGATTTTGGTATGCAAACTGGAATAGACTGGAATAAGTGCATGCATTTTGCATATATATATATATATAGTATATAAATTGTGTCGCAGATTAAAGTTTTTCCATGGGTTTCATCGATAGATTCATTGACTATCAGTGTTGTGTGAATGAATGGTAGACATTTAACCACTTAAACCGTCAACACTTTATAAACTTGACCTTTGGCTCTGTACTTGATTTGCTCCTTTTTCCCAAAACCACTTTGCCATCTGCTATTTTTGACTAATGTTCCCCTCAGCATAGGGATGCTATATAAGTTTGATTAGATAAACTATGCTGTGTACAGGATACAGTATACGTATATATCTGGTATTTATCTGGCTCTCGGTCACTTGAATTAATGTTTGTTTGTTTGTTTGTTTGTTTCTCAGTGTGGAGACGGACTGTGCCGAGGTTGCGCCATAAATGCCCAGAAGACTGAGGTTCTCACCTGCAGTATAACACCCTCCCAGAACATCCACCTCTAATGACGACGCAGAGGTGATCTGGTGAAGCTAGCCAGATGTACGTAGGCCTGTCACAATTCTTACATAATCGTCTGATTGCAATTATTTGAGATAATCGCAATTATTTTGCATAATCGTTGAAGTATTATTATTTGTATGACAATTAATCGTCAACTTAAATTTGTAATCATGACAGCCCTGGACGGACGGACGGACGGACGGAGGATGGAGATGACGGGATACGCCGCTGGAAGGCTCAACCCGAGGATGCCCTAGAGATCGAGAGCTTGGAGATCTCTCTCTATCCACGGATTTGTCTGCATGGGGCGGGGGGGATTCCTCTGCGGCGCTGGCCCTGGTCTGCCTTCGGTGGTCTCCATCCGGTGTATCGATCGCTGATTTATCACATAATTCCACTTCAGTGTGTTTTGTGCACACGACAGTGTGTCACGACAGTGTGTATGTGTCTTCGTTGATGCATAAATCCACGACAGTGCGTTCTGTGCTTTTGTATCCACCTCGATGTTAAACACCGGTTGGTTTCCGCCGCCGAAAGACCCAGGTCGGCCGGGGGTTTCCTCTGAAGACGGCTCAAAGTAAGGAACCTCTTTAGGGCTGTCACCATTATGACGTTGAACTTGGCGATAAATTGTCGCTCAAATAATTGCGATTTAACTATTTAATTGCGTCTTACTGACATTTTGAATAAAACTTTGTCTGGCTTTTTTTAGGCTTCGTAAACAAAAGGCGAGCTACACACTCAAAACGCACCACGTCGTGATGCGTTTTGAGCGTGTAGTTCGGCTATTTCCACAATTTTTTGAAAATGTTTAAAAAATATATGAACATTTTTCAACATGGAAACGATTATGACTATGATCCCCAAAAATGTATTGCGGTTATCTCAAATACTTGCGATTATGTAATAATAATTGTGACGGTCCTACCTGGTCATTTTTCCTTTTCCTTTGCTGGATGCTGCAGTTGCTTTATGCTGCAGTTTGTTGGCTGATGCTTGTGGTGAATAGCTATGCTGTTCGTGTTGGATGCCGTTTGGGTCGTACGTGTGATGATGTGGTTAAAGATTTTTGCTCTTTTTTTCAGGTTTGAAGGCCGACGTTGAATCTATGACTATGTTGGTAGTGTAGTTTTTGTTTTCATCTGCCTCTGCAAATCCAGGCTGTACCTGGTCATTTTGAAAAGGTCCATAAGAACTTGTTCATTTGTAAGGTCGCTGTTTGGTAGGTACCAAAAGGACACTGTTTGGTAGGTCCCAAAAGTCACTTTTTGGTAGGTACCAAAGGTCACTTTTTTCTGGCTGGGTTGGGGGGAACTGTGTAAATCCAGGCCTGGACCTGGTCATCTTAAAGGTGTGTGTGTGGGGGGGGGGGGGGTCACACGATCATCAATTTCAAACCAATGGAGCAACTATTTTTTGTTTCTCGCCCACCTGAGTTACATCACGGCAAGGTAACTATACAATGCAAACATCTAGCAAAGTTATTTCATGATATTTTATGAACAATCTAATAATGAGCATTTTTCTTTTTTTTGTTTGGTAGCTTTATTTTTTTCAGAAGGAGAAGCCATTCCGGTACACTTCGGTGAAAAAGAGAAGGCACGTCCCCCGATGTATTCGCTATGGGGTCGGGTGAAGGCCAACAGGAAGCCCGACCCCAGATGACCCCGATCTTCAACGCGGAGCAGCTCTGTTGTGCACAGCGGCCACTCGATCCTGTAGGTTTACACTCTATAACACTCGAAGGATCAGACCCTTCCTCACCCAGGAGTCAGCCCAGCTCCTAATCCAGCCATCAGTCATATCAAAACTTGACTATTGTAACTCTCTCCTTGCTGGCCTCCTGGCATGTGCACTTAAGCCTCTCCAAATGATCCAGAATGGAACTTTTGGTCTTCAACCAGCCAAAAAGGGTCTCATGTCTTCATCTTCTCCGCTCCCTCTATTGGCTCCCACTTACTGGCTCGCACAGAGTACAAAACACTGACATTGGCCTACAAAGCAACCAAAGGTATGGCACCCCATATCTTCAAAGCCTGATCCAACCTTACAACCGCCCCCCCGCTCTCTCAGATCAGCTAACACAGGGAAGCGGTCAGAACCTTCGCTAAAACATCCAGGACAACGCTCCACACGTCCCATACTCGTCTCCCTTCTGGCTCCCAAACTATGGAATGAACTCCCCATTGCAATTAGAACTGCAGACTCACTCTCAACCTTCTGCCATAATCTGAAGACTCACCTCTTCAGACTCCACCTAAGCCTGTAGCGCTTGCCCTAGCCTTGACGACCTTGCAGGCTTATGCAAAGGCTAAAATGTAACTTCGATAGGATGTTATGTAATCAGATGGTAATTGTTGACCTGGCATCCTATAGAGTGTATAGTTTCAATGTACATGCTGATGATAGGTCCTTGGTTTACGTATGTATTAATTACGTTTATGTATTAATCGCTCTGGATTAAGCATCTGCAAAATGCCTACATTTTAAAGCTCCTTCCTCCACCACCTCCTTCCACCACCACCACCTTTTACCACCCTCCTTCCACCACAATTTACAATCTAGACATTTAGCAGACGCTCTTAATCCAGAGTGATTTACAGTAAGCAAGGACAACACAAGATAATGCATCAAATGCATCGAAATGGTAATCTAATAATAAAGTAATAAATAAGTAAACTAATAATCTAATAATAAAGTAATACATAAGTAAACCAATAAACTAATACATAAGTAAACCAAGAACCTATCATCAGCCTGTACATTGAACCTATACACACTATAGGATGCCAGGTCAACAATGACCTGGCATCAGTCTACATAACATGCTATCTAACATTTTAGCCTTTGCATAATCCTGCAAGGTTGTCAAGGCTAGGGCAAGTGCTACGGGCTGAGGTGGAGTCTGAAGATGTGAGTCTTCAGATTAGGGCAGAAGATTGGGAGTGAGTCTGCAGTTCTAACTGCAATGGGGAGTTCATTCCATAGGTTGGGAGCCAGAAGGGAGAAGAGTCTGGGACGTGTGGAGTGTTGTCCTGGATGTTTTAGAGAAGGTTCTGACAGCTTCCCTGTGTTAGCTGATCTGACAGAGTGGGAGGGGTTGTAGGGTTGGATCAGGCTTTGAAGATATGGGGGTGCCATACCTTTGGTTGCTTTGTAGGCCAATGTCAGTGTTTTGTACTCTGTGCGGGCAGTAACTGGGAGCCAATGCAGGGAGCAGAGAAGGGGGAGGCATGTGCTAAGTTTGGCTGGTTGAAGACCAAGCGTGCTGTGGCATTCTGGATCATTTGGAGAGACTAAAGTGCACATGCCGGGAGGCCGGTAAGGACAGAGTTACCATAGTCCAGTTTTGATATGACTGATGTCCGGATAAGGAGCTGGGCTGACTCCTGGGTGAGGAAGGGTCTGATCCTTCGAATGTTATAGAGTGTAAACCTACAGGATTGAGTGGCCGCTGTGATAGTGGCTCTTGAATGAGAGCTGACTGTCCAGGACAACACCAAGGTTCTTGGCTGTTGGAACCAAAGTTACCAGGGAGTTGTCTATAGAAATGGTTAGATCTTGCATGGGGCAGGACTTAGCTAGGAAGAAGTGAAGTTCAGTCTTGTCTGGGTTCAGCTTGAGGTGGTGTGAAGACATCCACTGTGAGAAGTCAGCCAGACATGCAGTGATGCACTCTTCCACCTGTTTGGCAGACGTGGGGGAAGGATGGAAACATTTGAGTGTTATCGGCATAGCAGTGATAAGATAGATTGTGCACAGAGATAACAGCGCCAAGAGATTTAGTGTACAAGGAGAAAATGAGGGGGCCAAGTACAGATAGCTGGGGGACCCCGGTTCGGAGGGTGCGGGGAGAGGAGAGCAAATCTTTCCAAGAAACCTGGTAGGTCCGGCCAGTTAGGTAGGAGGAGAACCCAGCTGGTGGTTCACTGTGCCAAATGCTGCTGATGGGTCTAGAAGAATCAGGACTGCAGAGTGGGAGGCAGCCTGGGCAGCATGTAGTGCTTCTGTGACTACAAGGAGTGCAGTTTCCGTAGAGTGGGCTGGTTTGAATCCTGACTGGTTGGGATCAACAGGTTGTTCTCTGAGAGATGGAGAGAAAGCTGGTTGGAAACGACACGTTGAGAGAGAATGGAGGGGTTTAGGGACATCAGGTTACGTCAAGTGGTGACGGTCTGCGGGTGAGTAGGTTTAGAAAGAGAGAGGGAGAAGGTTATGAAGTGATGGTCAGAGTTATTTAGGGAGGTAACAGAGAGGTTAGAGGGAGATCAAGCTCTGGAGAACACAAGGTCCTACACACCCTCCTTCCACCACCACCTACCACCCTCCTTCCACCACCCCCTCTTTGCTCCACCACCACCTCCTTCTACCAATCTCCTTCTACCACCCTCCTTCCACCACCCTCCTTCTACCACCACCTACCTCTATCACCCTCCTTCTACCACCTACCTCTATCACCCTCCTTCTACCACCTACCTCTATCACCCTCCTTCTACCACCTACCTCTATCACCCTCCTTCTACCACCACCACCACCACCTCCTTCCAGGTCTCACTTTTGTTTGTAATACATGTTTCCTGTTTGTTTGTAATTCATGTTTGTTTGTAATACATGTTTCCTGTTTGTTTGTAATTCATGTTTGTTTGTAATACATGTTTCATGTTTGTTGTTTGTAATGCATGTATCATGTTTGTTTGTAATGCATGTTTCATGTTTGTTTGTTTGTTTGTAATACATGTTTCATATCTGTTTGTAAGTCATGTTTGTTTGTAATACATGTTTCATATCTGTTTGTAAGTCATGTTTGTTTGTAATACATGTTTCATGTTTGTTTGTAATACATGTTTCTTGTTTGTAATGCATGTTTCATGTTTGTTTGTAATGCATGTTTCATGTTTGTTTGTAATACATGTTTCATATCTGTTTGTAATTCATGTTTGTTTGTAATATATGTTTCATGTTTGTTTGTTTGTAATGTATGTTTCATGTTGTCTCGTCAGAGTTAGTCTTGTCCTGTCCCCACTCTCGGCCTGCACCTTGTCGTGGTGAGTGGGCTTTGAACCAAGACAGGCCATTTAACCCATTAAAACCTAGTGGTGTAAAGTAAGTACAAATCTGAGGAATTCTTACTTTACCGGAGTATTTCCAATTTTCAATACTTCTACTCCACTAAATCTCAGAGGCAAATATTATACTTTTACTCCATTACATTTATTTGAAGACTTGAGTTACTAGTTGTAGCCCTATGTATACATTTCGGCCATTTGAAAATCGATCTACGAGCTTGTAGATTTGCTATTTTCAAGTTATTTTTTTACATTTGAAAAATTGTGAAATGGAACATTCTACATAATGAGTACTTGGTACTTTAGGTAAATTTGTATACCAATACTTTTGTACTTTTACTCAAGTAAATTCTGAATTTCTGACTTTTACTTGTAACAGAGTATATCTACATTGCAGTATTGGTACTTTTACTTAAAGGGATATTTCACTTTCAAAAAAACGTTTGGTCATTTTATCGTCTACTCAGGCCTTTGTGAGTCCCCCAGACAGTTTTTAAGTTGCTCGATTCAGTATTTAGATATTTGATATTCATTTTATCAGACATGCCCCCCTTCCTATACAAACCCATTGTAACTTCAAACTCCATTTTAACCATGTTAGATTCATCGAAAACACCCGTCCTTGGTTCTGGGGTCTCACCCTGCCCTCCTAATGCATGAGGGGCCGTGTTTTTCCGATTAATTTTTTCATTTATTTTATAATCTTTTTATTTTTTTCATTTTCCAATTTTTTTTTTTTTTTAAATAAATGAAAAAAGTAATTGTAAAAACACGGCCCCCTCATTAGGAGGGCAGGATGAGTCACCAAAACCAAGGACGGGTGTTTTTGATGAATCTAACATGATTAAAATAGAGTTTGAAGTTACAATGGTTTGTATAGGAAGGGGGCATGTCTGATAAAATTTATATCAAATATCTAAATACTGAATCGAGCAACTTAAAAACTGTCTGGGGGGTTCACAAAGGCCTGAGTAGACGATAAAATGACCAAAGGTTTTTTTGAAAGTAAAAAAGAGTACTTTGTCCACATTTTAGATTTTAGCTATATACTGTATGTATATAAAGGCCCAAGTTTTTCAGAAACTATTAGGATTTAGAACAGTGGTTTAGAAACATACATGTATGCATGCATGCATACACACACACTAGGGCTTTCACCAACTAGTCGACTAGTATAACCACTAGTCGACCTTGTTGGTACTAGTCGAATAGTTGATCAAATAAATTGCCATTGTTTTAATGCCATTACTACTATTATTATTATTCTCCTGCCTTTATTTTTATCAAAAGGGGGTCAAAAGTATGCCCAATAATAGGCTATTATTGGGCAATAACCCCCTTTTGAGGATCCTTGGAGACACTGCTGTGCTGCTGTGCCAGAAGCGCTTCCCTTGAAATGGCATAGAAATAAAGGAAGGAGGATAATAACAATAGTAATGGCATTAAAACAATGGCAAAAAAAAAACTACCACTGGGTCAAATTAGTCGACCAGTAAAAATCTCTAGTCGTGAAAGCCCTATTTGTGGATAGCCTAAGGTTTGGTCTTGATGAGCTGGACCCACCTGTGACCTTCAAGCTAAAGTTCAAATGAAACAAACAGCGACCGCTCATCACAACGTGTACTCAAATAGTTTAGACTCATTTCCAGACGTCACACTGATAAGAACCAGTATGCGCGCTTACACGCAGGCCCGAGCACTCATTAGACGTAATGTAAAAGTGGTCACAGCACTCATGCAAATCGTGCCCATCGTAACTACATTTTAGAGGATACCTAGTATGGGTGTATTTATTTATTCTCTATTTTGCGTTTACAGGAATTAATTAAAAATCTAATTTTAGGGACCTTTGATATAAAAAAATACACAAAAGTAGATCTCATTATGACCACTGGTATACTCTAACATTCACACTCTCAGAGAGAGTGAACGTTAATATGTGGTTTCTTCAACCTGTAAATGAGTCAAAGAGGTAAAAGACACTGGTATGGCACTTCTGGTTCACTAGGATGGGGTTCAACTCCCTGCGGTGTCCTGCTGATTGCATTTACAGGTTAAAGGTGTATTTATATAAACCAGTATAATCATCACACAAGTCAAGCCATAAACCTCGTGTCAGGCTTTCCACCACGTAATGAAATGCACAGCCATTCATGTCGCTGCTAACTAACCTGATCCTAGGTCAGCCTAAAACATCGCACAAGTTAAAGGGCAAGACCGCTTTGGTAGAGGTTTGGGTTGTGTAGTTTTTGGTCATGTACTATGGTCGGAGTTGTTCATGTACTATCTGATTTTTTACTTGGTTACTTGGTTGGTTATGCAGGACTGAAGTTACTGTACTGTATTAATTTGCTGTGATGTGTTTCACTGTGAAGCCCATGTTCTTGTGAGATCAGACAGCCTGTGCATTAGCATAACCTGTTTTGGCTTGGTACATTAGATCAATTCACTTCAAGATCCCCTCCCCCCTTACCTCCCCCCTTACCTCAAATGTCTGGAAGTGTGGGGCAACACATATGAGAGTAACACCATTCCTTTGGTTATTTACAAAGAGGATTTCAGAGCACATACTAACAGACTTTTTATTTTATCAGGTTTGTTGAAAATAATGGATTTAATTGAGCTACGAACATTATTAGTCGTGTACAAAGCGAAATACAGAGGGTTGCCAAAACAGTTACAGAAGTTATTTAATTTGAACTCGCAGGAAGAGGCCAACAGAAGAGATGATTTTAAACATCTGTTTGCTCGAACAACATTAAAACAAATGTGTATCTCTGTTACAGGTATACAATTATGGAATTCGCAAAGCAAGGAGTTGAAGAGTTGTACAACAGTGTTTCAGTTTAAGAGGGTGTTCAAAAGGGGGAAAATGATCAAGTATGAATTGGATGGTTAATCTTCATTTTTTTGGTCGTTGTTGTTGTTGTTGTTTTTAAGTTTTTTTGTTTGTTTTTTAGTTCTGGTTAAATTTTGTGTGATTTTCTCATGCTCTCGTTCTTTGTTCTCTCATTTCTTTTCCGTTTAGTTTTCTCCTTTTAGTTTTAGTTTTTGATGAATCATGATGTACTGGTTGGTAGGATATTTGATGATTTTAATGGTAGAAAGGGGCAGGTATAAATAAGATTTATCTTCTAACTGCTCCTTTTCAGTTATGGAATATGTAAAAAAAAATATGAATGTGATCATGTAAACCATAGTTGAAATAAATAAAATGAAATGAAAATCTCCCTCTCTCTCTTACCATCTACATTAGCTTTTGGTACTTTAAGTATATTTTGATGCCAATACCTTTGTACTTTTACTCAAGTAACATAGCACTGGTTCAGCTGGAAGTGAGATGCCCCATTCTGTGTGTAGTGTCTAGTGATCACATACAGCCATTTTGTCAACTGAACCGGTAGTCTAGTGGTTATTGAGATGTTTCTTAAAGGTGAGAGGACTGGGTATGAATCCCGGTTGGGTTCCATAGAACCTTGGGGAAAATTATGAAGTGTTTTCTTTTTACTGTACTGGAGTATTAGTGCACTTTTACTTCTACTCCATTACACCTGCAAAGGCAAATAGTGTATGCTCTGAGGAAGGCTCATAGCCGAAACGCGTAAGCGTTCACTTTATTGGTGTGCCAATAAAAAAGTGGAAATGTGAGTAATTTGTCCTCCATTTAATTGACATTTTTGGATGTGCTACCTTTTTGGATTTTTTTTAAATTCCTTTTTTGATATGTATACTGACTTTGGGTCTAGCACTCCACTGAGAAAACCCATTGTTGATGCGCAACCTCTTTTTCTTATTTAGTGTACTTGTACTCCACTACTACAATTATTTGAAAACTTTAGTTACTTTGCAGATATAAATTGTTATATAATAAAACATACATATTAACCACTTTAGCCCTATTTTATACCACAGCCATTTGAAAATAGCCGATCTGCAAGCTAGATCGGCTACTTTCAAACATTGTAGTACTTTAGCTTTTGGTACTTTACGTATATTTTGATGCCAATACCTTTGTACTTTTACTCAAGTAACATAGCACTGGTTCAGCTGGAAGTGAGATGCCCCATTCTGTGTGTAGTGTCTTGGGATCACATGCAGCCATCATGTCAACTGAACTGGTAGTCTAGTGGTTAGTGAGATGTATCTCAAAGGTGAGAGGACGGGGTACGAATCCCGCTTGGGTTCCATAGAACCTTGGGGAAAATGATGAAGTGTTTTCTTTTTACTGTACTGGAGTATTAGTGCACTTTTATTTCTACTCCACTACACCTGCAAAGGCAAATAGTGTACTTTTACTCCACTACTACAATTATTTGAAAACTTTAGTTACTTTGCAGATATAAATTATTATATAATAAAACATACATATTAACCACTTTAGCCCTATTTTATACCACATCCATTTGAAAATAGCCGATCTACAAGCTAGATCGGCTACTTTCAAACATTGTAGAACTTTAGCTTTTGGTAAGTATATTTAAAAATAAGTAAATATAAAAATAGAGTATTTTTATATTGTGGTATTGCTACTTTTACTTAAGTAAAATGTCTGTGCATTTCTTCCACCATGAAACACAGTTGTGTTTAAAGAAATAATTGCTTTTCAATTCATCCTAAGGACTCATTCCCTTATTTTCTATGTTTACAAAAAATAAAAATAACATTCACTTTAAATGCATTCACCCTTCCCCTTAGGCCGTGTGGTGACCCACCAAAAAGTGCCTAGAAAATGAATTTCGTTCCCACGTCTTGGATCTACTTTTTCAATGCATTTTTGCATAGACAATACCCTTGTGGACTTTGGGTTAAAATGTCTCCGCACAAAATCCTGCAGTATTTTTTTACAAGCCAGAAATGTATATAACAGTGAATAACCAAAAAACGAAAATCTTATGCTGCTGTTTTTGCTTGTAAAATGTGTTGGTAGTGTGACGGTGGCCAGGTTGTCACATGTAACTTGCCACTTCTTTTTAGAATGCTGACACTCTTTACTTTGTCTCAATAATAAATAAATAACAATACACATTAAACTCACAACAATAAAATATCAGTTGCACGGTAAAGTGCGGGGTGCGTAATTACTGTGAGAATAATACTGTTTGTTAGGTACTGCAAGACTACGCCACCTTTTTATTTAAGAGGTAGGGTCCTCTGTAACACTCTTTCTTAGGCTATTCACAGGTTCGAGTTTACCCAGGTAAGTACAATACTTTTAAATGAGAACAACACTTCAACACATATCCCTTGGAGAAAGCTGGACGGAAACAGGTTTGTATAAAAAGGTAATCTATTTTATTAAGCTAATACAGTGGCGTCTATAAGCCATAAAATATTGAAAAGCATAACCAAAATATAACACTAATTCTAAAACCTCAACCTCCTAATGCGCCCACTAACTAACTAAAATACAGGAATACAGACAATCACCAAACACTAAAAACAGACAGGGCTTGTGCAACTATAGCAAATAAATAATGAATTTAGCGTTAAAGTGCCAACTATTACTGAAGCAGTAAAGTGTCAAGTGCCAATTCAATTGCTATATGTCATATACTCATCACGGTTCAATGCAAAAGGTGGGAATGTCCTTATATGGGGTTTAACTGGAGCGGGGGTTTAGGCCAGGAATCACTGTCTCTTCTTGTCTTCGTGCGTATTGCCTGCAATCATAGAAACTAGAACCAGTTCATCTGTTCAGGTATATTTCACATATGAGGTTTAGGACCGTGGGTTTATAAAGGTAACGTTGCATAGAAGGACACTTACTCGCCCGCCAGACTGTACGTCTGGCTTTGAGGGTGTGAAGCGCGCAACGTTATCGCCACTGGACCTCTCCTCCGTTCCTTGGTTCGTCTGTCTGTCCTCCCCGTCTCTGCTGCTACTGCGCCGTCTGCTGCTGGTGGCTTGGTACGTGCCGCGATCACTGTATTCCCCACCTCTGCTCCGTGGTATGTCTGCTCCTCCTGTGCACAACCGTCCCTTCTGGCTGTCACTTCCACACTGCCCTGTATGCCTGTCTCTCTGCTGTCCAAGTGGCTCGCGCTCACTTTTGAATAAGGTGGGCCACACCCTACTCCGCCCTCATTCGCTCTGCCACCAGCGTGACCTGGGGACATTGGCCGTCCGCTGTCACAAGGCCAATGTCACACAGCCTATAGGGGAGTCCAATGTCAAGTGGCTCGGGGACCGGGGGGAAATACATTGTCAACCATAAAACATGCAGTGCAGAAATATAGTTAAGAGAATGATGTTTTTAAGTGCGTAATACAGGTTTTTCATCATCAATAAAAAAATGTTACAATTTGGTTTCACCCCCCTGCTTTGACCCTGTCACAGTAGCACTTTACAATAATGACTCGTTATAAAGCATTTATAAACGTTTATAAGTAGTTTGTAGACTATTAACAAATCATTAACAACCTGTTTGTTGACATTCGTAAATGATTACTAAAACCTTTATAACTACAGTTACAAGTCATTTGTAAAGTATTAGTAAGTAGTGAACTATTCATGAATAAGCCATTTATATACATCTGTAAAAGATTATTAAATCATTTGTAACGACCCATTCTAAAGCATTTATAAACGTTTATAAGCAGTTTGTAGACTATTAACAAATCATTAACAACCTGTTTATTGACATTCGTAAATGATTACTAAAACCTTTATAACTACGGTTACAAATCATCTATAAAGGTATTAGTAACTATTCATGAATAAGCCATGTATAATACATCTGTAAATGATTATTAAATCATTTGTAACTGATGTTACATAATATATACACTGACAGAGGCAGATCTTTCAGTTTTTTGTGCTCTCACAGAGAAACATTTAAAAAATATACATGTTTGCAAAAATGCAATTTTGTGTAAGGATTCAAATTGTAAGGTGAAGGAGCATAGGCAAGCTCTATGTCTTATGTATGATAACATTATGGGTGCTCTGCACGAAAGCGGTAAACCTTACCACAAACATAAAAATAGCAAAACCTACAACATCAGACCTGGTTGGAACGAGATTGTAGCTGAGCATCATGGGGAAGCCCGTGAAGCCTTTAAGGCCTGGGACAGAGCAGGCAGACCTAGACAAGGGCAGCTGCTTGAGCATAAGAGGCTCACCAATGCCAGGTTTAAGTATGCTGTTCGCTATATACAGAAAAATGAACAAAACATGAGGGCTGACTCCATGGCTAAGAAGCTGTTAAGTAATAATGTGGTTGATTTTTGGAAAGAAGTCAGAGTTCTGAACAACTGCAAAGCACCCTTACCATGTACTGTAGGAGGAGCTTCAGGTGCAAACA
Source organism: Gymnoscopelus microlampas (assembly GCF_963454915.1). Lineage (NCBI taxonomy): Eukaryota > Metazoa > Chordata > Actinopteri > Myctophiformes > Myctophidae > Gymnoscopelus > Gymnoscopelus microlampas. The sequence goes on along the minus strand of NC_139947.1, from coordinate 41,437,815 downwards.
ATATAGCTGAGGTATGGCGCCTGCATTATAGTGCTCTGTTTAATTGCATCAACAGTGAGCCATATAAGGCAGACAACATCATGAGAGATGACCCCATGGTTATCACAGCACAGGAGGTGTATAATGCCATACACAAGCTAACTAACAACAAAGCAAGTGGCCTTGATGGTATTGATGCTGAGCATTTGAAATATGCTAGTGTGAGAACATATCCTCTCCTCGCATTATGTTTTACTGGTTTTATGTTTCATGGCATGCTTCCTGATTCTATGCTCTCTGTTCTATTGGTACCTGTAATTAAGGACAAGACTGGAAAAATTAGCAGTCTAGATAATTACAGACCCATAGCATTGGCAAGTATAGTATCTAAAGTGATGGAAATGATCCTGTTGGACAAAATATACGAGTACATTCACTCCACAGATAATCAATTTGGCTTTAAACCCAAACATGGCACTGACCTCTGCATATATGCACTAAAGGAAATAGTAGATAAATATAGAGGACAAAACTCATCAGTCCTTATGTCCTTTATTGATGCGTCACGCGCTTTTGATCGCATCAATCATTTTAAGCTTTTCTCTAAACTAACCCAAAGAGGGGTGCCTGGGAGCATAGTTAGGATTCTAGCCTACTGGTATACCAACCAGACAATGAAAGTTAAGTGGGGAAATAGTTTCTCTCTCCCTTTTCGTGTCACTAATGGAGTCAAGCAGGGGGGAATTTTGTCCCCTGTACTTTTTAATGTATATATGGATGATCTGTCTAAAGAGTTAAATGCCTGTAACACTGGATGTATGCTGGGTGATAATCTAGTGAATAATCTGATGTATGCAGATGACCTGGTGGTACTGAGCCCAAGTAGCGCTGGTCTCCAGCAGCTTCTCAACATTTGCACTGTGTATGGTATTGAAAATGATGTCATGTATAACGCCAGTAAGAGTGTTGTTTTAATCTGTAGAACTAAAGAGGACAAGGGTCAAGTATTTCCCGATTTTAAACTTTCTTTTAATGTGCTCAAGGTCTGTAGTAAGGTCAAGTATCTCGGCCATTTTATTACAGAACACATGACAGACGATGATGATATTCACAGACAGTGCTGTAGGATGTATGCGCAGGCGAACATCCTCGCATGTAAATTCAGCATGTGCTCTGAAGCAGTCAAGATCACTCTGTTCAGAGCTTATTGCACACCACTCTACACTGCCCACTTGTGGTCAAGGTACAAGAGAGCTAGTTTTCAGAAATTGCAAGTTGCATATAATGATGCAATGAGAATTTTACTCAAAAGGCCTAGATGGAGCAGTGCAAGTGAAATGTTTGTGGCTGCAAGAGTCAATACTCTACAAGCTGTTCTTAGGAATCTAATGCACAGATTCATGTGCCGTTTGGATGAGTCTGAGAATAGCATCATTGTCAATATAAATAATCCTGTGAAGAGTTGCATCAGATATACCTCTAGTCTTAGGAGACATTGGCTTAAATGCTTGTATTTATAACCGTCCCAATTTATTGTATAAAGGACAGTTTTTAATTCATGTTTATTGTTGTCTGTATTTGTGCGTAGCTATGGACCTTGAGTCTGCAATAAAGACATTCATTCATTCATTCATTCATTCATTCATATACAAGCTATTGGTAGCTTGTTCATGTTTAACATATGCTTTGTTAAACATTCCTAAAGTATCTATAAATCCTTAGTACATGTTATTATGTGCCCTATAGTAAAGTGAAGACAGTTCATCATTTACAACTGTCTGTTAATGTGTTTGTTCATGTTTAACATGCTTTGTAAAACATTCCTAAAATATCTATAAATCCTTTGTACATGTTATTATGTGCCCTACAGTAAAGTGAAGACAGTTCATCATTTATGGCTGTCTGTTAATGTGGACTTTCTCCTTACCTGTTGCAAACTACCTGGCTTTCATGAATGCAGACACCAAACAATTACTAGAATTATCATTCATGTTAAGCAAATGATGCGTAAGACATTCGTAAAGAGTATGTAAACCATTTGTGGTGTTAGGGACCAAAAAAGTCACTACAAAGTACTACCAATCAACTCTAAATTGCCTGAAACGTACTCCTAACAGGTTTTTGGGGGGACGATTTTGGCCTCCACACTTAGTGATTATTTCGGATTTAACTTTCGTTTCGGTGGTGACCAACTTTCATTTCGGTAGTTTGATTACAAAATGTAAGTTGTGTAAAAAATAATCTGACTATACTAAGTTGTTATTTGTTTGTTTAAGTCAGGCTATACTCTACTCAGTCATAAGTTTACAAAATGTACTAAAGTACAGTGAACGTCTGTGCGGTTTGTCTTCATCACTGAAAATAACGTACATGTAAACTGATGTCATGTGCAGTTGGGGTGAAGAAACACAACCATTTCACTCCTAATAATACCTATTTGATTTGACATCCTGACTTGCTGCTGTAGCTGAGGCTTGAACCTGTTACCTGCGGCTCACTAGTCAGTGACTCTATCCATTCACCTACAGCTGTTTGCTTGGAATCTGCGGTTCTGAAACGTTTTGTTGTCAACCCCCCAAATTGACATGTATTTGGGCAGTGGACCCCAATGTGAAAAGATGTAGTGTCAGGGCCCCCCATGAAAAAGATTTATATTCATGCTGTAACACATTTTTTAAAAGTTATTTGTCTTGTTTGTTGTTCAAGTCAAAGCACCAGGAAGGCTGTACTTGTCAGCCATCTGTTAGCTCAATGGGTTGAGACGCAGTATTCATGATCCAGAGGCCATGAGTTCAAATCCCATTGATGTCTTTCCTATGATTCTTTCCTTTGCAGACTGGCTTCCAGAAGATCAAGTGACAACTACCAGGAAGGCTGTACTTGTCAGCCATCTGTTAGCTCAATGGGTTGAGACGCAGTATACATGATCCAGAGGCCATGCGTTCAAATCCCATTGATGTCTTTCCTATGATTCTTTCCTTTGCAGACTGGCTTCCAGAAGATCAACTGAAAACTACCAGGAAGGCTGTACTTGTCAGCCATCTGTTAACTCAATGGGTTGAGACGCAGTATACATGATCCAGAGGCCATGAGTTCAAATCCCACTGGTGTCTTTACTGTGATGCTTCCCTTTGCAGCCTAACTTCTAGAAAAACAAGTTAAAACCACCAGAAAACCTGTAACTCTCAGCCAACAGCATAGCTCAACTGGTAGAGCGTCTGTCCAATGACTTGACTTGACTTGAGTGGGTTCGATTCCCACTAGAGTCAAGTGTCCCCGGTAACTTGGGGCAACGGATAAATTGACTGATATCCTTAGTGATGCTTCCCTTTGCAGACTAACTTCTAGAAAAACAAGTTAAAACCACCAGGAAACCTGTAACTCTCAGCCAACAGCATAGCTCAACTGGTAGAGCGTCTGTCCAATAACATTACTTGACTTGACTTGAGTGGGTTCGATTCCCACTCGAGTCAAGTGTCCCCGGTAACTTGGGGCAACGGATAAATTGACTGATATCCTTAGTGATGCTTCCCTTTGCAGATTAACTTCTAGAAAAACTAGTTTAAACCACCAGGAAACCTGTAACTCTCAGCCTACAGCATAGCTCAACTGGTAGAGCGTCTGTCCAATAACATGACTTGACTTGACTTGAGTGGGTTCGATTCCCACTTGAGTCAAGTGTCCCCGTTATCTTGGGGCAACGGAAAAATTGACTGATATCATTAGTGATGCTTCCCTTTGCAGACTAACTTCTAGAAAACAAGTTAAAACCACCAGGAAACCTGTAACTCTCAGCCAACAGCATAGCTCGACTGGTAGAGCGTCTGTCCAATAACATGACTTGTGGGTTCGATTCCCACTCGAGTCAAGTGTCCCAGGTAACTTTCTAGGTGAAAGTGTTTTTTTGAGGTCCCAAAACCTTCCATCCGCCTCCATTCTAAATCTCTGAACTTTTAAAGGAGTACAATTCTAAAACTATGCAAGATTTCAAAGATTCGTTTTCAGGCAAACATGTCCACAGTAAGATGAACATTTTAAAGTATGAATGACTTTACTAGGCGTAAGTATGTAGTTGTAAGCCTGCCTTTAAATGTCCATTGCCGCATCGACAATGCATGTAGCGCTTAAAGTTAAATATCTCCAAAACTACAAATGATTTCAAAATAAAAAATCTCAAGCATGCATGTCCACAGTAAGGTGGATTTTTTGAACTGTGAATGGAGTTTCTAGGTGAAAGTGTTTTTTTTAGGTCCCAAAACCTTCCATCCGCCTCCATTCTAAATCTCTGAACTTTTAAAGGAGTACAATTCTAAAACTATGCAACATTTCAAAGATTCCTTTTCAGGCAAACATGTCCACAGTAAGATGAACATTTTAAAGTATGAATGAGGTTACTAGGCATAAGTATGTAGTTGTAAGCCTGCCTTTAAATGTCCATTGCCGCATCGACAATGAATGGGGCGCTTAAAGTTAAATATCTCCAAAACTACAAATGATTTCAAAATAAAAAATCTCAAGCATGCATGTCCACAGTAAGGTGGATTTTTTGAACTGTGAATGGAGTTTCTAGGTGAAAGTGTTTTTTTGAGGTCCCAAAACCTTCCATCCGCCTCCATTCTAAATCTCTGAACTTTTAAAGGAGTACAATTCTAAAACTATGCAACATTTCAAAGATTCCTTTTCAGGCAAACATGTCCACAGTAAGACGAACATTTTAAAGTATGAATGAGGTTACTAGGCATAAGTATGTAGTTGTAAGCCTGCCTTTAAATGTCCATTGCCGCATCGACAATGAATGGGGCGCTTAAAGTTAAATATCTCCAAAACTACAAATGATTTCAAAATAAAAAATCTCAAGCATGCATGTCCACAGTAAGGTGGATTTTTTGAACTGTGAATGGAGTTTCTAGGTGAAAGTGTTTTTTTGAGGTCCCAAAACCTTCCATCCGCCTCCATTCTAAATCTCTGAACTTTTAAAGGAGTACAATTCTAAAACTATGCAACATTTCAAAGATTCCTTTTCAGGCAAACATGTCCACAGTAAGACGAACATTTTAAAGTATGAATGAGGTTACTAGGCATAAGTATGTAGTTGTAAGCCTGCCTTTAAATGTCCATTGCCGCATCGACAATGAATGGGGCGCTTAAAGTTAAATATCTCCAAAACTACAAATGATTTCAAAATAAAAAATCTCAAGCATGCATGTCCACAGTAAGGTGGATTTTTTGAACTGTGAATGGAGTTTCTAGGTGAAAGTGTTTTTTTGAGGTCCCAAAACCTTCCATCCGCCTCCATTCTAAATCTCTGAACTTTTAAAGGAGTACAATTCTAAAACTATGCAACATTTCAAAGATTCCTTTTCAGGCAAACATGTCCACAGTAAGACGAACATTTTAAAGTATGAATGAGGTTACTAGGCATAAGTATGTAGTTGTAAGCCTGCCTTTAAATGTCCATTGCCGCATCGACAATGAATGGGGCGCTTAAAGTTAAATATCTCCAAAACTACAAATGATTTCAAAATAAAAAATCTCAAGCATGCATGTCCACAGTAAGGTGGATTTTTTGAACTGTGAATGGAGTTTCTAGGTGAAAGTGTTTTTTTGAGGTCCCAAAACCTTCCATCCGCCTCCATTCTAAATCTCTGAACTTTTAAAGGAGTACAATTCTAAAACTATGCAACATTTCAAAGATTCCTTTTCAGGCAAACATGTCCACAGTAAGACGAACATTTTAAAGTATGAATGAGGTTACTAGGCATAAGTATGTAGTTGTAAGCCTGCCTTTAAATGTCCATTGCCGCATCGACAATGAATGGGGCGCTTAAAGTTAAATATCTCCAAAACTACAAATGATTTCAAAATAAAAAATCTCAAGCATGCATGTCCACAGTAAGGTGGATTTTTTGAACTGTGAATGGAGTTTCTAGGTGAAAGTGTTTTTTTGAGGTCCCAAAACCTTCCATCCGCCTCCATTCTAAATCTCTGAACTTTTAAAGGAGTACAATTCTAAAACTATGCAACATTTCAAAGATTCCTTTTCAGGCAAACATGTCCACAGTAAGACGAACATTTTAAAGTATGAATGAGGTTACTAGGCATAAGTATGTAGTTGTAAGCCTGCCTTTAAATGTCCATTGCCGCATCGACAATGAATGGGGCGCTTAAAGTTAAATATCTCCAAAACTACAAATGATTTCAAAATAAAAAATCTCAAGCATGCATGTCCACAGTAAGGTGGATTTTTTGAACTGTGAATGGAGTTTCTAGGTGAAAGTGTTTTTTTGAGGTCCCAAAACCTTCCATCCGCCTCCATTCTAAATCTCTGAACTTTTAAAGGAGTACAATTCTAAAACTATGCAACATTTCAAAGATTCCTTTTCAGGCAAACATGTCCACAGTAAGACGAACATTTTAAAGTATGAATGAGGTTACTAGGCATAAGTATGTAGTTGTAAGCCTGCCTTTAAATGTCCATTGCCGCATCGACAATGAATGGGGCGCTTAAAGTTAAATATCTCCAAAACTACAAATTATTTCAAAATAAAAAATCTCAAGCATGCATGTCCACAGTAATGTGGATTTTTTGAACTGTGAATGGAGTTTCTAGGTGAAAGTGTTTTTTTGAGGTCCCAAAACCTTCCATCCGCCTCCATTCTAAATCTCTGAACTTTTAAAGGAGTACAATTCTAAAACTATGTAACATTTCAAAGATTCCTTTTCAGGCAAACATGTCCACAGTAAGAAGAACATTTTAAAGTATGAATGAGGTTACTAGGCATAAGTATGTAGTTGTAAGCCTGCCTTTAAATGTCCATTGCCGCATCGACAATGAATGGGGCGCTTAAAGTTAAATATCTCCAGAACTACAAATGATTTCAAAATAAAAAATCTCAAGCATGCATGTCCACAGTAAGGTGGATTTTTTGAACTGTGAATGGAGTTTCTAGGTGAAAGTGTTTTTTTGAGGTCCCAAAACCTTCCATCCGCCTCCATTCTAAATCTCTGAACTTTTAAAGGAGTACAATTCTAAAACTATGCAACATTTCAAAGATTCCTTTTCAGGCAAACATGTCCACAGTAAGACGAACATTTTAAAGTATGAATGAGGTTACTAGGCATAAGTATGTAGTTGTAAGCCTGCCTTTAAATGTCCATTGCCGCATCGACAATGAATGGGGCGCTTAAAGTTAAATATCTCCAAAACTACAAATTATTTCAAAATAAAAAATCTCAAGCATGCATGTCCACAGTAAGGTGGATTTTTTTAACTGTGAATGGAGTTTCTAGGTGAAAGTGTTTTTTTGAGGTCTCTTAATCCTAACCCTAACCTTCCATCCGCCTCCATTCTAAATCTCTGAACTTTTAAAGGAGTACAATTCTAAAACTATGCAACATTTCAAAGATTCCTTTTCAGGCAAACATGTCCACAGTAAGACGAACATTTTAAAGTATGAATGAGGTTACTAGGCATAAGTATGTAGTTGTAAGCCTGCCTTTAAATGTCCATTGCCGCATCGACAATGAATGGGGCGCTTAAAGTTAAATATCTCCAAAACTACAAATGATTTCAAAATAAAAAATCTCAAGCATGCATGTCCACAGTAAGGTGGATTTTTTGAACTGTGAATGGAGTTTCTAGGTGAAAGTGTTTTTTTGAGGTCCCAAAACCTTCCATCCGCCTCCATTCTAAATCTCTGAACTTTTAAAGGAGTACAATTCTAAAACTATGCAACATTTCAAAGATTCCTTTTCAGGCAAACATGTCCACAGTAAGACGAACATTTTAAAGTATGAATGAGGTTACTAGGCATAAGTATGTAGTTGTAAGCCTGCCTTTAAATGTCCATTGCCGCATCGACAATGAATGGGGCGCTTAAAGTTAAATATCTCCAAAACTACAAATGATTTCAAAATAAAAAATCTCAAGCATGCATGTCCACAGTAAGGTGGATTTTTTGAACTGTGAATGGAGTTTCTAGGTGAAAGTGTTTTTTTGAGGTCCCAAAACCTTCCATCCGCCTCCATTCTAAATCTCTGAACTTTTAAAGGAGTACAATTCTAAAACTATGCAACATTTCAAAGATTCCTTTTCAGGCAAACATGTCCACAGTAAGACGAACATTTTAAAGTATGAATGAGGTTACTAGGCATAAGTATGTAGTTGTAAGCCTGCCTTTAAATGTCCATTGCCGCATCGACAATGAATGGGGCGCTTAAAGTTAAATATCTCCAAAACTACAAATGATTTCAAAATAAAAAATCTCAAGCATGCATGTCCACAGTAAGGTGGATTTTTTGAACTGTGAATGGAGTTTCTAGGTGAAAGTGTTTTTTTGAGGTCCCAAAACCTTCCATCCGCCTCCATTCTAAATCTCTGAACTTTTAAAGGAGTACAATTCTAAAACTATGCAACATTTCAAAGATTCCTTTTCAGGCAAACATGTCCACAGTAAGACGAACATTTTAAAGTATGAATGAGGTTACTAGGCATAAGTATGTAGTTGTAAGCCTGCCTTTAAATGTCCATTGCCGCATCGACAATGAATGGGGCGCTTAAAGTTAAATATCTCCAAAACTACAAATGATTTCAAAATAAAAAATCTCAAGCATGCATGTCCACAGTAAGGTGGATTTTTTGAACTGTGAATGGAGTTTCTAGGTGAAAGTGTTTTTTTGAGGTCCCAAAACCTTCCATCCGCCTCCATTCTAAATCTCTGAACTTTTAAAGGAGTACAATTCTAAAACTATGCAACATTTCAAAGATTCCTTTTCAGGCAAACATGTCCACAGTAAGACGAACATTTTAAAGTATGAATGAGGTTACTAGGCATAAGTATGTAGTTGTAAGCCTGCCTTTAAATGTCCATTGCCGCATCGACAATGAATGGGGCGCTTAAAGTTAAATATCTCCAAAACTACAAATGATTTCAAAATAAAAAATCTCAAGCATGCATGTCCACAGTAAGGTGGATTTTTTGAACTGTGAATGGAGTTTCTAGGTGAAAGTGTTTTTTTGAGGTCCCAAAACCTTCCATCCGCCTCCATTCTAAATCTCTGAACTTTTAAAGGAGTACAATTCTAAAACTATGCAACATTTCAAAGATTCCTTTTCAGGCAAACATGTCCACAGTAAGACGAACATTTTAAAGTATGAATGAGGTTACTAGGCATAAGTATGTAGTTGTAAGCCTGCCTTTAAATGTCCATTGCCGCATCGACAATGAATGGGGCGCTTAAAGTTAAATATCTCCAGAACTACAAATGATTTCAAAATAAAAAATCTCAAGCATGCATGTCCACAGTAAGGTGGATTTTTTGAACTGTGAATGGAGTTTCTAGGTGAAAGTGTTTTTTTGAGGTCCCAAAACCTTCCATCCGCCTCCATTCTAAATCTCTGAACTTTTAAAGGAGTACAATTCTAAAACTATGCAACATTTCAAAGATTCCTTTTCAGGCAAACATGTCCACAGTAAGACGAACATTTTAAAGTATGAATGAGGTTACTAGGCATAAGTATGTAGTTGTAAGCCTGCCTTTAAATGTCCATTGCCGCATCGACAATGAATGGGGCGCTTAAAGTTAAATATCTCCAAAACTACAAATTATTTCAAAATAAAAAATCTCAAGCATGCATGTCCACAGTAAGGTGGATTTTTTTAACTGTGAATGGAGTTTCTAGGTGAAAGTGTTTTTTTGAGGTCTCTTAATCCTAACCCTAACCTTCCATCCGCCTCCATTCTAAATCTCTGAACTTTTAAAGGAGTACAATTCTAAAACTATGCAACATTTCAAAGATTCCTTTTCAGGCAAACATGTCCACAGTAAGACGAACATTTTAAAGTATGAATGAGGTTACTAGGCATAAGTATGTAGTTGTAAGCCTGCCTTTAAATGTCCATTGCCGCATCGACAATGAATGGGGCGCTTAAAGTTAAATATCTCCAAAACTACAAATGATTTCAAAATAAAAAATCTCAAGCATGCATGTCCACAGTAAGGTGGATTTTTTGAACTGTGAATGGAGTTTCTAGGTGAAAGTGTTTTTTTGAGGTCCCAAAACCTTCCATCCGCCTCCATTCTAAATCTCTGAACTTTTAAAGGAGTACAATTCTAAAACTATGCAACATTTCAAAGATTCCTTTTCAGGCAAACATGTCCACAGTAAGACGAACATTTTAAAGTATGAATGAGGTTACTAGGCATAAGTATGTAGTTGTAAGCCTGCCTTTAAATGTCCATTGCCGCATCGACAATGAATGGGGCGCTTAAAGTTAAATATCTCCAAAACTACAAATGATTTCAAAATAAAAAATCTCAAGCATGCATGTCCACAGTAAGGTGGATTTTTTGAACTGTGAATGGAGTTTCTAGGTGAAAGTGTTTTTTTGAGGTCCCAAAACCTTCCATCCGCCTCCATTCTAAATCTCTGAACTTTTAAAGGAGTACAATTCTAAAACTATGCAACATTTCAAAGATTCCTTTTCAGGCAAACATGTCCACAGTAAGACGAACATTTTAAAGTATGAATGAGGTTACTAGGCATAAGTATGTAGTTGTAAGCCTGCCTTTAAATGTCCATTGCCGCATCGACAATGAATGGGGCGCTTAAAGTTAAATATCTCCAAAACTACAAATGATTTCAAAATAAAAAATCTCAAGCATGCATGTCCACAGTAAGGTGGATTTTTTTAACTGTGAATGGAGTTTCTAGGTGAAAGTGTTTTTTTGAGGTCTCTTAATCCTAACCCTAACCTTCCATCCGCCTCCATTCTAAATCTCTGAACTTTTAAAGGAGTACAATTCTAAAACTATGCAACATTTCAAAGATTCCTTTTCAGGCAAACATGTCCACAGTAAGACGAACATTTTAAAGTATGAATGAGGTTACTAGGCATAAGTATGTAGTTGTAAGCCTGCCTTTAAATGTCCATTGCCGCATCGACAATGAATGGGGCGCTTAAAGTTAAATATCTCCAAAACTACAAATGATTTCAAAATAAAAAATCTCAAGCATGCATGTCCACAGTAAGGTGGATTTTTTGAACTGTGAATGGAGTTTCTAGGTGAAAGTGTTTTTTTGAGGTCCCAAAACCTTCCATCCGCCTCCATTCTAAATCTCTGAACTTTTAAAGGAGTACAATTCTAAAACTATGCAACATTTCAAAGATTCCTTTTCAGGCAAACATGTCCACAGTAAGACGAACATTTTAAAGTATGAATGAGGTTACTAGGCATAAGTATGTAGTTGTAAGCCTGCCTTTAAATGTCCATTGCCGCATCGACAATGAATGGGGCGCTTAAAGTTAAATATCTCCAAAACTACAAATTATTTCAAAATAAAAAATCTCAAGCATGCATGTCCACAGTAATGTGGATTTTTTGAACTGTGAATGGAGTTTCTAGGTGAAAGTGTTTTTTTGAGGTCCCAAAACCTTCCATCCGCCTCCATTCTAAATCTCTGAACTTTTAAAGGAGTACAATTCTAAAACTATGTAACATTTCAAAGATTCCTTTTCAGGCAAACATGTCCACAGTAAGAAGAACATTTTAAAGTATGAATGAGGTTACTAGGCATAAGTATGTAGTTGTAAGCCTGCCTTTAAATGTCCATTGCCGCATCGACAATGAATGGGGCGCTTAAAGTTAAATATCTCCAGAACTACAAATGATTTCAAAATAAAAAATCTCAAGCATGCATGTCCACAGTAAGGTGGATTTTTTGAACTGTGAATGGAGTTTCTAGGTGAAAGTGTTTTTTTGAGGTCCCAAAACCTTCCATCCGCCTCCATTCTAAATCTCTGAACTTTTAAAGGAGTACAATTCTAAAACTATGCAACATTTCAAAGATTCCTTTTCAGGCAAACATGTCCACAGTAAGACGAACATTTTAAAGTATGAATGAGGTTACTAGGCATAAGTATGTAGTTGTAAGCCTGCCTTTAAATGTCCATTGCCGCATCGACAATGAATGGGGCGCTTAAAGTTAAATATCTCCAAAACTACAAATTATTTCAAAATAAAAAATCTCAAGCATGCATGTCCACAGTAAGGTGGATTTTTTTAACTGTGAATGGAGTTTCTAGGTGAAAGTGTTTTTTTGAGGTCTCTTAATCCTAACCCTAACCTTCCATCCGCCTCCATTCTAAATCTCTGAACTTTTAAAGGAGTACAATTCTAAAACTATGCAACATTTCAAAGATTCCTTTTCAGGCAAACATGTCCACAGTAAGACGAACATTTTAAAGTATGAATGAGGTTACTAGGCATAAGTATGTAGTTGTAAGCCTGCCTTTAAATGTCCATTGCCGCATCGACAATGAATGGGGCGCTTAAAGTTAAATATCTCCAAAACTACAAATGATTTCAAAATAAAAAATCTCAAGCATGCATGTCCACAGTAAGGTGGATTTTTTGAACTGTGAATGGAGTTTCTAGGTGAAAGTGTTTTTTTGAGGTCCCAAAACCTTCCATCCGCCTCCATTCTAAATCTCTGAACTTTTAAAGGAGTACAATTCTAAAACTATGCAACATTTCAAAGATTCCTTTTCAGGCAAACATGTCCACAGTAAGACGAACATTTTAAAGTATGAATGAGGTTACTAGGCATAAGTATGTAGTTGTAAGCCTGCCTTTAAATGTCCATTGCCGCATCGACAATGAATGGGGCGCTTAAAGTTAAATATCTCCAAAACTACAAATGATTTCAAAATAAAAAATCTCAAGCATGCATGTCCACAGTAAGGTGGATTTTTTGAACTGTGAATGGAGTTTCTAGGTGAAAGTGTTTTTTTGAGGTCCCAAAACCTTCCATCCGCCTCCATTCTAAATCTCTGAACTTTTAAAGGAGTACAATTCTAAAACTATGCAACATTTCAAAGATTCCTTTTCAGGCAAACATGTCCACAGTAAGACGAACATTTTAAAGTATGAATGAGGTTACTAGGCATAAGTATGTAGTTGTAAGCCTGCCTTTAAATGTCCATTGCCGCATCGACAATGAATGGGGCGCTTAAAGTTAAATATCTCCAAAACTACAAATGATTTCAAAATAAAAAATCTCAAGCATGCATGTCCACAGTAAGGTGGATTTTTTTGAACTGTGAATGGAGTTTCTAGGTGAAAGTGTTTTTTTGAGGTCCCAAAACCTTCCATCCGCCTCCATTCTAAATCTCTGAACTTTTAAAGGAGTACAATTCTAAAACTATGCAACATTTCAAAGATTCCTTTTCAGGCAAACATGTCCACAGTAAGACGAACATTTTAAAGTATGAATGAGGTTACTAGGCATAAGTATGTAGTTGTAAGCCTGCCTTTAAATGTCCATTGCCGCATCGACAATGAATGGGGCGCTTAAAGTTAAATATCTCCAAAACTACAAATGATTTCAAAATAAAAAATCTCAAGCATGCATGTCCACAGTAAGGTGGATTTTTTGAACTGTGAATGGAGTTTCTAGGTGAAAGTGTTTTTTTGAGGTCCCAAAACCTTCCATCCGCCTCCATTCTAAATCTCTGAACTTTTAAAGGAGTACAATTCTAAAACTATGCAACATTTCAAAGATTCCTTTTCAGGCAAACATGTCCACAGTAAGATGAACATTTTAAAGTATGAATGAGGTTACTAGGCGTAAGTATGTAGTTGTAAGCCTGCCTTTAAATGTCCATTGCCGCATCGACAATGCATGGGGCGCTTAAAGTTAAATATCTCCAAAACTACAAATGATTTCAAAATAAAAAATCTCAAGCATGCATGTCCACAGTAAGGTGGATTTTTTGAACTGTGAATGGAGTTTCTAGGTGAAAGTGTTTTTTTGAGGTCCCAAAACCTTCCATCCGCCTCCATTCTAAATCTCTGAACTTTTAAAGGAGTACAATTCTAAAACTATGCAACATTTCAAAGATTCCTTTTCAGGCAAACATGTCCACAGTAAGACGAACATTTTAAAGTATGAATGAGGTTACTAGGCATAAGTATGTAGTTGTAAGCCTGCCTTTAAATGTCCATTGCCGCATCGACAATGAATGGGGCGCTTAAAGTTAAATATCTCCAAAACTACAAATTATTTCAAAATAAAAAATCTCAAGCATGCATGTCCACAGTAATGTGGATTTTTTGAACTGTGAATGGAGTTTCTAGGTGAAAGTGTTTTTTTGAGGTCCCAAAACCTTCCATCCGCCTCCATTCTAAATCTCTGAACTTTTAAAGGAGTACAATTCTAAAACTATGTAACATTTCAAAGATTCCTTTTCAGGCAAACATGTCCACAGTAAGAAGAACATTTTAAAGTATGAATGAGGTTACTAGGCATAAGTATGTAGTTGTAAGCCTGCCTTTAAATGTCCATTGCCGCATCGACAATGAATGGGGCGCTTAAAGTTAAATATCTCCAGAACTACAAATGATTTCAAAATAAAAAATCTCAAGCATGCATGTCCACAGTAAGGTGGATTTTTTGAACTGTGAATGGAGTTTCTAGGTGAAAGTGTTTTTTTGAGGTCCCAAAACCTTCCATCCGCCTCCATTCTAAATCTCTGAACTTTTAAAGGAGTACAATTCTAAAACTATGCAACATTTCAAAGATTCCTTTTCAGGCAAACATGTCCACAGTAAGACGAACATTTTAAAGTATGAATGAGGTTACTAGGCATAAGTATGTAGTTGTAAGCCTGCCTTTAAATGTCCATTGCCGCATCGACAATGAATGGGGCGCTTAAAGTTAAATATCTCCAAAACTACAAATTATTTCAAAATAAAAAATCTCAAGCATGCATGTCCACAGTAAGGTGGATTTTTTTAACTGTGAATGGAGTTTCTAGGTGAAAGTGTTTTTTTGAGGTCTCTTAATCCTAACCCTAACCTTCCATCCGCCTCCATTCTAAATCTCTGAACTTTTAAAGGAGTACAATTCTAAAACTATGCAACATTTCAAAGATTCCTTTTCAGGCAAACATGTCCACAGTAAGACGAACATTTTAAAGTATGAATGAGGTTACTAGGCATAAGTATGTAGTTGTAAGCCTGCCTTTAAATGTCCATTGCCGCATCGACAATGAATGGGGCGCTTAAAGTTAAATATCTCCAAAACTACAAATGATTTCAAAATAAAAAATCTCAAGCATGCATGTCCACAGTAAGGTGGATTTTTTGAACTGTGAATGGAGTTTCTAGGTGAAAGTGTTTTTTTGAGGTCCCAAAACCTTCCATCCGCCTCCATTCTAAATCTCTGAACTTTTAAAGGAGTACAATTCTAAAACTATGCAACATTTCAAAGATTCCTTTTCAGGCAAACATGTCCACAGTAAGACGAACATTTTAAAGTATGAATGAGGTTACTAGGCATAAGTATGTAGTTGTAAGCCTGCCTTTAAATGTCCATTGCCGCATCGACAATGAATGGGGCGCTTAAAGTTAAATATCTCCAAAACTACAAATGATTTCAAAATAAAAAATCTCAAGCATGCATGTCCACAGTAAGGTGGATTTTTTGAACTGTGAATGGAGTTTCTAGGTGAAAGTGTTTTTTTGAGGTCCCAAAACCTTCCATCCGCCTCCATTCTAAATCTCTGAACTTTTAAAGGAGTACAATTCTAAAACTATGCAACATTTCAAAGATTCCTTTTCAGGCAAACATGTCCACAGTAAGACGAACATTTTAAAGTATGAATGAGGTTACTAGGCATAAGTATGTAGTTGTAAGCCTGCCTTTAAATGTCCATTGCCGCATCGACAATGAATGGGGCGCTTAAAGTTAAATATCTCCAAAACTACAAATGATTTCAAAATAAAAAATCTCAAGCATGCATGTCCACAGTAAGGTGGATTTTTTGAACTGTGAATGGAGTTTCTAGGTGAAAGTGTTTTTTTGAGGTCCCAAAACCTTCCATCCGCCTCCATTCTAAATCTCTGAACTTTTAAAGGAGTACAATTCTAAAACTATGCAACATTTCAAAGATTCCTTTTCAGGCAAACATGTCCACAGTAAGACGAACATTTTAAAGTATGAATGAGGTTACTAGGCATAAGTATGTAGTTGTAAGCCTGCCTTTAAATGTCCATTGCCGCATCGACAATGAATGGGGCGCTTAAAGTTAAATATCTCCAAAACTACAAATGATTTCAAAATAAAAAATCTCAAGCATGCATGTCCACAGTAAGGTGGATTTTTTGAACTGTGAATGGAGTTTCTAGGTGAAAGTGTTTTTTTGAGGTCCCAAAACCTTCCATCCGCCTCCATTCTAAATCTCTGAACTTTTAAAGGAGTACAATTCTAAAACTATGCAACATTTCAAAGATTCCTTTTCAGGCAAACATGTCCACAGTAAGACGAACATTTTAAAGTATGAATGAGGTTACTAGGCATAAGTATGTAGTTGTAAGCCTGCCTTTAAATGTCCATTGCCGCATCGACAATGAATGGGGCGCTTAAAGTTAAATATCTCCAAAACTACAAATGATTTCAAAATAAAAAATCTCAAGCATGCATGTCCACAGTAAGGTGGATTTTTTGAACTGTGAATGGAGTTTCTAGGTGAAAGTGTTTTTTTGAGGTCCCAAAACCTTCCATCCGCCTCCATTCTAAATCTCTGAACTTTTAAAGGAGTACAATTCTAAAACTATGCAACATTTCAAAGATTCCTTTTCAGGCAAACATGTCCACAGTAAGACGAACATTTTAAAGTATGAATGAGGTTACTAGGCATAAGTATGTAGTTGTAAGCCTGCCTTTAAATGTCCATTGCCGCATCGACAATGAATGGGGCGCTTAAAGTTAAATATCTCCAGAACTACAAATGATTTCAAAATAAAAAATCTCAAGCATGCATGTCCACAGTAAGGTGGATTTTTTGAACTGTGAATGGAGTTTCTAGGTGAAAGTGTTTTTTTGAGGTCCCAAAACCTTCCATCCGCCTCCATTCTAAATCTCTGAACTTTTAAAGGAGTACAATTCTAAAACTATGCAACATTTCAAAGATTCCTTTTCAGGCAAACATGTCCACAGTAAGACGAACATTTTAAAGTATGAATGAGGTTACTAGGCATAAGTATGTAGTTGTAAGCCTGCCTTTAAATGTCCATTGCCGCATCGACAATGAATGGGGCGCTTAAAGTTAAATATCTCCAAAACTACAAATTATTTCAAAATAAAAAATCTCAAGCATGCATGTCCACAGTAAGGTGGATTTTTTTAACTGTGAATGGAGTTTCTAGGTGAAAGTGTTTTTTTGAGGTCTCTTAATCCTAACCCTAACCTTCCATCCGCCTCCATTCTAAATCTCTGAACTTTTAAAGGAGTACAATTCTAAAACTATGCAACATTTCAAAGATTCCTTTTCAGGCAAACATGTCCACAGTAAGACGAACATTTTAAAGTATGAATGAGGTTACTAGGCATAAGTATGTAGTTGTAAGCCTGCCTTTAAATGTCCATTGCCGCATCGACAATGAATGGGGCGCTTAAAGTTAAATATCTCCAAAACTACAAATGATTTCAAAATAAAAAATCTCAAGCATGCATGTCCACAGTAAGGTGGATTTTTTGAACTGTGAATGGAGTTTCTAGGTGAAAGTGTTTTTTTGAGGTCCCAAAACCTTCCATCCGCCTCCATTCTAAATCTCTGAACTTTTAAAGGAGTACAATTCTAAAACTATGCAACATTTCAAAGATTCCTTTTCAGGCAAACATGTCCACAGTAAGACGAACATTTTAAAGTATGAATGAGGTTACTAGGCATAAGTATGTAGTTGTAAGCCTGCCTTTAAATGTCCATTGCCGCATCGACAATGAATGGGGCGCTTAAAGTTAAATATCTCCAAAACTACAAATGATTTCAAAATAAAAAATCTCAAGCATGCATGTCCACAGTAAGGTGGATTTTTTGAACTGTGAATGGAGTTTCTAGGTGAAAGTGTTTTTTTGAGGTCCCAAAACCTTCCATCCGCCTCCATTCTAAATCTCTGAACTTTTAAAGGAGTACAATTCTAAAACTATGCAACATTTCAAAGATTCCTTTTCAGGCAAACATGTCCACAGTAAGACGAACATTTTAAAGTATGAATGAGGTTACTAGGCATAAGTATGTAGTTGTAAGCCTGCCTTTAAATGTCCATTGCCGCATCGACAATGAATGGGGCGCTTAAAGTTAAATATCTCCAAAACTACAAATGATTTCAAAATAAAAAATCTCAAGCATGCATGTCCACAGTAAGGTGGATTTTTTTAACTGTGAATGGAGTTTCTAGGTGAAAGTGTTTTTTTGAGGTCTCTTAATCCTAACCCTAACCTTCCATCCGCCTCCATTCTAAATCTCTGAACTTTTAAAGGAGTACAATTCTAAAACTATGCAACATTTCAAAGATTCCTTTTCAGGCAAACATGTCCACAGTAAGACGAACATTTTAAAGTATGAATGAGGTTACTAGGCATAAGTATGTAGTTGTAAGCCTGCCTTTAAATGTCCATTGCCGCATCGACAATGAATGGGGCGCTTAAAGTTAAATATCTCCAAAACTACAAATGATTTCAAAATAAAAAATCTCAAGCATGCATGTCCACAGTAAGGTGGATTTTTTGAACTGTGAATGGAGTTTCTAGGTGAAAGTGTTTTTTTGAGGTCCCAAAACCTTCCATCCGCCTCCATTCTAAATCTCTGAACTTTTAAAGGAGTACAATTCTAAAACTATGCAACATTTCAAAGATTCCTTTTCAGGCAAACATGTCCACAGTAAGACGAACATTTTAAAGTATGAATGAGGTTACTAGGCATAAGTATGTAGTTGTAAGCCTGCCTTTAAATGTCCATTGCCGCATCGACAATGAATGGGGCGCTTAAAGTTAAATATCTCCAAAACTACAAATTATTTCAAAATAAAAAATCTCAAGCATGCATGTCCACAGTAATGTGGATTTTTTGAACTGTGAATGGAGTTTCTAGGTGAAAGTGTTTTTTTGAGGTCCCAAAACCTTCCATCCGCCTCCATTCTAAATCTCTGAACTTTTAAAGGAGTACAATTCTAAAACTATGTAACATTTCAAAGATTCCTTTTCAGGCAAACATGTCCACAGTAAGAAGAACATTTTAAAGTATGAATGAGGTTACTAGGCATAAGTATGTAGTTGTAAGCCTGCCTTTAAATGTCCATTGCCGCATCGACAATGAATGGGGCGCTTAAAGTTAAATATCTCCAGAACTACAAATGATTTCAAAATAAAAAATCTCAAGCATGCATGTCCACAGTAAGGTGGATTTTTTGAACTGTGAATGGAGTTTCTAGGTGAAAGTGTTTTTTTGAGGTCCCAAAACCTTCCATCCGCCTCCATTCTAAATCTCTGAACTTTTAAAGGAGTACAATTCTAAAACTATGCAACATTTCAAAGATTCCTTTTCAGGCAAACATGTCCACAGTAAGACGAACATTTTAAAGTATGAATGAGGTTACTAGGCATAAGTATGTAGTTGTAAGCCTGCCTTTAAATGTCCATTGCCGCATCGACAATGAATGGGGCGCTTAAAGTTAAATATCTCCAAAACTACAAATTATTTCAAAATAAAAAATCTCAAGCATGCATGTCCACAGTAAGGTGGATTTTTTTAACTGTGAATGGAGTTTCTAGGTGAAAGTGTTTTTTTGAGGTCTCTTAATCCTAACCCTAACCTTCCATCCGCCTCCATTCTAAATCTCTGAACTTTTAAAGGAGTACAATTCTAAAACTATGCAACATTTCAAAGATTCCTTTTCAGGCAAACATGTCCACAGTAAGACGAACATTTTAAAGTATGAATGAGGTTACTAGGCATAAGTATGTAGTTGTAAGCCTGCCTTTAAATGTCCATTGCCGCATCGACAATGAATGGGGCGCTTAAAGTTAAATATCTCCAAAACTACAAATGATTTCAAAATAAAAAATCTCAAGCATGCATGTCCACAGTAAGGTGGATTTTTTGAACTGTGAATGGAGTTTCTAGGTGAAAGTGTTTTTTTGAGGTCCCAAAACCTTCCATCCGCCTCCATTCTAAATCTCTGAACTTTTAAAGGAGTACAATTCTAAAACTATGCAACATTTCAAAGATTCCTTTTCAGGCAAACATGTCCACAGTAAGACGAACATTTTAAAGTATGAATGAGGTTACTAGGCATAAGTATGTAGTTGTAAGCCTGCCTTTAAATGTCCATTGCCGCATCGACAATGAATGGGGCGCTTAAAGTTAAATATCTCCAAAACTACAAATGATTTCAAAATAAAAAATCTCAAGCATGCATGTCCACAGTAAGGTGGATTTTTTGAACTGTGAATGGAGTTTCTAGGTGAAAGTGTTTTTTTGAGGTCCCAAAACCTTCCATCCGCCTCCATTCTAAATCTCTGAACTTTTAAAGGAGTACAATTCTAAAACTATGCAACATTTCAAAGATTCCTTTTCAGGCAAACATGTCCACAGTAAGACGAACATTTTAAAGTATGAATGAGGTTACTAGGCATAAGTATGTAGTTGTAAGCCTGCCTTTAAATGTCCATTGCCGCATCGACAATGAATGGGGCGCTTAAAGTTAAATATCTCCAAAACTACAAATGATTTCAAAATAAAAAATCTCAAGCATGCATGTCCACAGTAAGGTGGATTTTTTTGAACTGTGAATGGAGTTTCTAGGTGAAAGTGTTTTTTTGAGGTCCCAAAACCTTCCATCCGCCTCCATTCTAAATCTCTGAACTTTTAAAGGAGTACAATTCTAAAACTATGCAACATTTCAAAGATTCCTTTTCAGGCAAACATGTCCACAGTAAGACGAACATTTTAAAGTATGAATGAGGTTACTAGGCATAAGTATGTAGTTGTAAGCCTGCCTTTAAATGTCCATTGCCGCATCGACAATGAATGGGGCGCTTAAAGTTAAATATCTCCAAAACTACAAATGATTTCAAAATAAAAAATCTCAAGCATGCATGTCCACAGTAAGGTGGATTTTTTGAACTGTGAATGGAGTTTCTAGGTGAAAGTGTTTTTTTGAGGTCCCAAAACCTTCCATCCGCCTCCATTCTAAATCTCTGAACTTTTAAAGGAGTACAATTCTAAAACTATGCAACATTTCAAAGATTCCTTTTCAGGCAAACATGTCCACAGTAAGATGAACATTTTAAAGTATGAATGAGGTTACTAGGCGTAAGTATGTAGTTGTAAGCCTGCCTTTAAATGTCCATTGCCGCATCGACAATGCATGGGGCGCTTAAAGTTAAATATCTCCAAAACTACAAATGATTTCAAAATAAAAAATCTCAAGCATGCATGTCCACAGTAAGGTGGATTTTTTGAACTGTGAATGGAGTTTCTAGGTGAAAGTGTTTTTTTGAGGTCCCAAAACCTTCCATCCGCCTCCATTCTAAATCTCTGAACTTTTAAAGGAGTACAATTCTAAAACTATGCAACATTTCAAAGATTCCTTTTCAGGCAAACATGTCCACAGTAAGATGAACATTTTAAAGTATGAATGACTTTACTAGGCGTAAGTATGTAGTTGTAAGCCTGCCTTTAAATGTCCATTGCCGCATCGACAATGCATGGGGCGCTTAAAGTTATATATCTCCAAAACTACAAATGATTTCAAAATAAAAAATCTCAAGCATGCATGTCCACAGTAAGGTGGATTTTTTGAACTGTGAATGGAGTTTCTAGGTGAAAGTGTTTTTTTGAGGTCTCAAAACCTTCCATCCGCCTCCATTCTAAATCTCTGAACTTTTAAAGGAGTACAATTCTAAAACTATGCAAGATTTCAAAGATTCGTTTTCAGGCAAACATGTCCACAGTAAGATGAACATTTTAAAGTATGAATGACTTTACTAGGCGTAAGTATGTAGTTGTAAGCCTGCCTTTAAATGTCCATTGCCGCATCGACAATGCATGGGGCGCTTAAAGTTATATATCTCCAAAACTACAAATGATTTCAAAATAAAAAATCTCAAGCATGCATGTCCACAGTAAGGTGGATTTTTTGAACTGTGAATGGAGTTTCTAGGTGAAAGTGTTTTTTTGAGGTCCCAAAACCTTCCATCCGCCTCCATTCTAAATCTCTGAACTTTTAAAGGAGTACAATTCTAAAACTATGCAAGATTTCAAAGATTCGTTTTCAGGCAAACATGTCCACAGTAAGATGAACATTTTAAAGTATGAATGAGGTTACTAGGCATAAGTATGTAGTTGTAAGCCTGCCTTTAAATGTCCATTGCCGCATCGACAATGCATGGGACGCTTAAAGTTAAATATCTCCAAAACTACAAATGATTTCAAAATAAAAAATCTCAAGCATGCATGTCCACAGTAAGGTGGATTTTTTGAACTGTGAATGGAGTTTCTAGGTGAAAGTGTTTTTTTGAGGTCCCAAAACCTTCCATCCGCCTCCATTCTAAATCTCTGAACTTTTAAAGGAGTACAATTCTAAAACTATGCAACATTTCAAAGATTCCTTTTCAGGCAAACATGTCCACAGTAAGATGAACATTTTAAAGTATGAATGAGGTTACTAGGCGTAAGTATGTAGTTGTAAGCCTGCCTTTAAATGTCCATTGCCGCATCGACAATGCATGGGGCGCTTAAAGTTAAATATCTCCAAAACTACAAATGATTTCAAAATAAAAAATCTCAAGCATGCATGTCCACAGTAAGGTGGATTTTTTGAACTGTGAATGGAGTTTCTAGGTGAAAGTGTTTTTTTGAGGTCCCAAAACCTTCCATCCGCCTCCATTCTAAATCTCTGAACTTTTAAAGGAGTACAATTCTAAAACTATGCAACATTTCAAAGATTCCTTTTCAGGCAAACATGTCCACAGTAAGATGAACATTTTAAAGTATGAATGACTTTACTAGGCGTAAGTATGTAGTTGTAAGCCTGCCTTTAAATGTCCATTGCCGCATCGACAATGCATGGGACGCTTAAAGTTATATATCTCCAAAACTACAAATGATTTCAAAATAAAAAATCTCAAGCATGCATGTCCACAGTAAGGTGGATTTTTTGAACTGTGAATGGAGTTTCTAGGTGAAAGTGTTTTTTTGAGGTCCCAAAACCTTCCATCCGCCTCCATTCTAAATCTCTGAACTTTTAAAGGAGTACAATTCTAAAACTATGCAACATTTCAAAGATTCCTTTTCAGGCAAACATGTCCACAGTAAGATGAACATTTTAAAGTATGAATGACTTTACTAGGCGTAAGTATGTAGTTGTAAGCCTGCCTTTAAATGTCCATTGCCGCATCGACAATGCATGGGACGCTTAAAGTTATATATCTCCAAAACTACAAATGATTTCAAAATAAAAAATCTCAAGCATGCATGTCCACAGTAAGGTGGATTTTTTGAACTGTGAATGGAGTTTCTAGGTGAAAGTGTTTTTTTGAGGTCCCAAAACCTTCCATCCGCCTCCATTCTAAATCTCTGAACTTTTAAAGGAGTACAATTCTAAAACTATGCAACATTTCAAAGATTCCTTTTCAGGCAAACATGTCCACAGTAAGATGAACATTTTAAAGTATGAATGAGGTTACTAGGCGTAAGTATGTAGTTGTAAGCCTGCCTTTAAATGTCCATTGCCGCATCGACAATGCATGGGGCGCTTAAAGTTAAATATCTCCAAAACTACAAATGATTTCAAAATAAAAAATCTCAAGCATGCATGTCCACAGTAAGGTGGATTTTTTGAACTGTGAATGGAGTTTCTAGGTGAAAGTGTTTTTTTGAGGTCCCAAAACCTTCCATCCGCCTCCATTCTAAATCTCTGAACTTTTAAAGGAGTACAATTCTAAAACTATGCAACATTTCAAAGATTCCTTTTCAGGCAAACATGTCCACAGTAAGATGAACATTTTAAAGTATGAATGACGTTAGTAGGCGAAAGTATGTAGTTGTAAGCCTGCCTTTAAATGTCCATTGCCGCATCGACAATGCATGGGGCGCTTAAAGTTAAATATCTCCAAAACTACAAATGATTTTTTTTTTAAATCTCAAGCATGCATGTCCACAGTAAGGTGGAATTTTTGAACTGTGAATGGAGTTTCTAGGTGAAAGTGTTTTTTTGAGGTCCCAAAATCGTCCATCGACCTCCATTATGAATCTCTGAACTTTTAAAGGAGTACAATTCTAAAACTATTTAAAAATTTCAAAGATTCCTTTTCAGGCAAACATATCCACAGTATTGTGGAATTTTTGAACTCTGAATGGAGTTTCTAGGTGAAAGAGTTTTTTTGAGGTCCCTTAACCCTAACCCTAACCTTCCATCCGCCTCCATTATAAATCTCTGAACTTTTAAAGGAGTACAATTCTAAAACTATTAAACATTTCAAAGATTCCTTTTCAGGCAAACATGTCCACAGTAAGATGAACATTTTAAAGTATGATTGAGGTTACTATATGCGTAAGTATGTAGTTGAGTCCCCACCAAAATCGATAAGACACACCATCTCACCCCAACACCCCAACCTTCTTCCGGTCTCCTCTCGGTAATTGTCAATAGACTTATCAGCCGTTGTTGGCGTTCATGGAACGGAATAAACCAGGCTGTACGGACCAGACTTTGTCAAACCTGGATTTGACTTAAATCCAGGCTTATTTAATTCTCCTTTCGTGTAATAGGCCCCTGTCCTGTTCTGCTGCACAAGATTAGGACACGAAAACAGGTGGATATTTATGAATAAAGAGTTTAGTTTAACTCATTAAGACCTTAGGTCGATTCTACAAATGTCTTCTAAATCCAAGCAGTTTTCTGAAAAAACTGCTATATCAGTGGTTCTGAAACTAAAAAATCTAAAATGACACAGATGCTTTCCCGGTTTTAGACACAATGATGTCTATCATTGTGGTCCTTAAGGACAGGGGTACCAGTCGTCATACGGAACATGATACAACTAAAGCCAGAGAATAATTCAACAATAAATTGAAAATAAGAGCGTTACGGTACCTTGTCCGTGCTTGTGAAACTCCACAGTCTGCGTCTTCTCTGAAGCTGAATTTATTCTCCATCATCAGGGTATCACTTACCAAAAATAACTGATCTACAAGATGCGATGTGTTGTCACTGCGGAAACTTAAACCAAACTGGACAAATATAGACAACCAGGACAGAGTTAAAATTATAACTTTATTCTGTTTGATTCCCTCGGAGGCCAAAGTCTTCACAACAAAAAACAGATTTTATTTTAAAAGCTGAGAAATGAAAACAAACATTCTCAACTTCTTCATCATCATCACACAAAATATTTACAGGCACATGTACACATTTTTTTATTGTTAAAAACTATACACAATATTCATAGAAAAACCCCACAGGAGGGGCCGTCCTCAGTCCCCCAATTCATCTAAAAACTAATTTATTCAGTTTTCATTTTGTACAAATTCATCTTTTCATCTATTTTCCCTTTTAAAAATGACAAAAGCATATTTCATCTCAACACCCTGAGAGCTCCACCAGCCAGAGCCACCTCAGGTGTTTCCCAGGTGTGGTTTTGTGTGTGTGTGTGTGTGTGTGTGTGTGTGTGTGTGTGTGTGTGTGTGTGTGTGTGTGTGTGTGTGTGTGTGTGTGTGTGTGTGTGTGTGTGTGTGTGTGTGTGGGTCCAGGGGGGGGGGGTGTTTGGTTGTTTTCCTCAGCTGCAATCCAAAAGTTAGTTGAACTACAACTCCCAGCAGGCTGTGTGACTATGTAGGCAGTCTCATGCAGAGTCTCTGCTGGTGTAAAAATCTAAAACTTGCTGTCTTCTTTCTCACCACACACACACACACACACACACACACACGCACACACGCGCACACGCACACTCAATCAATCAGTAATATTAATACTGCTACAAGGAGAAACATGTGTGAACCAGCCCACGGTGTTTATAAGGTATGCTGAATAAAACTCTGTAGGCTAGTTGTCAATGTATGGTAGACAAGTAGTCATAGTTAGTAGGCTGAATATAACACTGTAGACTAGTAGGTTAGAGGTTTAAAAACAAGCGTATTTGCATTCAAATGATCTTAGTCCAGTAAAAAAAAAGTTTTTGAAAGAAGTGTAATGTAGAAGTTCAGTTGTGTGTGTCAGTGTGTGGTGACAGGAGGCTAGAGACAACAAGGAGCATCATTATCATCACACGTGCATGCAAAAGTCTATTGACAAACTACAACTACAGGTCAGACACACAGTCAAAAAGCACACAAGGCATAAAACATCAAAAGTCAGTCCAGTAGGGGGGTGTGTGTGTGTGTGCGTGTGCGTGTGTGTGTGCGCGTGCGCGTGTGCGTGCGTGCGTGTGTGCGTGTGCGTGTGCGCGCGTGTGTGTGTGTGTTTAGGGGGGTACAGCTACTAGCAGGAAGACATTCACAGCAGTACAGGCCAAGAATCAGGATAATAATAATAATGATGGTTAAAATAGCAACAATAATAGCAAAGTGTATTGCAAACCTCACAGTAAATACAGATATATCCATCCAAGTCTCTCAGATGTATCCGATCTCTGGAGATTAAGGTACTGCAAATGCTGTGTGCTTGACTTCTAACGTGTCCTCTCTCCACTGTAAACCAACTAAGCTGAAATGACATTTAAAGTATTTTGTGCCATTAAAAGAAATCCTTTGATAACTCCTGTGCTGCATCCCTCCTCTATAGAGGACACAGAGCCAGACTGCCTTCAGCATAGCTCCACACAAACAGAAAAGTACTATCATTTTGTAATATCATATACATTGTTCTTATACTACAGGTAGAACACACTGTTCTCATAAACATGGAAGAAAGTTCATGTTCCATTATTGCCTTTTAAGAACAGTTCTTTAACATGGAAATCAACCAAAGTCATTTCAAACCATTGCAATTGTGCTTCACAGCCCCCCAGTAGTCCAGGAAATATCCAGTATCATTCTCATTGAGTCTTTCAAGATGTATCATGATAAAAGTCAATTGAGGCAACATTGTAATAGTGCTTCTAAAAAGACCCTCATTGTCCAGAAATACTGTCTTCAGTATCCCACAACACAAATGCTTTTTAGTAATCCGATCATATCCTAACAATACAAATAAAACCCAAACAAAGTGCCAAAGTGGGGTCAAAATAAAGCAAAACAAAGTAATCAAAACAATGAAATAACAGAAATACAACAGAACACATTAGAGAACATAAGAATCCCCAAAAAAGACCATTGGATACCTTGAAGAAATGCGTTTAAAGATGTGAGCCATTTTGAAACAATGGGACATCTACTGTTTCTAGGACGAAAGAATTGACTATTAATCGGTTCAGAGATGCTCAGTCAAACCTTTCATAGATAATAAAAATGTGTGCCGTACACACATGGAGCAACATAGAGAGGTTCCAAGTTAATGGTTTGAAGAAATAACCGCTTGTTTTAAACATTTAGGCAGACTTTTCAGTTTGTGTATGAGATGCTTTAGTTTATAGGACCTCACCGGCATGTCATCATCACTAAAGTGTCATTGTCAGTTCACAACTTCATACATATTGTAATTCCATATCGCTGCAATCGGGCGTAAACCTCATAAAGTATGGCCAAAACTGTTACTTTTCAGGATTCAAAATCTTGTTATCTTTTATCGTTGATGTTCACCGTTTAACTTATGCACCTGCTTTTAGACTTTAATCCAGGCGTGCGATACTGTACGATACTAAATATATGACATACTGTATTACAAACCTAATGATCAAATACCAACTTACAATCAATCTAAAACCAAAGAAAGAAAACCATTAACGGAAAAGGGATCTATGTCATGTACAATATGTGGCCAAAGTTGTGAATAAACAAGGACATGTTGTGATGCCAGTATACAGCAGGATATTTATATATTTGATAGATAATTCTATGTTGCACCCTTTCTCTTATTCTTGGGCTTTAGGAAGCTGGTATTTCATTGGCTGAACAGATAAGAAACTTGCACTTTATTGGCTGACCAGACTGAAAGCTGGTGGCCTGATTGGCTAACAGAACAGAGTTCAGTGGCATACGACTGTACATGGTAGAATAATTATGACAATTAAGGCACATTTGGTTTCCCATCAGTGTACATACAATCTATTTACAAACAATAAGTTAGTAATTAGCAAACAAACCAGAGTTTCACTCTGTGATGCGCCACACACACACACACACACACACACACACACACACACACACACACACACACACACACACACACACACACACACACACACACACACACACACACACACACACACACACACACACACACACACACACACCTTGTCTCCCTCATTTTCTTTCTTCTTCACCTCCCTGACTAACTGATCATTATTATTTTTATTATTATTATTGCTCAGAGGTTTCTATTGGATGTTCAGGCTTGATTTAATGCTAGCTGTGGAATGCTAGGCTGGTTTGGCTTTGTTCAGCTGATCACCATGGTTTACATGAGTACATCCGCAGGATTCTCATGGATGACAATAGACTACAATTAGTATTCAGTAGCTCCCTGTACTTGGGCGTAGGCTCCTAATGCTGTGTTGCACATTGTAATACTGAACAGTATGTGCTTGTGGTTTTACAGACAAACAGCAAGAACTAAAACCACAAATCTTGTCTTCTGTTCCACTAAACGTATTTGTTGCTACAGCAGTAGATCATTTTGTAATATTTATGGGAAAGATTTTTGTCGACATGGAATCTATTAAAGCCTCAGCTTGTATGTTCCTTTCAATAACAAATTTAAAAACTATTTGGATTCAAGATTTAAAAGCTAATAAATAAATGAGTCAACTTCAGCTGGAGTCACCGCATCTGTTCCTGTGCTTCCGATAACTATTACTAAACTACAAAACCCCTCAGAAAATGCTGCTCAGATAAGCTGAAATAACACATAAATAACTATTTTAAGGACCTGCTAGGAGTTCTGGGGTTGTCACTAAATGGCCAACCTAGAGTCTGATTATCAGACTGAAGCTCACTCAATGGACTGGGTGGGGTCTATGGTCTGGAGCCAGGCAAAGAAAGGACAGCAGTCCTTCCAGAACACCCTCCCCACGCCCTTACCTGTAAAATCCTCAATGGTCATTTCAGAGAGGGTACAAAATGTATCCAGATTGATTAACTGATTAACAATTAACAAAATGGATGAATTAACGCTGGTGATCTTACTGTAACCTTAACCACTCCACTGCCTGACAGTAACCATACTAAGAGTGCCTTACTGTAAGTGACTAAAGTGAATTCCTTAAACCCATGCCAAAACCTTATGTATGTGCTTGTGGATCTTCTGTGCTTTCGAGGTTGGCCATCCAGTGACGACCAGAGTCGTGGAATAATGCAGTGCAGGCAGTGGTTCTAGGCATTGAGTCCCTGACATTGAATAGTTGGATTGTCTCAGAACAACAGAGTTACAAAAAAAAAGCTCAACTTGAAACACCAAGCTGGTAGATTGGTCACTCACAAGATGTTTGGAACAAACTGGTTTAAAATGTTTCTAAGAGACTATCTGTTGTGTCAGCAGATAAAGGAAATGATAAATGTAACATTTTAGAAGTAATCCTGCCGTGACTTCCACGCGTAACTTGATGTGTCTTTTCTTTTTTTAATCTTTAAGGTTAGGGCAAGTTAGAGGCCATATTTTTCCCTAGTCCAATGTAGAATGTACTGTATGTGTCTTGAGATTTTTTAGATTTTTAACATCAGTGATTTTACCTTGGTCAAATAAAATTAAAATGTAAATGTAGGCTGGTAGTTAGTAGTCAATAATAATATATTAATAGTACTGTAGGTGGCTGGTATAATTAGCTGTCAGAAAAATAAGACACAATTTGCATCTGCCTCATAAAAATATATGTTTAGCATTTGGGGAAATTAAGAATGGACAATAATAAAATGATACCACACCCACTCAACCCTACACACTAACACAACGCTACTCAACTTATTGCTGGTAATGTTTCACAGAGTGGACCGAGCAGTCTGGTTATCAGAACAACAACTCTAAGTTAACCACTTTCAACCTGGTGTCCCTATTTTAGCCAGTTTTCTTTTTCTTCCCTCCCAACAATGTTCATTTCAAATGTTTTGAAACTAGCACATCTGCAAGCTCACAACGTGTCATGGGCTTGTAGATCTGCTATTTTCAAATAGCCTAAGTATAGAATAGGGCTCAAGTGGTTAACTTCTCATCTATCAACGATGCATTCACTCATTCATACAGTAATATAACACACACATGCACGCACACGCACAGATGTTTAGACATATCATACAAAGTAAAGACAGAGTGTGTGTCGTCTCTACCTCTACAAACAGTCTTCTCTCCATTCTACTCCTCCTCTCCTCTCCAGTACAATTAAGAGTTCCATTCCTGGACAAAGGTGAAAGTTCATGGGTGTGGGGGGGGGGGGGGGGGCGGGGGTTGTGCTTTATGCTGGTTCACTGGGTTCATCCCCAGGATCACAAGAGGGGTCATCTAATGGCCACGTAGGGGTCACTATCATTGTCAGTTTATTTTATAATGACCCCAGAGATGATCAGGTTCAAGTCTTTGTGCTTTTTTTATTCACCCGTTGGACCACTCGCTCAAAGCTTTGACTCATGTAGCTTCAAAACCTCCTGCCTCTCAGTGGTCAAGGTCAGAGGGGAGACTTGAGAG
This sequence comes from Gymnoscopelus microlampas, assembly GCF_963454915.1. Lineage (NCBI taxonomy): Eukaryota > Metazoa > Chordata > Actinopteri > Myctophiformes > Myctophidae > Gymnoscopelus > Gymnoscopelus microlampas. Next base: position 41,407,218 of record NC_139947.1, on the reverse strand, counting down.
GTCCTCCGGGTATCAAAGGCGAGGGGTCAGGGGTCATCCTTGGGGTCATAGGTCAGTGACCTTGTTTTCCACCAGTGCGGCGACCTGCTGCAGTCTGTAGGCCAGCTGCATCTTCTGTCCTACGCTGTCTTCATCCAGACACACGATGATCTGATGGACAGTTTAGAGAGGCACACAGGTGGAGAGAGGATGAGAGAAACACTTTTTCTATATCACATCCTAGGTCACTATCTTTCTCTCTACTCTATTGACACAAACTTAGATAATGATCTAATATCGCTGAAACAGACTCCTGCTCTTTAACAATGTAACCTAACATGTCATGGCCAAGTGAGGTCAGATAGCACAATGGACACTTTGACAGCCTTCTGACCAGCAGGGTGTGTGTGTGTGTGTGTGTGTGTGTGTGTGTGTGTGTGTGTGTGTGTGTGTGTGTGTGTGTGTGTGTGTGTGTGTGTGTGTGTGTGTGTGTGTGTTTTACCTGGTCATAGTATTTGTTGATGTATTTGTAGAGTTCATGCAGTGCAACAACACTGTTCATCTCTGATGCAAAACTCTACAGACAGACAGACAAACAAACAAACAGGTAGCCAGAAAGAGAAGCAGGTATTATATAAAAAGGTATGATGATCTCTTTTGAATGGGACATCTGTCAATACAAAATCACTGTAAACTATCAAATGAAAATATATTCACTCTACAGTATAATATACGTTATTAGACCAGAATGAACACATTGTGGACAATGTTGTGTGTGTGTGTGTGTGTGTGTGTGTGTGTGTGTGTGTGTGTGTGTGTGTGTGTGTGTGTGTGTGTGTGTGTGTGTGTGTGTGTGTGTGTGTGTGTGTGTGTGCGTGTGTGCGTGTGCGCGTGCGTTACTAACCCCTGACAGTTCAGTAAGTGTAGAGTTCATCTCCTGATAACAACCTGAGGCTGCCTTGTGGATGTCATTGTAGTACCTGAAACAAATACACAGTATTACAGTACATCTCAGCACTGCAGATACAACATTAATACTACAACAATACTTCAGAGGGTCAATATCACTGTAGTACCTCAAATAAACAGTATTACATCAATACAACATCAGTCCTACATCAGTAATACACAGGGTCATTATCACTACACAATACTGTACATTAGTAGTCATATACAGTTAATATGACTGAAGTAACTGAAAAGTACCACGTCAGTGTTGTGTAGTGTACTGACCTCTCCACTAGTTGTTTATATCTAGGGATCTCCCTGGCGTACAGCAGCTTGTTAACCGGGGAGTCCTACAAACAAAGCATTAAATATTATTAATATAACAGACAGATACATGCAAAAGAAAGAACACATAGCTAATAAAACACTGAGCCATAGATAAACAGACGGACGGGTACATACCCGTCCTACTTTGTGTTCTGAGGTGGTACAGGAGTCTATGAAGGTCTGAGCGATGACAGACAGACAGGCATCCATGCTGTCTGTCACCTGGACGTCAAACACAAACTGAGGATTCTTCAAAATGTTCACCCAAAACCTCAGAGGGAGACTGGAGGGACAGACACACAGAGATACAGACGGAGAGAGAGAGAGAGAGAGAGAGACACACACACACACACACACACACACACACACACACACACACACACACACACACACACACACACACACACACACACACACACACACACACACACACACACAAAGAGAGAGCGAGTCAGTGTTTCATGCATGATTCATGTGACTTTCATGCCAATAAAGCATATTGACAATTTAACAATTTAACTATATAATTGTTCCCTGCACCGTACTGTGCTGCTCTAACAGTGCAACACACTCATTAGGGACAGGCCATCTAAAAGCAAGCAACAATGCAAGACAATGACATCTCAATGAATTACATTATGAATTATGTTTTATGTCCTAAATGGTCCTAAATATCAGACTTTTCTTTGCTTTGGCAGCCTGAAATTTCAGGCCCCCCAAAAAGAATACAACCATGATCTGCTTAAAACACGGAAACATTGATTTCAACAACCAAGATGGCATAGTAACCCTGAATCAATTGTTTCTACAACCAGTGCTATATGGATATTTCAAGCCATCCTACTCTGTACTGAGTCGGAAGGAGTTAATGGTGCATGATTCATGTGCACGGACACATTTTTGTATAGATATGTCATATGCTACGGATAACTGCAAATAACCATTAACATTTCCAGTGTACACATTTACCAATAAATGCCCCACCGCCCATCCCTAATGTATATTTCCCTGGTGGTCTACCCATTACGTTTTCTATATGGATAGCTTCTTTTTGGTATACTGTACCTGTTAGTTTTCCATATGTGAACAGTTTCCGGGTCATCTATGCCGTGTTTTTCTGCCATGTCATCCAGGAAGTCAAAGAAATACCGAACAGCAATTGGTGGAGGACGTTTGGTGTTGAGGATCGCTACGAAAACATCATCTACAAACTTCTGGAGAGTTCCCTGGAGAGAGAGACAAACAGATATAGAGTGAGACAGAGGACCCTATTACCCTACGAGGCGCAAAGGGGTTGTGTTTATTCTCTGAATTAGTCATGGGTGTGTTTTGGGCATAACTTCATTTAGACCAATCAGTGTCTTCTCCCATTCCCTTTAAGAGTTAGGTGTGCTTGCACCTTGACACATTGCCATTTAAATGACAAGCAAGTTGGAGGTCACGTGACGGCAACAATATTTTCAGCTGTGGAAACAGATCTGCCGCCATCTATGGGAGCAACATGAATAATGTGATATAGTGATGTCAGGAGATGGGGGAAACTTACATATTTTGGGCGTGCAAAAAAATCTAAATCACGCCTTCCACCTGTAATGTCTCCTCATTTATATCCATGAGACAGAAGTCTTCATGGTTCCACTAACTGAAAATACCTGACAGTAACCAGGTATGGAATTACATTTATGCTAAGCAGCAAGCTTGATAGGACAGACTGTTAGGCAGCATTTCAAAATTGTGTGAGCCAAGAGTTCTAAAAGAGACTAAAAGAAGAAAAAAGGATTATAAAAGATATAGGCACCACAAGCACAAATATCAGTTCAATTTAGAGACAGTTACATTAGAACGCACACAATTATACAGTTAAATATAAAAAAAATCGAAGTAAAAACTGCAATAGAAACATTCCAATTACAAACTGGATAAACATTTCCAATCAGTCACAGAATCCAGTGCTCTATATCGCAGTGAAGTCTGGGGTCCACTGAGTAAACATCTATTTTTTTATTTGGGTCAAACATACAATCAAGACACTGCATGTAGTAGTACAGTATAGTACACCAAGGAAAGAAAACCACCACCATATAATGCCTGCCAAATAGAAATAGGCCAACATCCGCTCCAAATAATAATTAATAATTAATAATTAACAAGACCAGCTTGCTTTCTTTTTCTGTGTGTGTGTGTGTGTGTGTGTGTGTGTGTGTGTGTGTGTGTGTGTGTGTGTGTGTGCGCGCGCGCGCGTGCGCGTGCGCGTGCGCGTGCGCGTGCGCGTGCGTGTGCGTGTGTGTGTGTGTTGTATGCAGCCAATTCGTTCTGAGGCTTATGGCTGATTTATAGAGCACTGAAGTCCTGACGTCACTACCAGTAGAGGGCGCTTTTCGCAGGTTCGTGGCTTTACTTTTTGTGTTGATATCCTCATTGGGGAATCTTAGATCGCTTCATATAAGAACTGAGTTCCAAAAATAAACACACCATCCCGGCGATTTTACTCATATGGATATAAAGCATCGACTGAAGGTGTAAACGTACACATTTACCCAAAGAGTAACACATTATAAACACTAGAAACGAGTCAAACAACCCAAAGACTACATTTCCCATGAACGTGGCTGCTGTAGGAACAGTGATATCAGACCCGGAAGTAGTAGTTCTTAAGACTTCTTAAGGCAGAATTCATTCCATTTTCGCCAGAAACAGGCTGTATCAAATATGAATGAATATCATAAACGATGCAGAGCCACCCCCCTGACAAAAACGCCGGGGTGGTTTGTTTATGTTTTGAACACAGTTCTTATATGACGTGATCTAAGATTCCCAAATGGGGATTTCAACACAAAAAATAAAGCCACGAACCCATGAAACAGCGCCCTCTAGTGGCAGTGAAATCAGACTTCAGTGCTCTATACTCACAACGCGTTATGAGCCTGTCACTACGATATTTCCATTGCATTACACCTTTGCAAAACTAAATATATCTCAGGCTTCAGTTTGCCTCAGGTTAGCCCACAGCGTGTTCCCGATCAGCAGCAGATCAGGAACACCTCTGTGTTAAAATTGGCAAATGCTGTCAGAAAACCTGGTTTAAAAGGTTGTTTCACAGCAGTTTTTTATTTATTTTACAAGTACAACTAAGTCTTTACTAAATACATCTACAGTATAGGAACATTTTTGATTCAATGTTCAGAAATAGGTAATAAATAGAGCGTTTGGCCTGGTCCCCCCTATGCCGGATGGTAATGCTATGTGACTGAGTCCCGAAGCTACAGCGAAGGAGGAGGTTACAAATTGGGCAAGCCTGGCTCTGGAGACTGGTCGTCATAGACAGGCCTGTCAACCCAGGGACGGCAGGCGGTGCTTACATTCTACACAGAGCTACACTTTCCACTGCAATTTCTGTGAAATACACTGAAATAGCCAAACATGTAATAAAATACAGTATATGCTGAATTTGAGACACAATAAAAAAAGGACAAACTCTAATATATGTTGGGTGTCCAGGGAACCAACAAGGGAAGATAATTGCTTTTCACTGTTCAATTAAGTTTGCCCTTTTCATTTTGGCTCTCATTATACTCAATTCTTGTTATTGCGTGTATTATCATCACTGATTTCTTTAGGTGGCCCTATTGCATTTTGCTATATTATTATTGCCTTTTTTTACACAGTCATGTGACTAATAATTTATGCTTTGGTCAGACAGACAGACAGACAGACAGACAGGCGTGTGTGTACTGTACCTTCATAGACAGCAGTCTAGTCAAGTAGATTTCAGGGATGGCTTTAGCTCTCTCTCTCTCTCTCATGCTGCTCTTACGATGTTTAGGAATGTCTGGCTCCTCACTGCTCTTCACCAAGTGCCACAGACGAACACCCTCTTCCTCCTCACCTTCCAGCATGGGTGTCTCTACGGGAGCCAAGTAGGGACAAATCTCTGCATCACACACTGTCATTTAGGCCACTTCTGCTTGTTACCTCTCCTAGAATCATATCCACTCAGGATGAGATCCTTATAGCTCTAACATCAATGTCAACGTCAATATTATTTTATTCTCCTGGTGGTCAAATTACACATCAACTGTCACCAAACTGTGTAATGTAAATTCATTTTTCATGTAAGAGCTTGTGTGTGTGTGTGTGTGTGTGTGTGTGTGTGTGTGTGTGTGTGTGTGTGTGTGTGTGTGTGTGTGTGTGTGTGTGTGTGTGTGTGTGTGTGTGTGTGTGTGTGTGTGTGTGTGTGTGTGTGTGTGTGTGTGTGTACCGTATATATATTGTACACTGTTAATATATTTCTTACTCTCTCCAGTCTGAAACACCTGGTTGATCCCAACAGAACTCTGAGAGCGAGGAATCAAAGCCACTGTCGCGCCATCAGGAACCTGTTAAAAGATAAGAGACATACAGTATGTCTCAATTAAAGTCAGTGTATGTCTCCTATCCTATCATTATTTTTGCTGAGAATACAGCACTACCATCTCTAAACTAACTCATAGAGATCATAGAGAACATGAAAACATTTGAATTAGGGGTTAGGATTAGAGGTCAGGGTTAGGGGGTTAAAAAGAGTCAGGGTGATTCAGTGTTCTGAAAGCCAGACCCCGGCCATCACAGCTCGCGCTGTTGGTCGCTCGAGCCACTGACTAAAGCAGTGTACACTACAGCCATCACTGGAACCGGTGTTTTAATACCTGGATATCGCGGCGAGCTGTGGGGAATTTGAGACAGAGTCACAGAGGTATGGAGGTTTTGCCATTTCTTGCGATAGGTTGTGTGTGTTCATGAATAGTCACTAGAGAGAGATTTCAGAGGTTTTTGTACCTCCTGGATGTTGGCTCGTAAGACTAGTACAGCCAACGTATCTTCCAAATTATCACTGTTTGAAGCTGAGCTGAATGCGGAAACAAAAATAAATATATCACGGCCACCTTGAACGCCTGGCCCGACCAATCACAGTAGCCAAACTAATTTAGTTCAAACTAATTTGGCTAGTCAGAACATCTCGGAGACCACCCATCCGAAGCACTGAGTGACATCATATTGTAATTCATAGCCAGCCGAACCCAACAAGGATCATCTGTTCTGGTGTAGTATGCATTGGGCTTTAGAGGTCAGGTTTAGGATGTTTGATGGTCAAGGTTAGAGGTCACACCTTGTAATGCTGCAGAGTGTTGATTCTTCTCCAGCGCCCCTGGACAATAGCCGTGACATCATCATCTGACAGGGTCAGGTGACCTGCCTGACCTGAGCGCCACTCTGCCAAACCAAAACAAAACATTATGTAATACTGAATATTATTTAATCTGACTACTTACTGTTAAGTTAATGTTATTTACGGATTCTATTGTAATGTAGATGATATTAGAGAGAGAGAGAGAGTGTGTGCGTGTGCATATGCGTGTGCGTGCGCTTACAGTACCTAGGTCCAGGGAGTCAGCTGATGGCCTCTGGGAGAATGGGGCTCCTCTGTAGACCTGGTCTAGAATTTTATCTTTAACCTGACAGACAGACAGACAGACAGACAGACAGACAGACAGACAGACAGAATCTCATTAAAAATACTGACTTTGTCCCCACCGACTTGTCTCTCGACATATTGTACAGTCACACACAGGTAATCAGACAGACAGGTACCTGTGTGATGGTGTCCGTATCTAGAACTTTAACAGGACACGGTTGGACCTCCACTCCATTCTTAATCAACACTGTCAGAGTCTGACACACACACACACACACACACACACACACACACACACACACACACACACACACACACACACACACACACACACACACACACACACACACACACAATGGAGAGAGAAACAAGTTAAAGGTTTGGATTGTCAAATGTATCGTAATGTGTACAGTATGTGCATTTGTTTTGTTTGTATAGAAGTGAGTGAGTGAGTGAGTGAGTGAGTGAGTGAGTGAGTGAGTGAGTGAGTGAGTGAGTGAGTGAGTGAGTGAGTGAGTGAGTGAGTGAGTGAGTGAGTGAGTGAGTGAGTGAGTGAGTGAGTGAGTGAGTGAGTGAGTGTGTGTGTGTGTGTGTGTGTGTGTGTGTGTGTGTGTGTGTGTGTGTGTGTGTGTGTGTGTGTGTGTGTGTGTGTGTGTGTGTTAGGTGTGTGTTTGTTATGGTATGTGTTTGTTATGGTATGTATGTATGATTTTAGGTGTGCATGTGTGCATATGTCCGTTGTGTGTTAGGTACAGCATGTGTATTTAGCTATGCACGTAATGTTTTAGGTGTGTGTGCGTACCATAGAACAGTATTCTATGTCTTCTCTCAGAAGGTGACTGTCATTCAGAGTGCGTTTGGCTTTTCCAGTGACAGAGTCTACAGGTCCTTTATCCACCTGGTACTTTATGGCACGATACAGCATGTAGAGAGGTTCTCCTGCTACCTCCTACAAAGACACACACACACACACACACACACACACACACACATATGTACAGAGGTTCTCCTGCTACCTCCTACAGAGACCGTCAACAAACATTAAGTATCAACACATAAAGATTAGACAGACAGTTACCTTGAGGAAGGAGTAGAGGCATATGGACATCCAGTTGGTTAACATCTTCTCTACTACCGTCTCTGTCCTACACACACACACACACACACACACACACACACACACACACACACACACACACACACACACACACACACACACACACACACACACACACACACACACACACACACACACACACACACACACACACACACACACACACACACACACAGTGAGTGAGGATTGAGTGATTTATATTTTCATGAAAGAAGTATAACTACTACTAAAACTACCTAGTTATATTACTACTGCTACTATTGCCACTGCAACTAACACCACTACTACTAATACTGTACAGCTATTAATCACAATCATAATAATAGTTCTTACCTTCGTAGCATGAGTTTTGGGTTCTTATCTACATATTGCTGAACCAGATCCTGTAAAAGACTCTTCATCACATCAGTAAAATACTCCAGTTTGTCATGAAGAGCCATCGTCAGCAAACTGGCCACATATCCTCTGTCTCTCTGAGAGAAGCCCTGCTGTCCCTCTAGAGTATGGATGAACTGAGAGAGAAAGAGAGAGGGAGGAGAGAAGGAGAGAGAAAAGTGAGTGTCGACCGCATAATCCACATAAGGTAAACTGACACTGGTATAATCCGCAAGTATGAGAAATGTTTTTAAACACTGAACCTGGGATAGGTTTTTAGTGCATAGCGTTGACTAACAGAACTCTTAAAATATGATAGTTAGGGAATTTTAGCAATATGTGTGGACCATCTGTGAAAAAATTTACTACCAATAGCTTTCTTCACAAATGTGTTCTTATAGGTGTCTAGAATCACCTCTCAATTAATGCAAACCCAAATCCTCGTGGAAAATCCTGGAGAGCCAATCAAAGTTAAGGAGCCCAGAGGGCTTTGGTGAAAAATATTTAAAAAAATAAAAGTCTAAAATGAACTTGTGAGGTGTCTAACTAGGGGTTTTCAGGGGTGCTGAATCCATTCCAACCATTATTTTTGAGTAAAAATGTCTCCCTGGCCATCTAATATTGGTATATTGGTTATTGTTAGTGTATAATCAGTGTATAATCAATGTAAGGGATTGGGGTGTTGTTGAATTGATTCTATTCTGAAAAATAAAATAAGAAAATATTGCTAAACACTTGATAAGAGTGTACACCTACTGTGCACATGCTCAGTGGGATACACTGTCTGCATGTGGGGAAGGAGCAGGAGTGTTGCATCCTGGCAAATATGTCTGGACGATTTTAAGGTACGGTAGATTATCTACTTTTTGGCATTTATTTTCCTCTGCTGGCAAAACATTTGATTACTGTGAATTTAGATGTCAATTTTCTCTAGCCTATTGCTTACAACCATTAGTTAAACAATCATGACACTTGTCTTTTAGTAGACAACATGGAAGAGGATTCTGTAGCTTGTCTTAAGGTGCTTCATCTGTGGTGGTCCTGAGACTGAGATTCAAAAGTCACCCAAAAAGGCTATGCACATTTTTTGTCTTATTCTGAGAGTGTGGATGATGCAGCATTAATCATGAGGACTGGAACAACTGAGATGACCCCAAACTAAGATACCATTTGGAATGCAAAACCGATCTATACAGTCGTGCAAGAAGTACAGTATATCCACTGGATATCGTAAGTTTTTTTTCATTGTGATGAAAGTTGCCACTTGCAGATTTCAATCCTATTCTATGTTGTGAGTGACATCATAATTTAATAAAAACTTAAAACATAATCTATTCTTTAGAGCAAGAGGAGCAAGTCCAACGGCCAGACAGGAAGAAAAGACGCAGGGCATTGTCTGGGTCAAGTAGTTCAAGTGCTAGCTGGCACACTTGATCTACCATAATACTTGCATCCTTTGCAATGAAGGTATCAATGCTGGCACATTGAAAAGAAACCCTGGTAAGTCTTTTGTATGTAAGATTCAAATGAATTTTGATAATTGTTTTTCTTGCTCCTCATATAGGCTTCCACTCAAAGTCAAATAATTTAATCATGCACATACTGTATGTGGCTACCTTTTATCCAGACAGAGCTTGGCAGTTGTATCGTGCACCTGATAATGTCTACCAGGACCGACTGAAAAGGAGTTTGATGCAGAGAGCAAAGCGACGAGGTGATGACTGGGGACTTGAAGTCGCTGGTCGCCTGGTGGCAGAAGAGGCAGTATATCATATTCGATGCAGAAGAGACTTTGAGAACCCTGTTACAAAGTCTGAGGTAACATTATATGGATACACAATACAGCTGTACAATACAACTCACATTTCTTATCCTTTATTAGTCCTCCTCATTCCTGGACCCATATCAATCTTGCAGAATAAATTATTTTGAAGTCAAAAGTTTCACTATTAAAAATTATATTTCTTCCCTCAGGATAAGAAATGTGAGTTGTATTGTACAGCTGTATTGTGTATCCATATAATGTTACCTCAGACTTTGTAACAGGGTTCTCAAAGTCTCTTCTGCATCGAATATGATATACTGCCTCTTCTGCCACCAGGCGACCAGCGACTTCAAGTCCCCAGTCATCACCTCGTCGCTTTGCTCTCTGCATCAAACTCCTTTTCAATCGGCCCTGGTAGACATTATCAGGTGCACGATACAACTGCCAAGCTCTGTCTGGATAAAAGGTAGCCACATACAGTATGTGCATGATTAAATTATTTGACTTTGAGTGGAAGCCTACAGTGAGGAGCAAGAAAAACAGTTATCAAAATTCATTTGAATCTTACATACAAAAGACTTACCAGGGTTTCTTTTCAATGTGCCAACATTGATACCTTCATTGCAAAGGATGCAAGTATTATGGTAGATCAAGTGTGCCAGCTAGCACTTGAACTACTTGACCCAGACAATGCCCTGCGTCTTTTCTTCCTGTCTGGCCGTTGGACTTGCTCATCTTGCTCTAAAGAATAGATTATGTTTAAAGTTTTTATTAAATTATGATGTCACTCACAACATAGAATAGGATTGAAATCTGCAAGTGGCAACTTTCATCACAATGAAAAAAAACTTACGATATCCAGTGGATATACTGTACTTCTTGAACGACTGTATAGCTCGGTTTTGCATTCCAAATGGTATCTTAGTTTGGGGTCATCTCAGTTTTTCTAGTCCCATGAAGTCTTCTGATTAATGCTGCATCATCCACACTCTCAGAATAAGACAAAAAATGTGCATAGCCTTTTTGGGTGACTTTTGAATCTCAGTCTCAGGACCACCACAGATGAAGCACCTTAAGCCACAAGCTACAGAATCCTCTTCCATGGTGTCTACTAAAAGACAAGTGTCATGATTGTTTAACTAATGGTTGTTCAATGTAAGCAATAGGCTAGAGAAAATTGACATCTAAATTCACAGTAATCAAAAGTTTTGCCAGCAGAGGAAAATGAATGCCAAAAAGTAGACAAACTACCGTACCTTAAAATCGTCCTGACATATTTGCCAGGATGCAACACTCCCGCTCCTTCCCCACATGCAGACAGTGTATCCCACTGAGCATGTGCACAGTAGGTGTACACTCTTATCAAGTGTTTAGCAATATTTTCTTATTATATTTTTCAGAATAGAATCAATTCAACAACACCCCAATCCCCTACGATTGATTATACACTGATTATACACTAACAATAACCAATATACCAATATTAGATGGCCAGGGAGACATTTTTACTCAAAAATAATGGTTGGAATGGATTCAGCACCCCTGAAAACCCCTAGTTAGACACCTCACAAGTTCATTTTAGACTTTTATTTTTTTTAATATCTTTCACCCAAGCCCTCTGGGCTCCTTAACTTTGATTGGCTCTCCAGGATTTTCCACGAGGATTTGGGTTTGCATTAATTGAGAGGTGATTCTAGACACTTATAAGAATACATTGGTGAAGAAAGCTATTGGTAGTAAATTTTTTCACAGATGGTCCACACATATTGCTAAAATTCCCTAACTATGAATACAAAACCGGAAAAGCATCTGGGTAATTTTTTATTTCAGCTATATACTGTATAACATATGTTTTTCAGAAAAGTAAAAGATTTAGAAGGCATTTGTAGAATCGGCCTCAGGTCTAAATGGGTTACGTTAACACACACACACACACACACACACACACACACACACACACACACACACACACACACACACACACACACACACACACACACACACACACACACACACACACACACACACACACACACACACATCTCCTCCTCACCCTTATTAAAAACACTCGGTTATTGAGCAGGTTGTTGAGTTGAGCCAGTCCTTGTTCTACTGTGTGTCTGCGGGACTCAGGCATGTCCAGATGCTGGCTGAGTGGCGCCCCCTGCTGGCCCGGGAAGAACACGCGCTCTGCATACGTCTTGTAGTCTAACAGAGGAATGCCTGGACCACCTACGTCACTGCTTAAATCCATCATCTCTGTCATCAGGTCTGATAGAGACACGCACGTACACACGTGCACGCACACAGTCGCACACACACACACACACACACACACACACACACACACACACACACACACACACACACACACACACACACACAGAGGGGGAACAGTTAATTGGATTGGACAAGAGGCATTCGATGAGTGCACATATTCAATATAACAGCATCACTCCACTTTATTAGTGTACTGATTTAACTGTTGATTGCACTCATTCAACACCTGCTGGTAACAGGCTAGCAGAGTACCTTCACTGCAGAGACAGTTCAACTACTTAGCAACAACTGTTTCAAGAACTATATTTCTTTGGCAGAGCCAATACAAGATATCATTTATAGTTATTATCGTTTATTGTCTTTTAATAAGTAAGAACATACAGTAATAACATCAATCCGGCCTTACACCAAACAACTTTTTAATGATTTCACTGTCGCAGAATTTAGCTTGAGTCGCGTCATACTAACGTCTCCTGAATCGTTTGGTGTAAGGTTTTAGTTGTCTCGATCAAATCACACATTTAATATTATTGCAAGTCTTTTAGTTTTGGCCTGTGCTCATGTGAGTGTGTGTGCATGCATGCGTGCCGTGCGTGTGTGTGCCTGCGTGCATGCATGTGTGCTTGTGTGTGTGCGCATGTGTGCGTGCAGGCATACCAGTGAACTCTTTGCGACACTGGTCTCCTACATTGATCTCCAGAGTCTCCAGTTGCAACAAAACCTTTTTATAATCTCTGAGAGCCTGCTTACTCTTCTTCCTGTAACACAAAAATACACATATGAAGAGTGTGTGTGTGTGTGTGTGTGCGTGCGTGCGTGCGTGCGTGCGTGCGTGCGTGTGTGTGTTTACCTGTACATCAGGATAATAATGAGCACTGATAGGATGACCACCGCTGCTCCTGCCCCAAGACCCACCTGAGCAGCCAATGGGACAGGAGGGAGAAGGGGGTCTGTGTCGTACTGCACCAATCCCAAATCAACCTGCAGATTACCCATGGAAACCTGCACCCATTGTTCACAAAACATGTCAATTAACTGGATATCAAGGTTTCAAGGCAATGAATTTCAGTTTCTCTCTGTCCTACAGACACTGGTCTCGCGTAGCCAGACAACTATCCACTTCCATTTCTGCTAAGCAGCAAGCTAAATATACTTTGATGATTTTGATTTATATTAGGATAAATTTGCGCGATTGTAAAGACGAAACGAAAGTGGGGAGGAGCGGAGGCTTCACAAGTCCCAGGCTGTATGACCGGAACCATTTGAAAATTGTGGGAGGCAACAGTCTGGCCATGCGAGACTATACAGACACAAACAACCTAAATATATATAAATATATCCACAGTAATAAACAGTATGATAAATATTATATACATCTTAAGCACTGCTGTAAATACATTGTTGTGTGACAAATAGCAAAAGTAGCTAGGTTGCTGCTTAGCATAAATGGAAATCAAAAACATATATTTATATATGTTTATATATATATATATATATATATATATATATATATTTTAAAGACATTTTTAAATATACTTTTGTGAACGGAAATGACGAACGGTGTAACTTCCTTTGCACCGCTTTCAGGGGGCATAGTTATAGAATCTATGTAGCATTAGTAGCATAAGATTGTAGAATAGCTGTCAGGCTTGAGAGACTACACAATGCAACACATTGTGAGCTTTAGATTGGCTATTTTCGCTATTTGTTGTATGGCAAAGTATTTACAGTTTAAAATAAAAATAAATACAATACAAGTAATCCCTGTATGTTGAATTATTTAGTTTGTGGTTTCAATTAAAGCAATGAAATGTGTACTGACTCTAAGGCTGGGTAGTTCCTGGTGTTCTTGCAAACTGCTGGGTTGAGCGTCTGGAGGTTCACAGTACAGGGTTGTGCTGTCCAGGGTTTTAACCTCACAGGCCTGATCTCCTAGACGAACCACAACTTCTTCTCTACTGATCGCTCTGGTCAGCTCCCTACCCTGAGGATGTGCAACCGCACGTGCACACACACACACACACACACACACACACACACACACACACACACACACACACACACACACACACACACACACACACACACACACACACACACACACACACACACACACACACACACACACACACACACACACACACACACACACACACACACACACACAATATATTTTAAGGTAAGTGTGTATATCACAGTGTGTTTGTGTGTGCGTATGAGCGTGTGTATGTTCATTTAAGTTACGCTTTATACCACTTAGGTAGATTTTGCATTTGGCCCATCATAACTACATAAGTACTACAGTGAAACGCCCAGCGACCAAGGGCCACTACTTTGGTCAAAGGCAATGACAGGAGTATGTGCCTAGCATGCATTGCATGTCTTGTGTGGGAGGGAAATAGGAGAACCCACGAAACTCAAACCTGCCAGGGGTTGAACCCAGGACCTTCTTGCTGTGAGGCAACATTGCTAACCACACATGCGTGCGTGCGTGCGTGCGTGCGTGGGTGTTTACCTCAACAGCGATCACTCCTCCTGGTTTGAATCTGAAGGGAGACTCTGGATCGTCTCTATTCAGAGAGAACAGCTCTGGATTTGGGTAATAAATAAACCTCCTGCCCTGGAGAGACAGACAGGTAGAGAGATAGGTAGTCAGACAAAAGGACAGAGGCAGGCAGAGACAGACAGACAGACAGACAGACAGACAGACAGACAGACAGACAGACAGACAGACAGACAGACAGACAGACAGACAGACAGACAGACAAAAGGACAGACAGACAGACAAAAGGACAGACAAAAGGACAGAGGAAGGCAGAGAGACAGACAGGTATACAAAAAGAGAGGCAGGTAGAGAAGAGAGACAGGTACCTTGATGCGCTCAAAGTGAACTCTGACGTTGTCGAGCTGAAACCACACCCCCTTGACCTTTACAGCAGGTGTCACTCTAGGGGTCAAACAGGTCATCTCCAACGGTGATGAGACATTACAACGCTCTGACACCTGACAAACAATAAACAGACATTCTGTCTATAATACATTCAACAACATTCTACTGTCTGAATGGGTGTCTCATGCATAGTAATCCACAATACATCCTGATTGGTTGTTTTACCGTTTCCATGGTGCTATTGAACATAAGTTGTTTGGCGGTCAAGAGAGCCAATCGTTTTCCCCGTTTCACCCTCTGGACTCCAATAGGCTCCACCCACACCATTATGAAAGGCTGCTGCACAACGTCCAGGTTCCTGCCACTCACCCTAATGACCCGCCCACCTCTGAAACATAACAGCAGAGAGACACAAAGTCAATTTAACTGACATAGACATGAGGCAATAAGACTGATCTCAATGATGTCATCTAGACACCAATTCAGTGGTGTCTAGATTTAAAGGGCAACTGGTCTACCTAAATCCCATCGTTCAAATGCTAAGGGTATACGTAAAACTCTGACTTACTGTAACAGACAGTTCCCAATGAGTTCTGGGTCTCAAGATAAGGCCTGTGTTGATTTGTTAAGTTTTACTTATGCGTCAACGTGGTTGGTTGAGACTGAAGTCTCAAGATTGCAGGAAATGACAACAACAGGTGCTGAAGAAAGGGGGCGTGTTTCAACAGGGTTCCCTTTGACCAAAGATGATTTAGATACAGTATGTAATGTATAGGAACATATACGTTCATAATGTCTAAGATGGTTTATATACATATATAAACACACACACACTAAAGGCTTATAATTACTAATAGGTTTATATATTTATGTTGACTAAGATGCTTTATAAACTTAAGAATATGGTTGGTTCTTATATACTTGGTATATAAGAACATATAGGTTCACAATGATTAAGATGGTTTATAAACTAGATATAGTGTAAAAGAACATACGGTTCAGTATGCTGTATAGGTTTACTATGACTAAGATGGTTTATAGACTAGGTATATAAGAACATGAATGTAGGTAGTGTAAAAGTTTTTTTTAAAAAGAGTATCTTACTCATAGAAGCTCTCAGAGGGTGTGGCCTCAGTGATGACAGGGTCTTCAAAGTAGCGGTAAAAGGCATTGGGCACACTCCGTGTGGCCTTCCCAAACTGGACCCTGACACGTAGCTGGACGGTGTCATTACTGGGACCAGTACAACACACTAACTGGGTGTCGGTGACCTCCTCGATACTAGCGGAAGAAACACTTACATTATAATAATAATAATAATAATAATAATAATAATAAGATAAAAACAACTCCATTAGGAAGAACTAGTTAAAAAGGTATACAAAGCTATAAAAGAAAGGTAAACAAAAGGGGGGGATTTGGATTTTATGTAGGGAATGTGAGTCTGAAAAGGTGGGTTTTGAGTGTGGTTTAAAACGTGGTGAGGGTGGAGGCAGCTCTGATGAGATTATAGCAAGAAATAACAACATAAAACAACATAATCCACAAGATTAAAATCAACCAACGTTGATCTGCAGGTTGATTCAAGGATCAGATCCTAAATCAGCAACATTACAGTACAATCAACCAGTGTTAAGGAGTTCAAGGATCAGATTGTAGATCAGCAACATTACAGTCAACCAACGTTAAAGGAGTAGTTCACTACTCCTTTATAGTAGGGAAGCAAAGGAGTGGAAGGAGATGGAGTAGAAGAAGCTGTGTAGAAGGATCTATCTATTTTAAATGTAAAGTCAATTGGTATCCTATCCCTCACCACTAGAGGGAGACAGGGTAGTAGAATAAAATACAGTAGAAGTCATTCCATTGAACAAGAATGTTGATAAAACAGGCATAATTGTTTTTGTCACATAAAAAGTGGTTTATACTACAGTAGCTGCATGGTTGCCGCTAAAACAAAAAGCTCACAACACGTCACATGTTATGAATGGTTAAACTTATTTTGATGCTATATTAACACATTTTACAGTGGATCCCCATGGAACCCCACAAGTAGTGCAAAATCACTAGGGTAGGATAGGGTAGAATAGGTTAGAGGTCAGGGGTCATGGTTAGGGTACTTACATTAAACAAGGCAGTGTTCCTACATAAGCTGTGAGGTCACTGGTCTGCCCAGTAAGCAGCTGTCGACCGTATATGGTCATCCTGGTTCCGCCTGAGACCGGTCCTCTGTCAGGAACCATGGACAACAGCTGGGGATTCTACATATGTACATGTGAGTGCACGCACATACGCACACACGCACACACACACACACACACACACAGTCAGATAAATTAGTGAACTTCATCGTGAGTCAGATAAATGTTCTTCATGTTGAACATACCAACTACATATTCTGTGTGTGTGTGTGTGTGTGTGTGTGTGTGTGTGTGTGTGTGTGTGTGTGTGTGTGTGTGTGTGTGTGTGTGTGTGTGTGTGTGTGTGTGTGTGTGTGTGCTTGTGTGTGCATGCGTGTCACCTGATAGGTGAATATCTGGGAGGACTGCCCAGGTAAGGACGTTCCCACGGTAACCAACACTGGCCCCTCCCTTGGCTCACCAGTGGGCTGAAGCTCACACACGACCCTGCAGGTACATTAACAAGTCATAACATTAAGAGAGCCTCAACTGATACCATCACAAGGCCTGTGGAAAGATACACAAACCGCTCTGCTGAAATAAATTACTTTCTCTGAGCACCCGAGTGCTCTGATGTGTAATTAAAGGAGAATAAAATAATATTAGCAGGTTAAAAAGTCTCCTCTGTCTGCCAGAGAACGTAACTCATTTCTGCTGTCTCAATGTCAATATTTGCATCATATGCATGGTGTGTGTGTGTGTGTGTGTGTGTGTGTGTGTGTGTGTGTGTGTGTGTGTGTGTGTGTGTGTGTGTGTGTGTGTGTGTGTGTGTGTGTGTGTGTGTGTGTGTGTGTGTGTGTGTGTGTGTGTGTGTGTGTGTGTACCTGGTAGAGATCCTGTAATGTTCAGCTAGAGGTCGACAGGTGACCCCCGCTACTGAAACTCCGTTCACTACATCCTGGTGTGTCATTCCCAGATTAGAACCCTGGATGGTTACTAATATACCACCTTCTAACGGACCTGACACAGGAAGGACCTACACAGAGAGGCAGGCAGACAGATACACACAAGTAGCATTTATTTCTTCATGCCTTAACTATTGCAATGGTGTTTTAAGATCTTTTAAGGTCTTTAGCACAGAGGTGGACACGCAGAAAGACAGGCACACACACACACGCACACACACACACACACACACACACACACACACACACACACACACACACACACACACACACACACACACACACACGGACACGCACACGCACACCTATAGAAAGATAAATACAGCTGTTTGTCAGATACACAGGACTTCTTCTAGATGGCTAGAGTCCTGCAGAGCCACGCCATAAAAATAAATAATCAAACATGATTCAAAGCAATATGTAGGCTTACTTTCATCTCATAAGTACAACAAGTACACAGGCTTCAATCAGTCTTTGTTGTAGCATGATATGGATATGCGACAGCACAATGAAATGGCTTTGATATTGCTTGCAGCCAACAACTCAGGCTCAAGAAGTTGACACAGATAACTCCCTCCTCCAACAAGAATCTATACTGTACCTCTCATATAAAAAATGTATAAGGAAAGTCAACGGATTTTGCCGGTCTGAACACTCTTTGTCTACTAAGAGACCTTCTCACGATCTGTGTACAAAGCTCCACAGGATCTTTTAGGAATGGTGATACCATTTTCCAAGACAACAATTGACAATTTGATACCAATACTTTTATACATTTTGACTTCCGGACTTTCACTTATAACAGGGTATTTCTACATTGCAGTATTGATACTTTTACTTACGTAAACACATTTAGTACTTTTTCCACCGCTGGTCAGGAGGCGTTTTTATATGCAATGATCTATAATCTCAAACATAACCTGCTCCGAATCAGGTTAGGTGTGCCGCATAAGTTACCACAGCGATGTACCCCAATAAGATGTGAACCAATGTAGATAACTCAATCAGTACCCCCAAATCCTGCTTTGCAGTTCAGGTCTGTGTGTGATGTGTTTTGATTGGTTTCCTGTGCTTTCAGTTGGTTTACCTGTGTGATGTGTGGAGGTGGGCATGTATCTGCCACGGCACTAGAACATGATTGGTTGTAAACACAGCCAGGGGCAGGGCTTCCTGAACACCAGACACACCCGTATTCCTCAGGCACCGCCCTGCACTGCGAGCAATCCGATTGGCCAGCTGAGCAGTCATACAGATGGACTAGAAATGATAATAATGACTGTTACTACTATTATTCTTAGTAGTATTATTGAGAAGTATTACATTACATTATGATGTGAGATTATAATATTTAGTATGAGGTGGTTCTTACGTCTCAGACTGGGTGATGTGTCGATACGTAGATTCCCCCTCCTTACAAACACGGCAGCAGAATACTGAAGCTGTGTGACTGGAAACTCAAACTACACACACACACACACACACACACACACACACACACACACACACACACACACACACACACACAGAAATACAGAGAGAGACAAACATGTTTTAAAAAGTCAGATTACATTATTGTACCCTAACCTTGTGTAATCTCAAGTTATATCTGAGATTGTGTGTGTTACCTGGTGAGGATGTATGTGTGTGTGTGTGTGTGTGTGTGTGTGTGTGTGTGTGTGTGTGTGTGTGTGTGTGTGTGTGTGTGTGTGTGTGTGTGTGTGTGTGTGTGTGTGTTACCTGATGAGGAGAGCAGGTGAAGGTGTGTGTGTCATGTGTTTGCTTTACGCCAGCTGTCAGGTTGAACTGAGTTCCCTCCACTTCAACTACACACACATAGTCTGCTGGATCCTACACACACACACACACACACACACACACACACACACACACACACAAACACACACACACACACACACACACACACACACACACACACACACACACACACACACACACACACACACACACACACACACACACACACACACACACACACACACACACACCCACACACACACACACACACACACACACACACACACGGTTCCAGTGAAAAGAAAGAGCTGAGGTTAGAAAGAATAAAAACCCTGAGGGCTAAAAAGTGAATGACATAGTTACGATTGTTAACTTACAATATAATAATATAATATCTTCATTCATTCTATACAATTACACTATAGTATAGAATTGTGTGTGTGTGTACAGTAGGTTTGTATGTGATATTGCTCAATTGTAATTCAATTGTTTTTTGTAGAAGGACTATGTTCTATGTATTACTACAGAATATGATCCATTATTATTTTATCAATGAATACAGTGTCACTATTGAATCCTAACGTGCTCACAGTGAAAATGTCCAGATTTCTGCCTAGCAACACCAGGGCGGAGGAGACACCTATGGGAACCAACGAGGAGCCTCCCAGAGAATAAATGACAGGACAGGATGCGGGTCCAAGAGACTGAGGAGCCTATAGGTAGAGAAAGACAGACAGGTCAGAAAGCTTTGTAGACTGACAGAAAGACAGTCAGACAGACAGATTGCCAGACAGAAAAACACAGACAGACAGTAAAATAGACTGTAAGAGAGATCTTCAGCCTAAATGATACTGTCGCTAAGCATTGTCTTCCATAAGAATGTGTGGACAGTCATACACAGACTGGGAGGCCTCTAATTTGAGGGTGGTAACGTTAATGTTTATCTGCAACGCAAGTGATAGGTTCGCTTGGGTTGATGGATTTAAATTTGACACATGGTACAGTAAGTAGCAGTATTATTGGTACAGCTGGCGTCAATGGGCTACAAAAGTGGGCCCAAGGAAATGACAAGCCATCATAAGCTATTATTGGCTTTATATTGCATTTGACATCAGCATTTTATTTTCGGTTTGTGCGCATATCCATTCTATGTGGTCCTCCAAATAAAGGGGATGTAATATTTGTTTGCCAGTTAGATATGGCTGTCATTAGTCAAGCTTGTCAGTGGAATACTGCTGAAACACCCACATCAGCAGCACCACATCGACGGTGACAGTTTCAACTCACACTCCCTGTGGGAATGTCAGCGCTGAGAGTTCGTTATCACCTGCATGGAACTAGGAGAAAACACTGCGCTGGGTAAGATGACGTCTGAGTGTGCCAATTTACAAACCTCAACAACAGGCCAGAGATTCTTAGGCAAAGACCAGTGGCGTGCACAGACATTTTGAGGGGCAGGTGCTCAAGTAAATTATACTTTTTTTTGTTTACTTGGTCTGCTCTTTTTTCCCTCTACACCTATACCTCTTTGCCAAAAATAGCCGATCTACAAGCCCACAACACGTTGTGGGCTTGTAGATCTGCTATTTTTGGCTAAAGTTCTCCTCAGAAAAGGGATGCTAGGTTTCGAGTGGTTATGGTAAAAAGAAAAATCATATCACATAAAGATTTGGCGGACCCCCTGTAGTAACTCTGAGGACCCCCTAGGGGTCCCGGACCCCCTGTTGAAGACCCCTGCTGTAAACTGAAGAAAAAAATAAAAGGGCACTTTTGGTCAAGAGGGCAAAGGGCAGGTGCTCGAGCACCACCTAGAGTCTATCTGTGCACGTCCCTGGCAAAGACATAGACATACAGTACAGGCAGACAGTACAGACAGACAGACAGACAGACAGACAGTGGTGGAAAGTAACTAAGTACAATAAGTTACTCAAGTACTGGACTTTTACTCCACTACATCTCAAGAGGCAAATATTGTACTCGTATACAATTATTTGAAAACTTTAGTTACTAGTTACTTTGTAGATTTGAATTATTATTACAAAACATACATAAACCACTTCAGCCCTATTTAAACTTTGGCTATTTGAAAATTGCCGATCTACAAGCTCACAACGTGCCGACATGTTGTGAGCTTGTACATTAGATCTGCTATATTCAAAATATTTAATACATTTGTACAGTATTATGATCCCTTGTTAAACGGGATATTCTGCATAATGAGTACTTTAACTTTTGGTACTTTAAGTATAATTTGATGCCAATACTTTTTTAACTTTTACTCAAATAGATTTTGATTACCAGACTTTTACTTGTAACAGAGTATTTCTACATTGCAGTATTGAGCAAAGCACCAACGAGCTGGCCAGATGTATGGAGAACCGGTATGACTGGAAGCGATGATGGAGGGCTCGTCTGAGGACGACCTAGAGATTGATACTTTTACTTAAGTAAAAAAAAATTAGTACTTTTTCCACCACTGCAGACAGACAGACAGACAGACAGAGAGACAGGCCAGCCTACCCTCTGGTTGTGTATAATGTGTGTGTTGGGACAGCTGTGGCTGTGGGTACAAAGCTGGTCAAGAGGACACCAGTTACACAACCATATGCTGGTGACACACGCCATACAACTGGAGAAGAGGAGATAAGAGGGTTATTGTAACAAATTACAGAATAAATATATAATATGACAACTGCTACATATAGATTTTTGGTATGTATTTGTATGCATGTGTGAGCATTACGGTGAAGTGCTGTTAAGTCGTCCTATAGCTCCACAGTCGTAGAAAGTCATGTTGATGTGAGAGATGGTCACATGACCAAACATCAGCGACACGGGCAGGGTCATGTGATCTGGAACAAGGAAGTAAAAGCTTAATTTAGTTATGATGTGTATAAAGTACTATTGTGTGCATAGTAACTATTAAGACTGTTGATTTTTATATACAGTACACCAGATCTACCAGGGGTGGCTGAACAGCATCCCTTTATTCTATTAGAGGATTTCATTTTGAAAATCAGTTTGAATAAAAGCCTCTTCCTGTTTGCAAGTAACGGTTTGTTTGTCCAAACATATTGTTTTTATTATTATTATTATTATTATTTTTAAACAAATGATTCAAGACATAATCAAAACCAGTGTTATTAGATTGGGTCACAACTGCGTCAGCTCATATTATGTGATTTTGAAACAAAACATCAACATTTTCAAGTAAAAAAATGAACCCATAATCATTATTTGAGTCTACATTTGCTATTATTATTATTACTCTCCGCAGGAGAGTTTTGTTTTCACTTTCTAAATATGACACACCGATTGGTCAAGCCTCACGTGACACGTGACAATACGGTGAAATACTGTATAAATACATGGCATCACTTTGACAGTGTCTTTGCCACTGTCAAAGTGAGGTAAGACAGGAACCATCACGAAATGGCTGCATGGCTGATACATAATTGGCAGATAGGACACTTATATAGACAGGAGGGATATGACACTTACACAGACGGATAGGACACTTACAGTACACAGACAGGACGGATAGGACACTTATACAGACAGGACGGATAGGACACTTATACAGACAGGACGGATAGGACACTTATACAGACAGGACGGATAGAACACTTACACAGACAGGACGGATAGGACACTTACATAGACAGGAGGGATATGACACTTACACAGACAGGACGGATAGGACACTTACAGTATACAGACAGGACGGATAGGACACTGACAGTATACAGACAGGACGGATAGGACACTTACAGTATACAGACAGGACGGATAGGACACTTATACAGACAGGAGGGATAGGACACTTACACAGACAGGAGGGATAGGACACTTACATAGACAGGACGGATAGGACACTTATACAGACAAGACGGATAGGACACTTATACAGACGGATAGGACACTTATACAGACAGGACGGATCGGACACTTATACAGACAGGATGGATAGGACAGTTAGAACATAAGAATTAGAACATTCCCAACATTCCCAACACAAGTCTGGTAAGAGTGAGGTAAGACAGGAACAATCACGAAATGGTTGAGAAATGGCGGATACTGTAACAATTGGATAGGACACTTACACAGACAGGACGGATAGGACACTTACACAGACAGGACGGATAGGACACTTACATAGACAGGACGGATAGGACACTTATACAGACAGGATGGATAGGACACTTATACAGACAGGACGGATAGGACACTTATACAGATAGAACATTCCCAACATTCCCAACAGCGGAGAGTTGTGCTCCGAGGAGCACTTTTTCTAGTTTATATTTTCTTTTGGAGTCCTCACCACTTCCTGTTGGTTTGGGTGGGAGGAGCTGTGGTGAAGGTGATTGACAGATGATGCTTGTTCCCTTGACAACAGCAGGCTGAGGGGGGAGGGTCCCAAAGGCACAGGACAGAGACTCCGCCTCTGAGAGGGAGGGTAGCTGACCCACGGTCATGGTTACCTAGAAGGAGACACACGTGTGTGCACACACACACACACACACACACACACACACACACACACACGCACACACGCACACACGCACACACACACGCACACAATAAAATAACGTAATACATTTAGATATTCAAAAAAAAAATCAATATTTGATATGTTAATATTTATTTTTGGTCATCTGACTTTCATCAGGCATCTGGATAAACAACAGAAATGACCCGTATAATGCATAATGAGGAAACAAAAGAACAAGGATAAATCATGGATTGGTCACCAATTGTAGGGAGACCACAGCACAAGCCAATAACGACAAGTGGTCAGTTTTAGGGCAAACCATGGGTTGTTTTGGTACAGCCAAAAACACAGCAACACTCCTGCATGAATTTGAATGAACTGTAGCTCAGTAAAAAAAAACGTCTTATTTTCATTTTCTTGCCAATGTGTTCTCATTGTACTGCAGCCCCTGTCGCTGCCAATCCCCACTGTTGGCCAGGGTAGAGTGTGTAGACTGCCACATGCATTCTCCGATACACTTGGAATCGCCAGCCACCATCCGCCCCCAGCAGGCGGCCAGACCAACCAGTAAGTGACAGCGACAAGGACATGATCCCCATCTTCCCACCCATGAATGCTGCCAATTGTTTTCGTCGGAGTGCCCAGCCAAGCCAGTGGCAGCACATTTTCCAGTGAGAGTCTATGGGAAAGAGTATCCGTTTTCACAGACGCTATGCCTAAGGGGTCTACCGGGAAATCACCTTCACAGCGTTCTAAAAACATACCTGCGTCTGCTCCTCTCTGCTCTGATAGGCTGGATGAAGGCCTTCAATTGTCACACACTGATTGGATGATTCAAAACTCCACAGCCAATGATTGTGCCGGGTGTGGTTGATACACTGCTTTTTACGACTACATCTGGAAGGACAGACAGACAGACGGAGAGATGGGTAGACAAATAGACAGGTGGAAAGAAAAACAGACAAAGAGGAAGAGGAGTTTGAAGTTGAAGAGGAGTAGGAGGAGACATCTACAGACAGACAGACAGACAGACAGACAGACAGACAGACAGACAGACAGACAGACAGACAGACAGACAGACAGACAGAACCAGGACAAAAGGAAACGCTAACCCTGCTGTGTGAAGAAGATACTGTTTTTTTATGTTTACATAAGGTTAGGTGGCATGTACTGAAACGATGCTGTTGGTGTATATAATATAGCAAGATCATATGCACGTGTACATAGTACATACGCTGATGTTCTCCTTTTTTTTGCTCTTTTTTGCACTCTCTCTGTAATATTTTTTTTATAATCTTTTTACGGTTTTATTCTTATTATTGTTATTATTATTACCTATGCTGCTGCATTGTCTGAAGGAAGCCGAACAAAAATAAGTTTTACTCTTATAAAATATATGTAACAATAAAGCACAACCTTGAACCTTGAGACAGACAGACAGACAGACAGACAGACAGACAGACACTTACTTTCCCTCCAGAACACACCATCCACAGAAGGGGTCCCTGACAGACAGACAGGACTCACAGTCGGTCTGCCTGTCACACTGTGAGACAGGTACCTTAGATAGCTGCCAGGGAGGGGAGAGAGAGAAAGAAAGACAGAGAGACAGACAGACAGGTAGAAAGACCAAATTAGATGTGTGTCTTTTGTGTTTCATGTCTGCAGGAGGCCAGACAGATAGGAGGTGTCTTCACTCTTCACCTACCTTTTTCCGTGTGAGTACGTAAACATATTGTTCTGTCTCGTCCAATTGGAGATCAGCGTTGACCGCACCACCCTGGTCCACTGTCACACTGTCATACAGCAGACCTGACCGGTTCGCATGCACAAACACCTACACACACACACACACACACACACACACACACACACACACACACACACACACACACACACACACACACACACACACACACACACACACACACACACACACACACACACACACACACACACACACACACACACACACACATTAGGCAGGGGCAGTAATAATTATACGGCAGGGTAAACATATTATGTGTGTGTGTGTGTGTGTGTGTGTGTGTGTGTGTGTGTGTGTGTGTGTGTGTGTGTGTGTGTGTGTGTGTGTGTGTGGGTGTGTGTGTGCGTGTAGTATGCGTAAAATAGCTCTAATCCTAGCCTGAGAACTTTGGAGATATTTTACATATGTAGTTTGTTTCACTCTGAATATTTCATGATCTGCAGCTCGCAAGTACATACACACAAACCTGTGTGCGTGTGCACACAAACACATCTACACACACACACACACACACACACCGTGTAAATGTTTCATGGTATATTAAACTGGCCCCCAGCTGTGTCAACCTACCCAGAATGCACCTGAGGGGCCAATAACCCATCAGCATCAAGAGTCTGAGCATGCACTCAGACTTGCACCCCAGAGCTAAACGCACGCACACACGCACACACACACACACACACACACACACACACACACACACACACACACACACACACACACACACACACACACACACACACACACACACACACACACACACACGCACACACACACACACACACACACACACACACACACACACACACACACACACACACACACACACACACACACACACACACACACACAAAGCAGGGAGTTCAAAACCTTAATGATAGCATTGAGGATCCACTGGGATCTACAGTACCAGATGCATCCAACATCTATCAGAGATATGCACTACAGTATAACAGATCAAAAGCTGATCTCATGAGAGCAATGGATGGACACTTCACATCGGGAGGCTGCTTTTAATGTGGCTGGCAATTTTAACTGCATCACTCAAAGAAGAAAGTCCTGCTGAGATGCTACCAACCTAGAATGCCAATGCACTCATTGTTTTTTGTTATTGAAAAACATGCTGATGGGCAGCCTGGTTCTTTTAAGGGTGATTTATACTCAGTTGTGTGCCAGTGTTGTGCACCAAAAATAGCTGATCTACAAGCTCACACCGCATTGCGTTGATTCGTGTTAGATCACTATTTATGGTGACGCAACCAAAGTATGAATTAGGAGTTAGACTGCGTGTCTGCAATTTACGACCCAGTGACACACTGATGATGAATGCTCTACCCATACTTAACCCAAGTACGTAAGTAGGTCGGCTTATTGTCGGTATCGGCCGAGAATGAGGGTGTCTATCCCATTTTAAATGCACTAGAATCTGCCTACAGACAAAACAAGTCAACAGACCCTCACCCTCGATACCATTGCCACCCTCTCCCTGGAACTGAGGAGAGGGCTGTTCACTGACTGCAGCTCAGTGTTACAACACCATTGCACCCTCTAATCTTGTCACCAAGCTCAGAGACCTTGGACTCAACACGGCAGTGGTGTAGACTGGCACCAGCACCTCCTCCATACTGAGGGCCCCCAGGGCTATGTGCTCAGTATCCTCCTATACTCCTTGTTGACTCATGACTACAGTACGTGGCCACTGCCATATTCAGCACAAACACAATGATAGTTTACTGACGACACCACCATCATCTGCCTGATTACAGCAAATGATGATGACTGCCTACAGACAAGAAGTGGAAGCCCTGACATTGTGGTGCCAGGATAACAACCTCCATGTCGATGTCAGCATGCCACTACAGGAAGCTGTACCCCCAGCTGCACCTCCATTCCTACAGGTCTACAATGGAGAGAGTAGGCGTGCACATCAGCGACAGCGAGCACTGAACTGGGCACAGAGTGGCTCTTCTTCCTCCACAGACTGTAGAGGTTCTGTATGAACTTCAGAACTTTGCAACTTCTACAGGTGCACCGTCGAGAGTAATCTGACCGGCTGCATCACTGTCTGGTACAGAAGATAATCCAGGCTCTACAGAGGGTGGTTAACCCATTAAAACCGGGAAAGTGTGACTGTGTGTGTCACGATTTAAAAATAATTAGCAGATATACAAGCTCAAAGCTTTATGAGCTTTAGATCTGCTACTTTTGAGAATCTTTGAAAATGTGTGCAAATCTTTGAAACAACATTTTTTTATAACATTTTTATCTCAAATCTTTGCTTCTGGGGAAACCTGGCACAAAGTATTTTGAGATGGGGGGTTGGCGACAAAATACATATAATGTTGGGGGTCCTTGACATGAAAAGGTTTGAGGACCACTGATATAGCAACATACGTTTTTTCAGAAAACTGTTAGGATTTGCGCAGAGGATCCCAGTCACCTCAGCGATGGACTGTTAGCTCTGTTACCATCTGCCAAACGGACAAGAGCATTGGGTCCAGATACAGTAGGCTCAGGAAAAGTTTCTATCTTCTTCTTTCTATCTAAGACTAATGACCTTGTACAACTCCCACATCCCCATACACGCACACATACTGTATACGCAATCATTTAAAAGTCCTTGCATCATCATTACTGCTTAGACTTGGAGGGGTTGTGTGTCTCTCTCTCTCTGTGTGTGTGTGTGTGTGTGTGTGTGTGTGTGTGTGTGTGTGTGTGTGTGTGTGTGTGTGTGTGTGTGTGTGTGTGTGTGTGTGTGTGTGTGTGTGTGTGTGTGTGTGTGAGTTGCGTTGCGTTGTATGTGTGTTACCTTGTGCAGTCTTCCCTCTTTGTCCCCCAGCATGGCGATGGTGTGCCCCGCCTCCGTTGCCGCGGTAACGGCAGTGAGCAGTGTTGTGGCGGTAATCGTGGGAGTAGAAGGGAGGGGCAAGGCACTGGCTATGGGACTGGGGGTGTGTTCCCCCCCACATGGATAGTCTGTTAGAGAGTCCTAGACAGAGAGAGAGAGAGAGAGAGAGAGAGAGAGAGAGAGAGAGAGAGAGAGAGAGAATTACATCACTTATTGCAGCGGATCTCAAAGTGGGGTCCGGGGACCCTCAGGGGTTCTTGAGGGGGCTCCAGTGGGTTCCCAGCAAAATGAGGAACAGTTTAACCACTTTAACCCTATGTTATACTTTGGCTATTCGAAAATAGCTGATCTACAACATCGGCTATTTTTTTTTAACAATTGTGGAAAAGTTTGGAATAATTGTTTACATTTTTTAACACAAATCTTCTCTTATGGCGGTCCCTGGGACACATTTCTTTCAGGTGGGGGTCCGTGACCAAATACATATCAATTTGGGGGTCCTTGACATGAAAATGTTTGAGAACCACTGACTTATTGGGATACAAACACTAAATGACAAAGAGTATGTGACCACAGATCAGAGCTATATGTCAGAGTATCTGTCCACAGTGACTGGTAAACTGACTGACTGAGAAACACCCTGACCTGACCTGAAGACTTTCCCAAAGTTTAAAAATGTTGACCTTTAACCACTCGAACCCCAGCATCCATATTCTGGGGGGAACATTAGCCAAATATAGCCAATCTGCTCACAACGTGTACAGAGCCAGCTCAGTTCCAGTTTACCAAGTCTTGAGCGTTCAAGTGGTTAATTATAGTGCCCCCATCACCAGGCTATTTTGTTCAGGATCTCTGAAATTGTAGATGGAAGAACAGACACCAATTTTGAAGGATGTGAAGCACTTGCTGACAGAGAAGAATTTAGATGGGAGGGAAAACACTTGCAGCAGCTTGTACCGATGGTGCTGCTGTTATGACAGGATGCCGCCAAGGTGTTGTTAAAAACCCAGAGTGGAATTCAACTCAAGCGATGGTATGGAATAGGGATGCATTACACAGCGCATCGTCTTGCTCTTGCTGCTAGTGACGCAGGCAGCCAGACCTGTGCTACAGGTGAAAAAGTTTCAGCGGGAATTGAGGTCAATTTATTTTTTCTTTATTTTTTCCCCCAAGTAACTCTGCTGTAAGAAGTAACGAGCTGCATGAATTGCAGAAAGAGTTTCATAAGCTCCAACTGAATTTCACCCAGCCACATACAGTGAGCTGGCTGTCAATTCACAATGCTGTGTCAGTGGAGAATAGATCACTGAAAGCTCTGAGATACTGTATGTACTGGAGTACATGATGGCTGCCACCTATACTCAGCACTCTGACGAAGCCAAAGGTTTACTGATAGCTGTCATATAGACAGTTCAACTTTGTGGCCCTCTTTCACATGATGGAGGATGTACTTATGCATGTGGTCCTTCTCTCAAAACATTTTCAAAGTGAAGATCTGCACTTCACAGAGTACCAAAGAGGCCCTGAAAGAAATGATTGTCCACCCTGGCCCTGTAGAAGAGTAATTGTTCAGCCCTCTTCATGTTAACAAGTTTAAAGGAGACAAGCATTTGACTTCCACACTCAAACGCCGGTATGAAGGACCCTTGAAACTGACACATGAAACTGACGGAGGATTTCCAGCTGACACATTGGATATTCTGTCATGGTTCACTGTTTGGGAACCAAAAACAAAGCCATTGAGGCAAAACAGTCCTCTGAGAATGTCTTTCTCTTTATGACTTGACTTATTCCTGTAGGTGGAGCATAGGGCCGCAATCACACCCCTCTCTTTTTATGGTGCAGAGAAACTTGAAAACCTACTGACAACACTTCTCATGGAATGTAGGCTAAGTGTGGTGGAAGCTTGGACAGAGTTTGCAATGCGTAATCGAGGGCTGCAACTAGCGATTACTGTTATTATTCTATTGATTACTTTTTCGATTAATCGAATAAACGAGAAGCACAATTTTTTATGTTTAATTTTTTTTTTTACTTATCAACAAATCGATTAAACACTTGGCTTTTTTATTTACTTATTCGTCACATCATTTTTCATAAAGTGTTTAAACATTTCCCCTATAATAACTTGCCCAAATAGGGATGTATAATCGATTAATTCCAAGAGTTCGTTGACTGTTTCACTCAAAACAGAAGCAAATCATTGTTTTCAGTAATTCATGAAATTGTACTGAGGGAGGGAGGGAGCGAGAGAGAGAGAGAGAGAGAGAGAGAGAGAGAGAGAGAGAGAGAGAGAGAGAGAGAGAGAGAGATAGAGAGAGGAGAGAGGGAGAGTGTGAGTGCAAAAGAGTGTCAGCTGTTGGGACACGTTGAGATAAAGCTTGTTTTACTGGTTGTGTGTTGCTGCAGGCTCTTAAATACTTCTGGTATTTGATGCTCCGAGCTAATTTCTTTTATTAATATTATGAGTAAAAGAAACATGAGATGAGACAGGACACAGACAGCAGTACAGTAACATTTTCGATGAATTGAGTACAAAGGATCCCAATGGAAACAAGCCATAGGCTTTCTTGGGTTTCAAATCCTCTTAGCAGACCTTGTATTGAACTGTACTTTCCTGTGCTTTTTTTTTGCAAACTGCTGATAAAGTACTCAATCAAACAAACACGCTGAACGCACACTGAGCTGGAGGTGTAATGAGCATCATCCACCGGCAGGTGGAGATAGAGAGACAGCTGAAGTCAACAAGACAGCAGCTAAGAAACAGAGGAAATTACACAGAGGGACAGGATGTTAGACAGGGACACAGGAAATTAGGAGTGAGCTGAGGTATGAGGACTGACTGGTTGTCAGCAATACAGCTTATATACTCTCTCTCTAACACACATACACACACACACTTAGATATACGGGAATACTGTAAACATGTGTGAGACGTTTGCGAGATTGTGTGTGTGTGTGTGTGTGTGTGTGTGTGTGTGTGTGTGTGCGTGTGCGTGTGTGTGTGTGTGTGTGTGTGAGAGAGACGCGTGCACGTGTGTGTGCAAGATATGTGCATGTTTATTTGTGTGTGTATCGCTGTATCATAATATAGGTCAACATGTCAGTGTGTGAGCTTGAATGACAGCTGTCCGATGATATCTACAGCTGTTTACAGCTGACCACTTGTAATCCTCAACACATGCACACATACAATACACTCAGGACCAGGGCGGTATTAAGGTCAGACTGGGAACATGGGTACAGTTTGGATGAGACTTTGAACTGAACAAGTAGTAGGTGATACTATGAAAACAGCTGCTGCTGCTACTACTACTACTACTACTACTACTACTATTATTACTGCTGCTGCTACAGACCTTAACTTAAGACATTGTGATGTAGATGGTTGAATGCAGCGTTCCCAAGGCCAGCGTAGAGATATAATCCCCACCATCTGGTCCCTTGGTCTGTACATAATGTATGTAACCTTTTAACCAGGAGAGTCACAGTGAGGTTAGAGAGAACCTCATTTACAAGTGAGACCTGGCCAAGACGTGACCAAAGCAGCAGCATACAAACAACAAAACAAGACTGGAAGAGAAACGATCTGCCCCGCGGCCTCCTCCCAGCGGGAGCTGCCCTGAGGACCTCCCTAGGGAGACGCCCAGGAGGCATCTGTACTAGATGCCCAAAACACTTTAAGTGTCTCCTTTCCACGTAATGGAGCAGCGGCACCACTCCGAGTCTCTCCCGGGTAACTGAATTTCTTACCCTATCCCTAAGGGGATAGATTAAGATGCCAGCCACCTGCCTGAGAAAATTGTCCGCTTGATTTCCGCAATCTTGTTATTTTGGTCATTTTCATGACCATAGGCGAGAGAGTAGGAACTAACAGGTATATCAGGAGCTTTGCCTTCGGGCTCAGCTCTCTTTTCTTCACAACAGGCGGTATAGCGAACGGAATACCGCTCCTGCTGCTCCAATTCTCTGGCGGCTCTCCTATCCTGTCCTCCCCTCACTCATGAACAAGACCTCAAGATACTTGAACTCCTTCACTTGGGGTAAGGTCTCATTCCCCACCACCTCAAGAAAACAGACCCCAACTAATGCTGTCTTTACCTACTGATTCATCCGTCTATTTTTTGTTTTCATTAACTTTCATCAACTGTTCTTTTTTTGTATTTCTACCATCAGAGACGATCCTCCTCCTCCTGATGACAACGATGGATTAATTATCCTTTTCCAGCTGTGTGAATACACATAATGTAGCTGTGCTCCTTCTTGTGGTTAACGCCACAAGAATGGGAAAACACGAAAAAGGCCTTGCTCATGCTCATGCGTTTCCAAAGCTTCCAACCAAGCGGTTGTTTAGCTTGCTTCTTTATAGTGTTGTAAAATATTGTAGTCGACTTTTAGTGATTTTCGACGACAAAGTACGATCCTCTCTCCGGGCAATGGGAACTAGAGTAACTGAAATTCAGGTGATATTCACCGAGGCGGTAACACTTCCAGGGTAACTTGAGCTCCACCAATCAGAGATGTCTCTACTACACTTTAGGATTGTAGGTACTAGTGAAGTATTTCTCCATGACATCATGAATAAAATGTGTTTTTCTTAAAACTAGATTGATTGCATACAGAGGTGGTGAGTCTATATTTGATTGTTACGACATCATAGTTGATAACTATGCAAACTATGCAGAAAATGAATGGGATTTTTTTACTTCCAGCATTTCACTCTATTGGGACACTCTTTCTCTGTCAGGCATTTGTGATGTCATAAGGAAACACATTCTGCTAAACTTGGCTAACTGTTAGCATCCATCTAGTGTACACAACTCTAACACCTGTTAAAACACACGGCCTAAAACAAACACTGTACACACAAAGTAACTCTGAAACAGGCATAGTGAGAGTGAGGGTGCGTGTGTGTGTGTGTGTGTGTGTGTGTGTGTGTGTGCGTGCGTGCGTGTACCTTGGGCAGTCGGAGACATTTAGATGACACAGCGTATTCGATGTATGCCTCTTCCTGTTCATCGCTTCCTCTTCCTGCCTGCGTGTAGCACACTTCCTGTGCCCTCCTCATCATGGCGTCCACCTCCTCCATCCCGTAAACGCACAGCGCCGAGCGACCCGTCGCCACCGGGGTCGACGCCTGCCCCGTTGCCATGGCGACAAACAGGGAGGGTTTGCCCAGGTGAGTTCCTAACCCCGCCCCCTGGGCCAGGTTATACCCGCCCTCGCACAGGAGAGGAAGCTCGACGTAGGAGTAGAAGCTCCGGTCGGATTCACACACACGAGAGATGAAGCTGCTATACTCCTTCTTGTCCCGGCGCAACAGCAGGAAATACACGTGGGTATTGTGGGTAAAGGCTTTCAGGAAGTGGTTGTTGTACTCGGAGTAACTTCCCACCACCAACTTCCCGAGTTCCTCCTCCTGTGAGAAGGCGAGGCGCAGAGGCGGGACTGGCGACAGGCGCCTCGCCGTGATTGGTGGAATGTCTCCGGGACCTTTGCTGGTGTAACCCCGGCCAACCAGCATCAGCCGCAGCCCACCCGCCGCCTCCTGTCTCCCTCCATGCCCGTTGGTTGTTATGACGATAGCCACTGTGGAAACGCGGGGGTCATTAGCGGCGACATACTGGGTATCGACAGGATAGTCAGTCTGATAGAGAACCTGAGAAACATTAGAGTGAGACCTAGAGGAGAGAAGAAGAGAGAAGAGTTGGAGGTTAGTTTAACATTCATATTATGTCATGGCTTTATTTAACCACTTAAACCCTCTACTCTTGAGTTGCAAGAATGTACTTGAACCACATTTTTCAGACTACACCAAATATCTTTGTCAAAAATAGTTAATCCACAAGCTCACAACGCGTCGGGGTTGTGAGCTAGTAGATCTACTATTTTTGGCGAATGTCTCCCCCAGAACAGGGATGCTGGGGTTCAAATGGCTAAGACGATGATCCAAGTCCCAAATAAATCATGAGAGACAGACAAACAGTCTTACCTCCTCTCACAGGTTCCCTGGTACACAGTCCCACATAAGATCAGGTTCCCTCCTGTCGTTTCCTGCAGGAGAATCTTATTGTGGTTGTCTGTTTTTCTGGCTGACGGACAGTCCCGTTGCACAATGGGAGGCAGACACTCTGGACTGTCCAATCGGGGGCCGGTGGACCCGGTGGAGAGGAGGTGGAGCTCCGGCGACAGGTGGTACAGGAAGTTGACTCCGCCCACATACAGCTGACCAGTCACCCTGTCCAATAGGAGGTGGTTTAAAGGGGCACCGTCCTCCAGAGAAACGGAGAGAAAAGGGGGGGAAGAGGAAGGAGGAGAGGACGCAGGTAGGGAGAGGGGGAGGAGGTAGAGGATGAGGAGGAAGAGGGATGGAAAGGGGAGAAGGTGAGGGGGAGTGGAGGAGGCGAGCATGGTAACCCCCCTTACCTGGAGGAGAGGAGAGGAGTGAGAGGAGAGGAGAGAGTTAATATGCGTGTTGTATACTGCCTGTATAAACAATAAGTGCTACCGATACACACACACACACACACACACACACACAATACTGTACATCTCACGCTCAAACACCTTCCTTTGTTCTTCAAAGACCCTTCAACTCACACAAACACATACATACACAATCTCTCTCTAAGTGCCTGGGGAATATTCTGACAGCAGTGCTGACAGAGAGCAAAAGATGGAGTGGAAAGAAAAAGAAAGAGAGAGGAAAAGATGAAGAGGAGAGGGGGCAGACAGGAGTGTACCTTTTTCTCTGCAGGAAGTTACAAGCTCTTATAAACAACACACACACACACACACACACACACACACACACACACACACACACACACACACACACACACACACACACACACACACACACACACACACACACACACACACACACACAGACGCGTACACAACACACAAGACACACACAGCGGGACCTTGGAACGGTCCCTAGGGAGATAAAAGGAAGAAAAGACAGCACTCTTACATGACCTCATCAGAGAGACGTGAGATAAAGAGATGAAACATGTCCTTCTATACAGAGTCACAGACTTGTGATTATTTATTCTACCAGCTGAAAACACATATTTAAACAACAGTTAGTATCAGTAATTGAATAGGACAACAGGCATTCCTTGAGTGCTGATCATGGATATAAAATAGTATTTAGATAGGTCATCATAAGCACCATACTGTACGTCCATGTTCACACAGTCACTGACTGCTGGAGGACACACTGACCATTCCATCATTCGAACAAACAAAACTTTGCCATGACTAATGCTGTACTGTATGTAAACTTTGTCATGGCAAAGTAAACTAACATGTTCATTAGTTAATACAGCCACCATGCCAGCATGGCATCGAGACCATCCCAAGTTTAACTCAGAGGAAGAAAAAAGGTAACCTGTGCCAGGGGCGCCGGAACGGAATATGACGTGGGGGGACCCGTCCGGGACACATGCACGCACGCGAAGGACCGCGCGTGCGTGCGCGCGAAAACTTTGCGGTTATTTCGGGTGAGTTTGTTGATTTTTGGGGGGGATAATGTGGTTATTTCGGTTAATTCGCTTCGCCTCGCGGTGGTCGCGAGGTGCGGGGGACTGGACAGATTTTATTATTTATTAAAAAAAAATCAAAAAAAATGTTTTTTTTTTTTTTTTTGGCTGGACTGAATAGTGGGGGGACACAGTGTCCTTTAATTAAACAGGCTCCGGCGCCACTGACCTGTGCCTTTACTTGGCCAACAGATGCTACTAGTTGAGTATACATACAGTATGAGACACTATTGGATGCATCTGATAGTAATAATGGCATGCCTTCCTACACTACCACTATTACTTATTACTATGCTTTTGTACACTTTTGTGACACAGTAGCACACAACTAGACACCTGTACTGTATGTTCTGCATATTCATTCAAAATGTATGTATGTATATATGTATATGTACACCTATGTACGTATGTGTGTGTGTGTGTGTATATATATATATATATATATATATATATATATATATATATATATATCTAACTATATAAATGGCGCGCAACTTCCGCACCCTGGGTGCGACACCCCACAGCTCTGTTATCGACTAAACAACGCACCGCCAGACCACATGTCGCCAACTGACTCGCCACGGCGGCCGCGCTGAATTTACGCCTCGCGTAGGGGACATCTCACTGTTCACTACACCTTTTCCACCGCGCAACATAATTAATTCTACTCACCAAATGTCGGACAAAACGGAAGGGGAGGCAGCTTCGTACCGTTTACCGTGCGCACGACCTCATCACCACAACAGCAGGCAGCCGCTGCGGGGGTTTTTTCCTTTTTTTCCAAACTTTTTTTTTGGTCACCATTTTCTCCAGGCACCATTTCTGGTGTAACGTCGGGTGTTTCTTTTCACCAGCCAATCACCTTTCACGTTGCCACGTCCGTTGCCACGTCGCGCTGACGTACGCTAAACAAGCGCTGCCGTGCGCACAATGCAAACGAGCCCAAAGGCGCGCAAAAATAAGCCGACCATTGCTTAGACACAAAGTCAGACCTGGCAACGCAGCCTACGCCAATCATGTGTGAGAGATCTACAAGCTATGGGGCAGAGACGCCACCGTATCTTAGCAACAACTACAGCGCTCACTCTCATTGGTCCTGTCACGCTAAGAGCAGTCTCCAGACAATGGCATCGCAGACAGCTTGCTGTTACTGCTGTAGCCATCACAGGCAGTTGCCGCACGACGGACAGGGCGCTGTGATAGCTGCCATGTCGCTAACGCTAACCTGGTTGTCATGCCTGCAGCGGCTGTGCAATCACTTTGTCAACAATGCACGTTCGTGTGGTGAATGTCTATATTGCTGCTCAGTTCGTCCATTGTAGATGGTGTATGTTTGTGTGTGTCTTCTGGAGAACTATGTAGCTCCACAGCAACTACAGTAACTAACGTAATGGCAGGACCGCCCCGTGCAACGCATGTTAGGCTGCATTATGGTCATGTAGTAATTTCAGATAATTTCGCTCCGATTACAGCAGTGTTTATCAACCCTTTCACGCCGCCCCCCCCCCCCCCCCCCCCAAACACACGTACTTGATCTGGGACCCCCCCATTCTGTTTGACTCCGTTCCACAAGTAAATATTGTGAAAATAGCCGATCTACAAGCTCGAAACGCCTCACGTTGACAGGCTTTGTAAGCTTGGAGATCGGCTATTTTCTACATGATTGCCTCTTTCTTACATTCTTTGCCAATGTGGCCCATGTTTTCATAGCATAGTTTATTGACTACTTCTGTTGCAGAAATGGCCATTTCCTTTACTTTAGGTTTTTTATTGTCTCCGCCAGGCCGAAAGGCATGGCGCAAGACTATGTTTCACCCCCTGTCCGTCCGTCTGTGATAGCTAATCTCTCACATCGTTGACTTGATCGCAGCAAAATAACAGCCCGATGTGGAGAGTCAGTGAGAGCTGGATAAACGACGTAAAATGTGTCAAAAGGAGTCTGTACGGCTGTCGATAAATGAACACATGACGTCGGTGGGAGAGGAGATATTGTGTCTTTTGGACAAACAGCAGCGTGGTGCTGATGTTTGTTGTGTGAAGCAGCTTAATGTCAGAGTGTTTGTGTTGGAGCGCCTCAGTGCGGCTGCAGAGTTCATGTGCAACCTCTTCCACAGAGACACAGAGACACTACAAACTCTGCTGGGGAAAAAAAAAACTGCTGGGCATTGACTTTCCTATGGACATTGATCTACACACTGCAGGTATATCTGCTACACACACAACATCAAACTACACACTGCAGGTATGATGCAGCGTTTGCATTACAGCCTGCATGCCAGCGTACTTCCCATATGGTTTCAAGGTGGGCTAAACCATATGGACCCCATGTCAGCAATGTCAGCGGCATCCACTTCAGTCCCAACTGCGATGCCCATGCAGCCTATAAGTAGCTTCTACCTGGCCCTTAGGTGGGCCCCAACTAGCCATGTTTATGTGGGACCAAGGCGGGTCCTAACTGCGTTTGCCCATGCAGGCTTTAACTGGGTTCTACCTGGGCCCTAGGTGTACCCTAACCAACCACAGTGCAGTGCCCATCGATCCAATTGTTGTGACGTCAGGGCTCTCAATACTGCACATTGGTGGAGGAGGAGGGGCCGCAGGGCGCCCGCACACATCGCTGAACCAATGGTAGCCCACGGATGTTTCCTCTGTGGATTTACAATCTGCCCCTCTATGCCACATATCATCCGCACTACAGGGTCTTCACTGACCGAGCCACGGCCCCACTGACCCTCATGACGCTACGCCACTTAAACGTGCGGCAGCATGCGCTGGGTTGCCAGGTTTGCACAGCCTGCGCCAGAAACAAGCAACCACCTTCATGAAAAAAAAAAAAACACCGAAATGGTCCGCAATGTTCCAGGGGTG
Source organism: Gymnoscopelus microlampas (assembly GCF_963454915.1). NCBI lineage: Eukaryota > Metazoa > Chordata > Actinopteri > Myctophiformes > Myctophidae > Gymnoscopelus > Gymnoscopelus microlampas. The sequence goes on along the minus strand of NC_139947.1, from coordinate 41,367,722 downwards.
TCCCCGCGCGTCCCAACACTCCACAGGGGGTCAGTGGACCATCAGGGGGTCCGCGGACCCCCTGTGGACCCCCTGAAACATAACAAATATTATTTCTTCAAATTTTTTCCTTTTTCAAAAAAACTTTTCCACAGTTTCACTCCGGCGATTTGGGTCCCCCAATATACACACGGCCACGCTGGGCCCCGTGCGCGGCTGGGGTTGAGGGGGGCGTAGCCCCCCGAAACTCTAGTATATATATATATACACACACACACACACACACACACATACTGTATATGCACACATATACATACACACGTGGGCGTGAGTCTCTGATATCACTATATCAGTATGCAAATCTGCCCCCCACCTCCCTCCCTCTCTCTTTCTGCAGTGAGGAGATGAAAGAGGATTTTCTAAAAGCTCCATATTACAGTAAAACCTCCTCTGAAGAACTGAACTGGTCTGTTCTGGTCTGATCTGGGTCAGTTCAGTTCAATTCAATTCAATTCAATTCAATTCAATTCAATTCAATTCAATTCAATTCAATTCAATTCAATTCAATTCAATTCTTTGTCTGAAGCTTTGACGTCCTGCAACGCAGCAAGGAACCACTCCTCATCGCCTCTCCTCACCTCATCTCTTCATGTCCTTTCCTTACCTCCTCTCCTCATGGAAGTTAATATCACATGCATGACAGTTAGTTTTAGATAGGTGTGTTGCAGAATGAAACCTTTTGTTTCATTAGTACAGACCATCAACCAGCAACAAGAATCAAACGATAGTAAGGAGCACAGCTATCAGATCCAAGAACAGCAACATACTAGAATGGTGCGCTCAATAGAGCGTAAAACTCTGCCAGGAGGAGACATGCCCTAATACCTCCATCGTTCTCTCTGAATGAAGACATGATGGAGTTGTATGTGCACCGGCATTAGGACTCATAGTTTGGTGGTTTTGGTGTATGCTATCACATTAATCTCTTCACAAGTTAGATTTAAAGTCATAATAGTAAAATATACCAAACAAACATACTGTATACTATAGGACACATACAAACGCTTTAAAACATGAGAAAGAAAGTAATTATGGCACAGAGGTTAAATGAGAACATCACACTGTCTGATCCAGCCTGTGGCTGCCGGAGTCTGCAACATTTATAAAGTGACCCAAATTCTCAACACAATATGTGATTAAGGCCATCTACTGAAGAAACCCACTCAGACCTGTGCAAAAGTATTTTAACAAGCTTTTGTTCAGAGACCTTCTTCAAAGCATCTTGAGAATGCCTACTTGCAGTAAAAACTTTAGTAATCCAAAAAATATTAGAATATCAACGTGCACGTAAGCTCACTCAATGCCAACCACAGTTGTTTCTCTTTATCTGTCAGGCTGCCACTGGTGTTTGATTACTGCAACAGTAAACAAACAAATACACCGTACGCTACTGCCAACTGCTTCCAGCCAGTAGTCTTCACGGCTAAACACAAAAACATTTATAGAACTACACCTACACCTACACCTTGTACCTCAGTGACACCACGTGGAGAAAGCAAGATTTTAGGCAGTTTAAATTGCCAATATGGTTAGAGACTGTTCATACTGTATGTTGTTTATTTGAGATCTCATCAAAGACCCTACTGTTTACGGTCACCAGAGCTCTTTAAAACATGTAGATGAGTTGTGTGATTTTGTTTTTGGTGAATTTGTATTTTTTTGGAAGCATGTGATACATGCATTCATGTAATATTGCTTTACTAACTTATCACTGTTGTAGAGGGTAGCATGGGTCCACCTGGAAGCGAAAACGTGAGTCCAGAATATTGACTTGTTCCTCGTGAACAATTATGAAATGGATTTACCCGTATGGACCCGTGAGGATCCGATCAGCTTTATTTCCATGTTAAACTCTTCAACTTCAGTAAAAAAAATTACATAAATGCTTTTTATTTACGTTCTAAAATAGTGATGGTTCTTGCATACTGAATGCGCCACGCTTAATGTTAACAGCCGATTGGCCGTCTCAAATGCAGTGCAGTGCATGCCACAACACCATGGAGCTTTTCTTCAGCGAAGTGAAACGCATCAAGTGCACACTATCTCTTTCTGTAAATAGACAAAAGTACCTCAAGATGAAAATATTCCATTCCACAAACCAATCAGTTTTGGAGGACCCCAGGCATCGACTGTTATGTACCCATTATGACCACGGACATGCTCTAAAAGTGCGAAATACATTTTTTATAAGTTGCGACGTGTTGTGGGCTTGTAGATCGGCTATTTTTGGTGCCTGACACCGTCGTACGCCGAAGCATAGAATGACGTAACAATGGGAGTCTTTCCTTCTCTAAATAAAGCCTTAAATTCTGTTCATTTTCCTCAATCAGAGATTACTACTATCCGAGTAACCCAACATGCACATGAAAGCAGCCTCATACTGTCTGAGGGATGGAAAACTCTCTCTTTGCAAAAAGCGTTATATCAGACAAGACACTGACAAGATACTGTAGTGTATGTGCTGTATATAAATGTATGGCACCTTACATTGTGCAGTGTGCTCTTGTACTGTATTTTAGTATTTAGTTATCTATTTTTGCTGCTTTTCTTGTTGCTGCCGTGTCAAGGAGCTGAAACCCAAGAATTTTACTCTCTTATACTTGTATAATGGGATGTAACAATAAAGAATCTTGAATCTTGATCTTGAATCTTTAATGTAGAAGATACCCGAGGCAAGACTGTCTCTCTCTCTTTCTGTCTCTCTGAGTCTCTTTCCATCCCTCTGGATGTTCACTGGTTGCCTGGCTGTCTTTGTAACACACACACAAAACAACACACAAACAGACTGACACAGAAGCATCAAGGCCGCTTGAAAAAGGAAGACATTTTTTTATGGAATCCTTTTGAAGCTGACTGACACACACACACACACACACACACACACACACACACACACACACACACACACACACACACACACACACACAGACACACACACACACACACACACACACACACACACACACACACACACACACACACACACACACACACACACACACACTGAAACAGACAGCAGATCAGTTCTGTCGGCCACACCCAATTAGACATATCATATATTTTGTTGTGATATTTGTTTCAATCAATATTACATTCACATTCACCAATAATAGATAGAGTTAATATGAGATTTGACAATTCAGGCAGAAGATGAGACAGACAGAGAATGGGAGAGATATAGAAAGAGAAAGAGACAAAGAGAGAATGAGAGACAGAGAAAGAGAGGCGGGAAAAAAGAGAGGGCCCTATCTTACACCCTGCGCAAAACACTTTGCTAGATTACAATCAAGGCAGTTATCATTTTCACGCCCAGTGCCCACATTGTGTAAGTAGCACCTGTACTTGCGCCTTTCTGTGTGCCCATGGGCATATTGGATTTAAAATAGGGTGTAGTCAGGCGCATTCTTGGTGCATTAATTGTTCTAAAGGGCACAGAAAGCGATTGCACTTTAGACCAACAACAACCTGGTCTAAATCCTGCCGGAGGCATTATTCGGATTAAGAACCCATGGAGGCAGGTTCTCTGCACACAGCATGAACAGATAAACTATATGAATTTACAGGACATCATGTTCAACACATCACTCGCATTCAACATGACTGAGAGACTCATCATTGAGGTTCCAAAAATAATCATTGGGATTATTATTCATATATTTTGTCGGGGGAGTGCCTGCCTGGTGGCACCGGCCAATTTGCCGTGCTTTTTGGATTTACCCAAAGCATAAATCGTTTTCATGGTCAGACACGGCAGACTATTTTTTTAAGTGGACATTTTATGCTGTTTAAAATTTTTTTTTATATGTTAAGGTTTTTAAAATGTGTTTTCTGTGTCGGTCCGGACTTCAAACTCTGCTTCAGGTCCTCCGCATGAGTATCGCGTTGAGTGGGAACTGGGAAGTCTGTCGGGTCAGGGGATCTCCCAAAAATGCAGATAAGCCCTTAAGTACGCTGATGTCATCAATTTGACATCATAGACTGGCCTAGACTACATATTTGGGCATGCCTGACACGGAACTCCATATATGGGCATAAAAGGGATACAGACCGACAGACAGACAGACGGGTACAACGGGTACTCTGACAATGTGTACAATGGGTATTGCATAACTGGGTGGGGCATGTATTTCCATCTTGCATTGTTCCCGAGTAGGCCGGTGCCGGTCTAGAATGAATAATAAGAATACAGTTGAAAGGTAGCCGCTGCAATGTGTCTTTCAGCCCCACGGAGGAAGGACAGCATCGAGGGGCGAGAGATGGTATTTATTTCAATAATTTGAAGGATTGTCACGAACCCATGTCCTTCTGGTTTTCTTGTTATTTTGTTGCTTAACATACAGCAGTAACAACCAGGTCTTCCATGTCCATTCCAAGGCTCTGATGCAGATGGATAGCACAGTGTCACTGTCGTGTTTAATAGATGGTTTAAATAATGAAGCTAACTAAGAGAATGAGCATGTCATTATTAAGTTGATATGTCAAGATATCACAGATGTTTTTTGGACATAAATGAGGACACACTACAGGACAGGTGTGATTCTGAACTGCATGTGCCTTGTAGGTGGTCCATCTCCCATTTAGGGGCCGTGTCCACCAAGGCGTTTTCTCCTGGGCGCAGGGTATGTTTTGCATTGTTTATAAAGGGATTGCCGCAATTTTGGGAACCCCAGCAGCGTGATGAGGCGCTGGGCGCTTATTTTGCACTCACGCATTCACGCGTGATATTGTTTTAAGCTGCTTGCTGAGAGCTGAAATATTTTCATTTGGAAGCGTTTTTAGGCGTGCACCAATGGTATTAAATACCAATGGTATTAAATGGCATTGAGAACCAGGTGCACCTGGCTCTCAATGGGAGATGACACTCTGATTTGGTTTCATTCATGTTACACCTAAAAAACACACATTTTAAGAGACTAAATACAATCACTTTGTGCCTTACTTTGCGCCCAGATTATGTGCCGTTCAACTAGCAAAATAGCAGCTGTACACGCCCAATTTGCGCTTGTGCCATGTGCTTTTGACCGTTTAAATAGCGCCCAGAGATAGAGAGAGAGAGAGAAAGGGGGGGGGGGGGGGGCGTGACTGAGGGGAGAATACTGCTAAGAAGCACAAAGCTTTGTGTGCGTGCGTGCGTGCGTGCGTGCGTGCGTGCGTGCGTGCGTGCGTGCGAGAGAGGGCGAGAGAGAGAGAGAGAGAGAGAGAGAGAGAGAGAGAGAGAGAGAGAGAGAGAGAGAGACCCTGTACTGTACAAAGCAGTCTGGGGGGAAAGTTACACACAGGCAAGATTTTCTAGTCTCTTTGAAGTGAAGTGTGAGAGAGTCAGCAGAGAGAGAGAGAGAGAGAGAGAGAGAGAGAGAGAGGGTGTTAATATGGAGGTAGAGCAGGGACATCAGATGTGTGACTGCAGGCAAATCTGACACGTGTTCAAGTGGTGTGTGTGTGTGTGTGTGTGTGTGTGTGTGTGTGTGTGTGTGTGTGTGTGTGTGTGTGTGTGTGTGTGTGTGTGTGTGTGTGTGTGTGTGTGTGTGTGTGTGTGTGTGTGTGTGTGCGTGCGTGCGTGCATGCATGCATGTTGAACAGAGTGTCTCTCATTTACATATGGCGGAATGAAAATGTATGAAAACATTTAGAATATTAAATGGAGGGAGAGAGAGAGGAAAGGAGAAGGTGGGAGGGAGAGGAAGAGGGAAAGAGTGTAGGAGAGAAGAGCCAGGAGATATTAAAAAAATGAACAGAGATGAAAAAATTAGAGGTGGAACGGGGGGGGAGGGGGGGGGAGGAAAGAGTGAGGTAAATAAAGAAAGAGAAATGGGGAAAGTGTTAGAAATACAGAGAATCATAGAGAACAAGGTTACAAATTGTAAGTACAATAGAGAATCAGTATAACAAAAGAATAGAATAGAACAATGCAACACAACAACGGAATATGAATGCTGTTGCCGTCAGGCAGAAACCTTGGATAGTTTCTTTTCTTGTGTTCTTAAATAAATTATGAATGACTGTACTTTATACTTTGTCGTATAGCAGTGTCACATAGAAGTAGCTAAAAGGTCCGATCTACAAACTCACAAGATCGCCATGCAACGTGTTGTGAGCTTGTAGGTATGCTATTCTCACCTTTCTTTTTTTTTTTTACATTTGCCAAATTTGGCCATAATAGGGACACCGGTAAATCTGTCTGTGGGTTTATGAATATTTAACCAAAGAAAAGTATTACAAGAGCTTGTGAATAAATAATCTGAGTTCCAGTGAATAAATAATAACTACATTGGATCTATTGGAAGTTGGAACACAAGTTTTTTTTTTTTCCATTTCCTGAATAGCATTGGACATACAAGGTTTCCACAACGACAGCAAAATATGTACTGTATATAAATCTATTAGACATGCTACATGTATGTAAATGTGAGTATGCACACACACACACACACACAGTGCTACTGTAACAGGACTACAGGGAAAACAATACAGAAACAACTTCATCATCACCATAATTACCATCATTATCTCCATCATCCTCACACTGTACTCTCATCATCACCACATGAAACCAATTTGTTGTCATGGTGACATCGTTACATGGAAAGCATCAGTTGTTGGTACAAACAGCACCATCAATTATTCATACAAATTATCACCAATGGATGAGCACGCACGCACACGCACGCACACGCACACACACACACACACACACACACACACACACACACACACACACACACACACACACACACACACACACACACACACACACACACACACACACACACACACATCACGATCACTCCTACATGACTAAACTATATACCAGTGTATCGCTCATGCTGTACGTCACTGCTACTATGAAGCTATTATATACAGTATGTATGTAATGGTATACTGCCACATCACTCCCACATCAATCTATATATACAGTATACACATCACACTACAGTACAACACCTTATCAAAAGACCACATCATTCTACATCACCCTGTCAATAGAACACATCACTTGTAGAGTGATGTGTTCTACTGTGATGCATTGTAGGGTGTTGTAGAGCAGTAGTTCTCTTCTCAAAGTAAATACATATCAATTTGGGGGTCCTTGACGTGAGGTTTGAGAAGCACTCTTGTAGAGTGATGCGATGTGATGTGTTGACAGGGTGTTATAGAACGATTTGATCAGTTGACAGGGTGTTGTAGAATGATGTGATCAGTTGACAGGGTTTTTTAGAATGATTTGATCTGTTGACAGGGTGTTGTAGAATGATTTCATCTGTTGACAGGGTGTTATAGAATGATTTGATCAGTTGACAGGGTGTTATAGAATGATGTGATCTGTTGTCAGGGTGTTGTAGAATTATGTGATCTGTTGACAGGGTGTTATAGAATGATGTGATCTGTTGTCAGGGTGTTGTAGAATTATGTGATCTGTTGACAGGGTGTTGTAATGATGTGATCTGTTGACAGGGTGTTATAGAATGATGTGATCTGTTGTCAGGGTGTTGTAGAATGATGTGATCTGTTGACAGGGTGTTGTAGAATGATGTGATCTGTTGACAGGGTGTTGTAGAATGATGTGATCTATTGACAGGGTGTTGTAGAATGATGTGATCTGTTGACAGGGTGTTGTAGAATGATGTGATCTATTGACAGGGTGTTGTAGAATGATTTGATCTGTTGACAGGGTGTTGTAGAATGATGTGATCTGTTGACAGGGTGTTGTAGAATGATGTGATCTGTTGACAGGGTGTTGTAGAATGATGTGATCTGTTGACAGGGTGTTGTAGAATGATGTGATCTATTGACAGGGTGTTGTAGAATGATGTGATCTGTTGACAGGGTGTTGTATAATGACAGTGATTTAGTTTTGAAAGGGTGTTGTAGAACGATGTGATTTTGTGATCTATACCTTATCAACAACACATCACTCAAGGACCCCCAAATTGATATGTATTTGGCCGAGGACACCCATCTGAAAAGGTTTTGTGCCAGGGACCCCCAGAAAAGATTTGTGTTTTAAAAAATCTAAATTATTCAAAATCTTCCAAACATTTTTTAGATTCTTCAAAGATTTTCAAAAATAGCAGATGTACACGCTTGGACATCTGTTAATTTTGAATAGCCAAAGTATAAAATACGGTTAAAGTGGTTAAAATGACTGTGATGCTATTAACTAATTATGCTGGGGACCCCCTGGAACCACTCCCGTCCCCGGACCCCACTTTGAGAACGACTGCTCTAAAACACCCTACAAACATCCATCACATCACTCTACAACACCCTATCAATACATCACATCACTAAGGCTGGGACAGTATGGATGTAGTGGGTGATATGATATAGTATCAATATTAACAAGCCTGCGAAATGGTGTCCAGCATCAACCAATCAGACATCCTCATACTACGAATGCCTCCATTTGAGGCTAGAGTGTGTAATCCCGCTGTAATATTTTGCACAAAACTACAGTACGAGTGTTATATAAAATTTGACATAATCAAAATGAGTGACAGCAGCGAGCGAGATGATGACACTGAAAGGCCCTCGGCTGCCAAGGAGAGAGAGACTCGGCTCAGAATCTCCACAGCAGAGATTTAATTCACAGACGTGGGTCAACTTTGTTCGCTTGGAGGTGGTTTGGATTAGGAAAAAAGAAGGATTTTAAACACGAGAAGTTGATTTGTAAACTAAGCAGTATACGCAGAATTTCAAAGACGAGTCAGCTGCCCCCACAAAAATCTCCAACTGCCAGTTCAAATGCAGGTATACAGACTACATTAGCTGAATGGTTAAAGGCATTTCACACCCGTGTGATGCCAGAAATGCGGCACAAATTTACAGAATATCCCTGTGTGAATTGTCTGCGTGAAGCAGCACACATACAGTGCGACGTTTTAGCATTCTAGTGTTCCAATTTCATACCACAAGACAAAACATTCACAGTTATTATCTGGGTACCCTCTGCCAGTTTTCTTCTCTTTTTTTTGCTTCGCCTGCTGGCAGCTTCCCCTGGCAATATTCCTGAGTCTGCCATGGTAGGAATGTTATGCCCCTGTGTTCATTGGCTGTTCATTGATTTGTGGTGCCTACCTATTGGTTCATGTTGATTCATTATTATTTATTCACTAAATAGACAAGCAGTTTTCAGACTGTAAACTTAACAATAAAATACTGTTGTTTCAAAACCTCAAAGCACATCATCATGCACAAGCATACAGTAGCTAAAGAAGAAGCTACATACATTTACAGTAGGTTAGAGTTTATACAAGGATGTAAGAAAGAAATCAGGATTTCATTCGTCAAGCTTGTATTTTCAGCATCCGTTTAAGCCTAAGTAGTTGCAGTGTTTTCTTGCCGCATAAAAGTTCCATCCTGGTGTGCACACATCCATTTTGACCCATAAAATAATTTTGCATAAAAAGTAATCTGCACAGAAATTCACCCCTCGGTGTGAAGTGGCTTTTAAGCACAAAAGTGCCCTATGACAAGAACTGATGCATAAAACTGGTACTTTGTTAATTTTTCAAAACTTAAAACTGGTTAAAACTTGTACATACAGACATGTTGACATGGAAGAATGTCTGTCTGCACAGTTTCGCATTACTTATTATTATTAGACCGGCGTCCAAATACTCAGC
>NC_139947.1:41330560-41353060 GCF_963454915.1 Gymnoscopelus microlampas | reverse complement strand
TAGTGGAAACGCCACGGGGTGCATCTACTGTAGTGTCCAATTCAAATAGACTGAGATACGTTGTGTAGCAAGTGGTCATTTTGGCTTAATGCCCAATTCACGCCATGAGGTGTGAATTGAACGTGCCAGCACGATGCTGGCACGTTCTGATCGTGAAGCGAGTCTCAATGCAAAGTCTATAGAGACAAACCTCAACTTTGACGCTAGTGGTAAATGGCGTGTATAAATAGTGCCTTTTAATCCAAAGTGCTTTACGATGTGCATTGCACTCATCCGTTCATGCACACATTCACACACACCGATGGCGGAGGAAACCATGCACGGCACCAACCTGCACATCGTGAGCAATTAGAGGTTCAGAGTCTTGCTTAAGGACATTTTCACACTAATCCAGGGGGACCCGGGGATCGAACAGGGAACCTTCCATTTGCCAAGCGGCTGCTCTACCTCCTGCACCAGCACGCTATTTTTCTCCCTGTTCATCAGAGAAAGTACCACACCGTATTAAACACCCCACCATGATTTATTCTTTTTAAATATTTCTCTGCAAGTATCTTGGTCACACCAACATTATCCTTTACGCTTATTCATTAAGATTATGAAGATCGCGGTCCAGGCACCTAGGCTCAGTGTAGCCTGACAGCGTGTCGTGGGTTCGAGTCCCGATCCCGACGGCCTTTGCTGCATGTCACTCCCCATTCCCTGTCAGCCTACTGTCCCATCGAATAAAGGCTTAAAAAGCCCAAAAATAAATCTTTAAAAAGATTATAAAAATCACAGGTGTCATTTTTGCAGCTCTGGGGCTGTGGTGCTATGAGCGAGACAGAGCAGTCTGCTCTGCCCAGACACAGAGCCTGACAGACGGCTATCGCTGAGCGTGGACTAGTCACACAACACCACCACTTGGAATGGACAGAAACAAACTTCTGTAAGGAAAAAGTACTGTAGATACAGCAGGGTAAAAAAAGACATCATAAAAGAGCTGACACAGGCGCGGCGGAGAAGTAGGGAACCCGTTGCGGGTCTCTTGCAGCTTGTCTGTAAACAATATATTAAATTTAGTTGATAAATAGGTAATGTAGTCGGCCAATATTGATTCGGTCAATATCGATTCCTTTCCCATCTACAGCAGCTAGTTGACAATTAATTCCTCCCCACACACATTTGTGTGTTGTCACTGCTGTTGTATCCTACTGACTCACCTGCCAGTGAGGAGGGGGTGGGGGGGGGGGGGGTGGGGGACGTAGACTCCGTAGAGCCTTCGCTCTCCTACTCCACCCGCCCAACACTCCCTGCTGACAGGTGCCGCCCCAGCACCGTAATATCACCCTGCCTGTAACTCGACAACGTTTAAATCTTTGGTGGTAAAAGTATCACTCTACCTTGTTTACCTTATTATGCCTGTAACCTAGCAACGGCCTCCAGCTGTCAGATACAATGTTAACTAGCATCAGTTTGCCACAGGCCAAAAGTGAATTAGAACAACTTATAACCACCTAACTGTGGTATAATCATATTAATGCGTTGAGGTTGTGCTATACCGTAAGATATTGCCACTGCTGTGATGATCTGCGGCATTCAGCCTTGTGCCTACGACCGCATATCTAATTGTACAGTATAGCACTACCTCTCATGTAGTGTTAATTATACGGTTGAATTTCCCCTCAGGGATCAATTAAGTGAAATCTAATCCAACAGCTTATTGTTAGATGATATGAAATGCAAACCCAAATCATCATGACCTCTGATCTTTAAAACACAGTCAGTAGTTTGAGGTTTTCCCAATATGACCACGCCCCCTCAGTGTGGTCGTATCATGGCCAGACTTCTCGGACTCGAATGTAGAAGATGAGTTCCAAGAGACGTAGTAACACAGCTATCAGAAAACAATGAAACCATCAACACAGAAACAATTAACAGAGAAACCATCAACCATGACAGTATCAACACCAACATAAACCATCAATCTTAAACACAGAAACCTTAAGTTGCAGGACCACAATGGAAACAAGTCCCCAGGACTTTTTTGTGTTATCCTTTTAGCCTAAATGTCTGGCTGTGCAGTACCTCGTGCTGTTTCTGACTATTCAAGTATTCCATCAATCGATCAACACAAAGATGTTCAACACTAATTATCAACCATGAAAACATCCAGACAGTCAACTCTCGCTTTCCAAATGTCTATCTCTGGAGGCCTTTGTTTTACAACACAAATACTCTTACTCATTGTACCCCTCACACACACTCACACAACAATGTACAACACACACACACACACACACACACACACACACACATACACATACACATACACACACACACACACACACACACACACACACACACACACACTTAACAGTGATTGTAAAGTAACATGTAACACAATCAGATGTCTGTTAACAGTTCATTAACACAGTCATCTGTCAGAGATAGACAGATAGGATGAGAGAACACACAGGGTAAAGAGATGAACAGACAGACAGACAGACAGACAGACAGACAGACAGACAGAGGGTATATAAAACTTCCATTGCAGACAGACACTTACTTTCCCCAGAAAATGATTCCTGTTCTGCCTTTCATTCTGCCAACAAAAAGGACAATGCAAAGACTAATCCCCTGCTTCAAAATCAAAATAAAACGACACACCGGCAGACAGCTGTCAAACGGAAGACTTGTCAGGAAAAGAAAGAAAGAAAAAAAGAGAAGGAAAGAGGAAGAGGGAAAGAGAGAGAGAGGCAGCAGCCGTATCGCTTGGCTGTAATCCCATTATAGTGAACGAACATTGTTCTGAAGAGAGAGGGAGAGAGAGCGAAAAAGAGGAGTGGTCCAGTGGGAATTGAGAGGGGCGGGTTAGGGGACCGTGTAGAGAGATTCCCCTCTTTGACACACGCGCGCACACACACACACACACACACACACACACACACACACAGAGAGAAACACACAAACACGCGCGCGCGCACATGCACACACACACACACACACACACACACACACACACACACACACACAAACACATATGCAAGCTCAACCCAAAACTAGGCAGAGTCATGTTACTTAATATTTAATTATTCGCTGGTTAGAGGCGTGAAGAGAGAAAGATAGAAGATCAAAGGTTTTCTACCATCCCTCTCTCTCTCTCTCTCGCTCTCATATACATCTCTTGTACCTCTCTCTCTCTCTCTCTCTCTCTCTCTCTCTCTCTCTCTCTCTCTCTCTCTCTCTCTCTCTCTCTCTCTCTCTCTCTCTCTCTCTCTCTCTCTCTCTCTCTCTCTCTCTCTCTCTCTCTCTCTCTCCTTAATTATATATCTCTTGTATGTCTCATCATGTTGCAACCAAACGCTAAATGAATTTTAAATGACTTATCATCATACATCAAAATAAAGAAACATGGGAATTAGTGTGATGGCAATGTGTGTGTGCAGTGTGCGAGTGTGCATGCGTGCGTGCGTGCGTTAGGACACCAGTGAGCTCAGCTGGGAGTGTTTGTCCACTTCTCATCAGGAACCTCATACAATATTAATCACACGCACACACGCACGCTCACACACCCACACACACACACATGCCCACACCCCAGGCTGTTTTTACCATGTGTGAATTGAGCCGCAGGGGTGTGTTTGTGTGTAGGGATGGATGGGGGGATGAATTTAGAGGAGGAACAGAGAGAATTGTTTAATGTCTCTCCTTCCTTCTGAACTCTGCTTATACCGCTTTCTGTCTGATGTTCTGATGTGTTCTCTTGTAAGAGGAAAGGGAGTTAAATGAGGGGAAGAGGAGGTAAATGGAAAAGGAGAAGAACGGCAGAACGAGAAGGAGTAGAAGAGGGAGGTGAAGGAGGTAAAGTAGGAAGGAGGAGTGGAAGGAGGAGAAGGAGAAGTGGAGGAGATAGAAAGGGGAAGAAGTGGAGGAGAAAGGTAGAGGGGGATAAGGAGGGTCGAAAAAGAGAAGAGAATTAGGAACGCAAGAACAAAGAGGAGAGAAGAGCTGTCAGTGAACACAGAGAGCGTGAAGGAAACAGAGACAAACGAAAGAGTAATGAGGGGGAGGTGTGTGTGTGTGTGTGTGTGTGTGTGTGTGTGTGTGTTTGTGTGTGTGCGACTGTGTGTGTGTGTCTGAGTGAGGCCAAGGGTGAAAGGTGACACACAGTAATTGGAAGGAAATGCGCATGATGGAGCGAGAGCAGGAGAGGGAGTGGAGAGAGAGGGAAAGCGATAGAGAGAGGTAGGGGGTGGCAGGTGGAAAGAAACGAACCATCAGACAGAAAGACAACAAGACAGACAGACTAGACAGACAGACAAGACAGACAGACATGATTTCCAAAAGCACATTAATAATTTATAATAACTGCACCAATATGATGCAGATCACATTCAAACTCATGCTAATGTAACATAAATATACAGTACTAGAGTTTCGGGGGGCTACGCCCCCCTCAACCCCAGCCGCGCACGGGGCCCAGCGTGGCCGTGTGTATATTGGGGGACCCAAATCGCCGGAGTGAAACTGTGGAAAAGTTTTTTTGAAAAAGGAAAAAATTTGAAGAAATAATATTTGTTATGTTTCAGGGGGTCCACAGGGGGTCCGCGGACCCCCTGATGGTCCACTGACCCCCTGTGGAGTGTTGGGACGCGCGGGGACACCCCTGGAACATTGCGGACCATTTCGGTGTTTTTTTTTTTTCATGAAGGTGGTTGCTTGTTTCTGGCGCAGGCTGTGCAAACCTGGCAACCCAGCGCATGCTGCCGCACGTTTAAGTGGCGTAGCGTCATGAGGCTCAGTGGGGCCGTGGCTCGGTCAGTGAAGAGCCTGTAGTGCGGATGATATGTGGCATAGAGGGGCAGATTGTAAATCCACAGAGGAAAGATCCGTGGGCTACCATTGGTTCAGCGATGTGTGCGGGCGCCCTGCGGCCCCTCCTCCTCCACCAATGTGCAGTATTGAGAGCCCTGACGTCACAACAATTGGAGCGATGGGCACTGCACTGTGGTTGGTTAGGGTACACCTAGGGCCCAGGTAGAACCCAGTTAAAGCCTGCATGGGCAAACCCAGTTAGGACCCGCCTTGGTCCCACATAAACATGGCTAGTTGGGGCCCACCTAAGGGCCAGGTAGAAGCTACTTATAGCCTGCATGGGCATCGCAGTTGGGACTGAAGTGGATGCCGCTGACATTGCTGACATGGGGTCCATATGGTTTAGCCCACCTTGAAACCATATGGGAACTACGCTGGCATGCTGGCTGTAATGCAAACGCGGCATCATACCTGCAGTGTGTAGTTTGATGTTGTGTGTGTAGCAGATATACCTGCAGTGTGTAGATCAATGTCCATAGGAAAGTCAATGCCCAGCAGTGGTTTTTTTCCCCAGCAGAGTTTCTAGTGTCTCTGTGTGTCTCTGGAAGAGGTTGCACATGAACTCTGCAGCCGCACTGAGGCGCTCCAACACAAAGACTCTGACATTAAGCTGCTTCACACAACAAACATCAGCACCACGCTGCTGTTTGTCCAAAAGACACAATATGTCCTGTCCCACTGACGTCATGTGTTCATTTATCGACAGCCGTACAGACTCCTTTTGACACATTTTACGTCGTTTATCCAGCTGTCACTGACTCTCCACATCGGGCTGTTATTTTGCTGCGATCAAGTCAACGATGTGAGAGATTAGCTATCACAGACGGACGGACAGGGGCTGAAACATAGTCTTGCGCCATGCCTTTCGGCCTGGCGGAGACAATAAAAAACCGAAAGTAAAGGAAATGGCCATTTCTGCAACAGAAGTAGTCAATAAAGTATGCTATGAAAACATGGGCCACATTGGCAAAGAATGTAAGAAAGAGGCAATGATGTAGAAAATAGCCGATCTCCAAGCTTACAAAGCCTGTCAACGTGAGGCGTTTCGAGCTTGTAGATCGGCTATTTTCACAATATTTACTTGTGGAACGGAGTCAAACAGAATGGGGGGGTCCCAGATCAAGTACGTGTATTTGGGGGGGGGGGGGGGGGCGGCGTGAAAGGGTTGATAAACACTGCTCTAATCGGAGCGAAATTATCTGAAATTACTACATGACCATAATGCAGCCTAACATGCGTTGCACGGGGCGGTCCTGCCATTACGTTAGTTACTGTAGTTGCTGTGGAGCTACATCAGGGTTGAGCTCTAGGGGGTACGGGCGGGTACGGCGTATCCTTAGTTCTGAGACTGTGGGGGCTGGGGGCTCGCGCGTGCTCCACATGCACTCACCGTCAGCGGCGGTCGTTAACACCTTAAAGTTTAAACAATAGCCTCTGAAGGTTCGCGCCGTCAGTGGCGAGACATTCTCAATAGCGTCTACCTGGCTGCTTTGCATAACATTAGGCTACTGGAGAAAAGCCATGGACTTGAATTGCATGTGCACTGCAGAGTGTGAGGGGGATTGCTTAGCAGAGCACCCAGTTCTCTGAGACAAGACAAAGACAAGGTGTCTGATTATTTTAACTGCTTATGTGTGGGTGAGTCTATGTAAAGGGATTTTATATAAAACTAAAAGGAAAATAAAATAATTGATTAATTGAAACAAAAATAAAAACAACAAATTAACAATGCAACAAAATAATAAGAAATATAAATACATTAATAATCACATGTTGAATACAGTATTAGTAAGTGGCTATGTGCACATGCCTGCGCACGTGCGCGCGCACGTGACGTCATAAAATACAGTACCCTTAGTTCAAAAATCCACAGCTCACCACTGAGCTACATAGTTCTCCAGAAGACACACACAAACATACACCATCTACAATGGACGAACTGAGCAGCAATATAGACATTCACCACACGAACGTGCATTGTTGACAAAGTGATTGCACAGGCGCTGCAGGCATGACAACCAGGTTAGCGTTAGCGACATGGCAGCTATCACAGCGCCCTGTCCGTCGTGCTGCAACTGCCTGTGATGGCTACAGCAGTAACAGCAAGCTGTCTGCGATGCCATTGTCTGGAGACTGCTGTTAGCGTGACACGACCAATGAGAGTGAGCGCTGTAGTTGTTGCTAAGATACGGTGGCGTCTCTGCCCCATAGCTTGTAGATCTCTCACACATGATTGGCGTAGGCTGCGTTGCCAGGTCTGACTTTGTGTGTAAGCAATGGTCGGCTTATTTTTGCGCGCCTTTGGGCTCGTTTGCATTGTGCGCACGGCAGCGCTTGTTTAGCGTACGTCAGCGCGACGTGGCAACGGACGTGGCAACGTGAAAGGTGATTGGCTGGTGAAAAGAAACACCCGACGTTACACCAGAAATGGTGCCTGGAGAAAATGGTGACCAAAAAAAAAGTTTTGAAAAAAAGGAAAAAAAACCCGCAGCGGCTGGCAGCTGTTGTGGTGATGAGGTGGTGCGCACGGTAAACGGTACGAAGCTGGCTCCCCTTCCGTTTTGTCCGACATTTGGTGAGTAGAATTAATTATGTTGCGCGGTGGAAACGGTGTAGTGAGCAGTGAGATGTCCCCTACGCGAGGCGTAAATTCAGCGCGGCGGCCGTGGCGAGTCAGTAGGCGACATGTGGTCTGGCGGTGCGTTGTTTATTCGATAACAGAGCTGTGGGGTGTCACCACCGAGGGTGCGGAAGTTGCTCGGCATTTATATAGTTAGATAGTAAAAAAAAAGACATTAATAATAATAATATTGTGTGTTTAATTGGTACACTCTGGAGAGAGAGAGACGGGGGGAGAGAAAGGGGGAGAGAGGAAGATGGACAGATGAGCGGGTGGCACGGAAAGCGTGCTGAGATCGCGGGTTCAAGTCCAAAAGTTTAATAAAAAGAAAAGAACTGTTATATAATGAGAGAGAGGACAGTTAACAATAGTTGGTTTGTTAGCTACTGGCAGAACGAGGCATCACACACTCTCTGTCTCGCTGGCGCTCACGCACACGCACACACACACACACACACACACACACACACACACACACACACACACACACACACACACACACACACACACACACACACACACACACACACACACAAAGGATCCAGAATCCGAACTGTATTTACCCAGAATCCATCACAACTGTATTCTGTCTGTGTTTTAATAGCAGTAATCATGGTAATCAGTTGCAAATTTTCCTGGACTGTGGAGCTGGGTGTTCCAAAGGCTGGAACAGATACGATATGGATCACAGCCACTACTCAGCGGCGTTCCAGTTGCACTGGTAAATGCTTTTCTAGTCTTCCAAACATCACATTCATTCATCAACACACACATTTATTCACCATTCATACACACACATTCACACACAGACGGCGGATGCTCAGGCATCAGGCAACCATGCAAGGCATCAACCTGCCTGTCGGAAGGAGTTAGGCGTTCCGTGTCTTGCTCAAGGACACTTTGACACGATGGCAGGATGCGATGCCAGGAGAACCGCCTGGTTCCCAGACGACCACGCTACCACTGGGCCAACGCCTCCACATAGTGAACCAATGGCAGGCGTCTTGGGCCCAGCATGCATTACACCTGCTGCTGCGGTTTGCCAGGTTGAGCAGTGCAATTGCTGTCGTTGGTCCATTTATTAAAACAATAAAGGTGGTGTCACATCCTCTTTGTATGGATCATTAATCACAATGTTTATGAAATACTGCTGTCATTAAAATACATGACTTTGAGTGCATCAGGAGTGTGGGGACAAGTCCTGCGGCGGAGGAGCAGTAGTACTACAGTCAGTAGTTAATTAGATATTTTGAAAACCTATGTAGATGTATATATAAATAAACCATCTTATTGTCTCCGCCAGAGGTGGAGAGTATGTTTTCGTCTCCGTCCTTCCGTGTGTCCGCCAAGCTAACATTGGTCAAGCTTCACGTGACAATATAGGTCACGTGAAGCTTGACCAATAGGTATGTCACTTCAAAAAATCATTTATATTTGAAGTGAGTTCCATCAGCAAAGCTAACATTGGTCAAGTGACACGTGACAATATGTAATATAAATAGGTAAGACAGGATTAATCAGGAACAGTACTGGCGGAGACCTGTGCTCCGAGGAGCACAGGTCTCATACTGTTCTCATACTGTTCTCATACTGTATAGGAAGTACAGTGGGCTATATGAACCATCTTGGTTACCTCATAATTTCCAGTATCCCTTATCAGAGCATGCGTTTTTAACACAAAATGGAATAAGTGTCCTCCTGATGACATCACAGGAGAACTCTGTATGAGGTGACCAGTTGCTAAACCAGGATAATGCCCTGAGTCAGCAGATGATGTCATCTGCCAATTAGAAGCCTTGGGGGATCTAAATCTGAGATTATGTTATGGATAATCTGAAAAAGTTAACCTGACTTTAATCTCAAAATACGATTCATAGGTTTAAGAACGTGCTAACTGACACTTCTACTGCAACTCCTCTTATACTCCTTCAAATGCTCTTCTCCATCTTCAACCTTTCCTTTTCCTCGTCTCATCTCTTGTCGCCATTATTGGCCCTTTTTACAAAGCACAGGAAGACGTGTAGGATAGACATAGTAGTAGGATAGCTTAGACAGTGTAAGTCAGATATTAGGATAGCTGAGACAGTGTGAGTCAGCTTCTTCCATGAATATCTTACCCCAACATTGTTTTTATGAAGCATTTTGTTCATTGAACAATAGCGTGTTCATCCAACTGGTACGAAAAAGGTACGAAGCAAAGGTACGAAAAATGCCAGCAATCAAAATCGCTGCTGGCTTTACATGCGAGTGGGAAAGGGGTAGATAGCTGAGACAGCGTATGAGTGTTTGATAGTGTAGGATAGCTTAGCATGTAGGAGAGTCAAATAGTAGATGGCTGAGAGTGTAGGGGAGTCAGATAGCAGGAAAGCTGAGACAGGGAGACTCAGATGATAGCAAGATAGCTAAGACAGTATAGGAGAGTAAGATAGTAGGTAGTAGTAAACACATCTTTTCTAATTCATTCAACCATCTGCTCCCAAGGTCTGCTGGGAGATCGCACACCTGGAGACCACCTTACAGATAATGAGCTGCTTCCTGTGGCATTAATGAGCCATTGGTAGCAGGCAAATAAATGATCCCGCTGTCTGTATTGATCAGTGATCAGAGGTCAATGAGCTCAGCTGAATAAACAATAATTCATTGTCAGCTGACCTACGCACCAGGTCACTCATGCACGCATGTGCACACACAATCAAATCTACCATATGGGCCAATTTTATGGACAATGTATTTTTCATCATAAATTATCAAATCACATATCTTTATCACAGATATATACTGGTAGTAGAGCTTTCTCCATTATTCATCTCTTCTCCTCCTTCTACTCCTCTTCTCTCATCTCCATTCTGGTTCCGTCACGTCGTTGTTCAATAATATCTACATGATCAGAAGAATATTTAGTGTCCACTATGTCTCTGATCCTCGTACTCATTACTGGTGTTCTGCCTGTTATTTTTAAAACCCTGATCCTGCAGAGATCACTCCTGCCAGATTATGATTTTCTACAGAGCCGTCTTTTTGTGGCCCAACTTGGCGCAATTTGTTTTTGCACCCACTTTTATCCAAAAACACACCCAAGCTGCACTTGCCCAGCATAATTTCAGCAAATGATACAGGTTGGCAAATGTTGAATCATTTTTTTCATAGTTTGCATATACCGGTATGTACATAGGACAGGTTATATAGGCTACTGGATGTACATATGGTTTCACGCCTCTCTCCATGGTGCTGAATAAGCACATTTCCAGGGGCCAGATGAACCCTTATGGTCAGTAGCACCCCTCATACAGTCACAACCATTCATTCAAGATTGACTTTTACTTGTCAATATGCATACAACAATCTTTTTTTAAAGTCTTCTCTGATTGGTTAATTCCAAGAATGAAATTAGAATCTGTTAACGTGTCGTGGATCAATTACATATCGCTGGGCAGAAACCTCTAATCTCCACATTCTGGAAAACGTTTAGTGTTTTGTTTTTTTGTAAATTAAGGCCCTACTTGATCACACTACAGTGTCATACAAAAGCATCAAAAGTAGCAGATATACTGTACAAGATTTTGAGCTTACAGATCTGCTACTTTTGCTATTTTTTTATTTGAATCCTGAAAAGTAATACATTTAGTTTTGTTTCTTTTCAGGTTACTGGTCTAGAATTAATTAGCTGCTCTTGTGTTTTAGTTGAATGTCTAATTCTAGCGCTTTGCCGTGCTGTAAATGTTGAATGTCAGTAGGAAACAACAACACCATGCTGTTTTTGTATTTCATATTTCAGTAACTAAATTATTTACAACTATATAGATGAATGGGTGTGTGTGTGTGTGTGTGTGTGTGTGTGTGTGTGTGTGTGTGTGTGTGTGTGTGTGTGTGTGTGTGTGTGTGTGTGTGTGTGTGTGTGTGTGTGTGTGTGTGTGTGTGTGTGTGTGTGTGTGTGTGTGTGTGTACTTTAGCAATAATGTATTTTAATATTCTTGTGTTGATCATTTTCAGACTTAAACGCTTGAACCCAAGTGTCCCTATCCTGGGCATGTCATAACATACGGCAAAAAAATAGACCCCCATTCGGGGAAATAGCAGATCTACAAGCTCACAACGTGTCAGATTTTCAGCGAAGTGATTTGGTGTAGAGGGAAAAAAGGAGGGTACATAGACTGACACCTAGGGGAAACCGGTCAACAAAGTATAGGGTTTTAAGTGGTTGAACAGAAGAATCTATAGACTTCTGGACAATTAACCCATTAAAACCGGGAATGCATCTGTGTAACCACTTTAACCATTATTTTATACTATGGTGTCAGGCTACGCTGTCAGGCTACACTGAACCTAGGTGCCTGGACCGCTACACCAGTGGTCCAGGCCAGAAGCAAAGATTTGAGTTACAAATGTTCGCTTTAAAAAATATATATATATATATTCAAACATTTGCACAAATGTTCATGATTTTTCTGAAAATAGCAGATCTACAAGCTCATAGTGCGGCGCTCGGTGCCACGCTATGAGCTTGTACATCTGCTTTTTTTCAATAGCCAAAGTATAAGATCATTGTTAAAGTGGTTAAAATCTAAAATGACAGATGCTTTCCCGGTCTAGTGGGTTAAGAACACTGCAATGCTTTAGAAGATTGAGAAATGTGACTGAAGTCCTCACTGCATGATCTTTGTTGGTTGGGTAGGTGGATCAGGATCGGATTGTTGTTATTATGTTAATGAACAGGTTCAGATTAAGAATGGGGGTGGATACACGGTTAACTATGAACACAAACATGAAAATAATAATTCGCTCTCCGTTTAGGACTCATTACCCGAAAATGTAAAATAAATTATACAAAAATCATATTAATTATTTAAATATTACATTTAATTGTTCCTCGTACAATACTGTGCTGCTTTAGCAGTTCTACATGCTCTCTCTGTGTTTCAAAGGGACCTTCAGCAGTTCTCAGATTGGATGCACATGAATTAGTTGTTGAAGTGTTTGGTTCTATGGGACACGCACTGCTTTTTTCTACCAAAGCGAGGCTACCCACCGTACTCGTAGGGTGCAGGATAGAAAGCTGCCACGAAATATAATATTAACATTAAAGGCGGGGGATAGGTGGCTTTGTAGCTATTCCATATAAATCCCAATTAAGTTTCACTTTCGTTTTGAAGAGCTTGGCTTTGAAAATAAACAAATAGATAAAGAGAACTAGGAAACTTCCAAGGAAAGTGGAAAACATTTCAAGAAAAAACAGATGATAGATGACTAACTTTATTTGAATGCTGTTCACCTTGAAGGCTCTGTCTGCTCGCTTCAGTCAAGTATGTTGGTTGCACAACATACAACTCAATGATGCAGTTGGTGTGTCCAAGGCTCGTGATGTGCACTGAAATGTTATTATATCTATAAATAGGAGGTCATGCTAAGGTTAACCGTGGATAACCACCAACATTCCCACGTGTGCATGTCTACAGAGAAATGCCCAAACATGCCCATTTTTGATTCAGATATGCTGTTGTGCTGAATTGGAGGAGGTCAAGTTTCTTTTCCCATCACAGCAAATTGTTGAGAAACACTTTTTTGACGGAGCATTGATACAGTGTAGGTAACATATTGATATTGTATTGATAGGGAATTGACACTATATCAATACAGTATTGATACAGGGGGTTATTAACACATTAAGTGCTAGAGGTTTTTAAAAACAGGGTACAGCCAGTGCCAGCGTTTTTTTGCAGTTTATTGGCGATCTTTTTAGAGCTGTAGAAGTACATCCGGGTCCAACGAGTAAACAAAGGGTGTCTGGGCGATGGCCAAGGGTCCCGTCTAACAACTGGAACAATAACATTTTTACCGTGATCCGCCATTGCAGAGAGATCGCCCGTCGAAAATGGCTTGTTTTGACCACTGTAAAAAGATATGGAGATATGGACCTTTTTCTCAAGATCCCATCATTGGGGCGGATACGTTTATGGCACTCAAAGGGTGTATTTGCAAAAACGTAATATTACATTTTTGGCACTGAATGTAAAGAGTATTGATCCATTGTTGAAAACATATTGATAGAGTATGGATACAATATTGATATGGTGCAGATACGGTACAGACAGAGTATTGATTGATATAATATCACATAGGTATTGATGCGGTATTAATAGTGGTTTGGATATACTCTCTTCCTCTCCTCACCCTTCCCCCTTCACATCTCTCCCTCAATCTCTCGACCTCTCTGTTCTGTCAGTAGTTTGATTACAATGTCTTACTCACTGCATACAGTGTGTGTGGTCAATAGTTCCACTGTGTCTGTGCCCAAAACCTCCTGATCCCCAGCTACGCCATTACTTCCTCTGTAGAGCTCACACACACACACACACACACACACACACACACACACACACACACACACACACACACACACACACACACACACACACACACACACACACACACACACACACACACACACACACACACACACACACACACACACACACACACACACACCCATTCATAACTCTGTGTAAATACCAGGAAGTCATGTGAAGCTCCAGTGTTCTGACATCCCATAGTACTAAGAAGTTCTATCATTATTGACAACTCATTATTTTATCTGCCTGATCTGAATACAGCTTCACTGTCATACAACCTAGCTAGTTAATAAGTTTGACATTAGTTCTTTAGACAGTAGTCAAGAGACGCAGGGAGGATGAGAGAGAGGGGGGGGGGGCGGTATGGGAAGACTCTCTCTGTCTTGACTCTTCCCGGAAGAGACAAAACAGAGAGAAAGACAGAGAGAGGAAAGGATGCCATGTGACAAAGGTCACAAGCCGGAATCAAACGTGTGACGTCAGGAGAACATGGTATGTGTCTCATTCAACTGGAGCCCAGCGGCAGTGTGTGTGTTTCTGTGTTGGCCCAACAATGGACCATTCATTACCACAGTCAGAGGACAGCAGGCATGGCTAACAATGACACACACACAACATCCATCACAACTAGGGATGTCATAAATATCAATATATTATATTGAATAATGATCAGAACATTGTTACACATCGACAAATGTTTGCGGCATCGAACCAAATTGTTGTTGGCGTTGTGTTTTTAGATTTATTCTTTTGTAATCCAAGACAATGGGCAAACAAATGGAGGGGACGTAACACAGCCATTGCATGCAAACCCATGTTTCTCTGCCCTGATTTAGTGGCAGTTTGATGTATTCAAATTTTTTGTGACCCACCATATTTACATCTGACTGACTTATGTACTTACAGTTAAAAAAAAAACATTATGGTGCAATTATATAGGCCTTAATCCAAAGCACTTTAGAATGTGCACTACATGTGTTCAGTATTTGGCTCAAGGCCACTTCGACACAAAGCCAGAAGGAACTGGGGATCGAACCGGAAACCTTCTGATTCCAAGACGGCTGCTCTACCTGAGGCAGTGCCATAATTATAATATACACCGATGCAAACATGCACACGATGAATGTCTTACCAGGAAAGCATCTCTGTCATTTTAGTCTATTTATTAAAAATAGC
Organism: Gymnoscopelus microlampas; assembly: GCF_963454915.1. NCBI lineage: Eukaryota > Metazoa > Chordata > Actinopteri > Myctophiformes > Myctophidae > Gymnoscopelus > Gymnoscopelus microlampas. Next base: position 41,338,060 of record NC_139947.1, on the reverse strand, counting down.
AGATATACAAGTTCACAGCGCGTCACTTTGTGCCACGCTGCAAGCTTGTACATCAGCTATTTTTGGACATTTTTGAAAGATGCTGAAAGTGTGAGAACACCTGATTTAGAAGGCATTTGTAGAATCGGCCTCAGGTCTTAATGGGTTAACACTGCAAGTTCTTCAGATGGAATGCAGCCATTGGTCTCTGTTTTTGGACAGCATCCGCAGTTCAATACGTTCCATTTTTAAAAAGCAGCATGTGTTTTACATGCATGCAACTTTCATGCTCTTCATAATTAGTTTCACTCAGTTCACCAGGCTGGCTCATAGCCAGAAATGGTGCTGTTGTGTCACATCATGTACATTGTATACTGGTCTACTTTTGAGGCAGCGGCCATCCAGTATACTGTACAGCCTAAAGCATTCTAACAATGTGTCTTAAATTGCAAGCATTTGCAACTGTCACAATCCCTGGAACTTACTTCTACTGCAATTGACAAATGTCAAACCTGTCAGTTGCCAAACAGCATGTACTATTGGAGAGTTTTGTAAAAAAAGAAAAAAAAAAGAATGAACGAACGAACAGAAAAACTTTTGTTTGGCTCCTGGGTGTCATACCAACTAAATTGCTTTCTAGGCACTAGGCAGCATTCATCATCGGCACTGTAACGATTTTCATAGTGAGGACGAGACCAAAACTGGGCATCTATAAAAATAATGCCTGAGTGCTTCACTTTCAGTGTTTGTGTGCAGTCTGTGCACTGTGGGTTGGTTGTTGGTTGTAATGGAGCCGTCAAAAAGAGAAATAAACATGAGTGATGCTGCCTGAACCAAACCAAAATATCTTTCTGTGCTTGCATGTTCTGATGATAATGAGAAAATGTTAGGTTACAATGGAGACATTCTTTTCTAAGCTGCACGAGTAAGTTTTGCCTGAATCTTTATTTTTATTTTCTAGCAGACCAGCAAGTTTACATGCTGGTCTGCTACAGCCCGTGTTTTAATTTGAAATGTGCTGATAATCAGGAAAAATAATAATAATATAATAACACATTTACACTCACTTGTGACTGTTATCATTGACTCCAGTTCAGTTCCCAGACAAGAATTTTAGAAATTCCTCTGATCAGTCAGTCAGATGGTATGGTGGGACACTAATACTAACAATAATTGGTTAATTAACTAACAATTTTAGCTGTGGTTTACAGTGGCGTAACAGGCAGTGTACAGTGCAGTTGGACTGGGGCCCATGGGGAACCTGCAGTATGTTGAATGACTTTTGCGGATGATTCAGACTGCCGCATTGTAAGAAAAGGCCTGTGTTTTAAAGTGAAATAGCAATTTAAGAGAACATAGTTTGATTGAGAAGTTTATAAACACAATGGATTTTTTTTTTTTTTGGTACAGGTATGAAGAGATGATTGTTTGTTTCACCAAATTCAAAAGTGTTCTGGAAAAAAAATGCAATATTAAGATCAAACCTTAAATAGGACATGCTAATCCCCATTAAACATGTGCAGTTGCGTACAGACATGCACACATACAAGCGTCCATTTAGTAATCTGTGTTAATCTGATGTTTGTGATGCAGCAATCTGAGATATTATAGGAGCACTAATCTGACTATAGACTCTCTCTCTCTCTTTCACACTCACACACACACACGGAAAATGGTACTGTATGTAACATACTCAGACCAATATCTTGGTCTGGCTAAAGTATAGACTAGAGCCATAGTGAGAGATCAGTGTGGCCGTTATATCGGCTATTATTTTACTTTTTTGATGACGGTATTGGCAGTTATGCAGCCTATGTGTCCAGATTTTAACACCTGGCATCCCTGTTTTTGGCATGAGAAAACATTCAAATATTTTCAAAAATAGCAGATACTAAAAGCTCTCAACGCGATGTGTTGTAAACTTGGAGATCTGCTACTTTTTTTAATATGGCTTATATACCACATTTTTAACATTGTCATTTATATATGGTAAATTACTTTTGGGCTGATGTGTCATGTGTGTTCTCCATCAGCCTCATCACTAACTTTATGTTCAAGTTCAAGTGATTCATAACATTTTTAGAAAACGGCCTACATAGACACTGTTCAAACACACACACACTTCAAACCCACACACACAAACAATTTAAACATAGGTTCAAACCCATCCATAAACACACACATTGATTTGCAGTCAGTCTGTGACTGAATTTAGACTGTACAGCTGTTAGACTGTGGGTTAACGCATGCACGCACACACACACACACACACACACACACACACACACACACACACACACACACACACACACACACACACACACACACACACACACACACACACACACACACCATCATTCAAAGTGGAAGGTACTCCCGCAGGCACACTGTTAACAATGAAGAGAAAGGAACCTTATGGTTAAATTTACATTTCAGTTACAAACATGTCCCAAGTTCACTCCCCATATAGCAATGTGAGGGCCTTGAGCAAGGCACTCTGTAGGTGGATTGGTGACTGTGATATGTAGACAGATACTTGCAGGACTGGTATGATGTACACAGTAGACTGATATTGGTCAAAATTAACCAGTCTATGTACGTGTCTATGTGTGTGTGTGTGTGTGTGTGTGTGTGTGTGTCTGTGTGTGTGTGTGTGTGTGTGTGTGTGTGTGTGTGTGTGTGTGTGTGTGTGTGTGTGTGTGTGTGTGTGTGTGTGTGTGTGTGTGTGTGTGTGTGTGTGTGTGTGTGTGTGTGTGTGTGTGTGTGTGTGTGTGTGTGTCTGTACGCACGCGTGTGCGTGTCCCATCTATTCTAAGCAGAAGGGGGAGGGCCTGTGTAACAGATGCCTGCATGGGCTAAAAGACAGCTGCACCAGCTAGCCACCAATTAAACATGCGCACGCGCGCACGCACACGCACAGACACACACACACACACACACACACACACACACACACACACATACACACACACATAGTGTGGCAGTGGCAGATTATAGATTGTGTGTGTGTGTGTGTGTGTGTGTGTGTGTGTGTGTGTGTGTGTGTGTGTGTGTGTGTGTGTGTGTGTGTGTGTGTGTGTGTGTGTGTGTGTGTGTGTGTGTGTGAGAGAGAGAAAGACACCCACATTATTATTCTGCAGTCTATAATCTGCACTACAAATCTTCATTCTGGTGACAAACACTATGGGGTGAGAGAGATGGGGGAGGGAGAGGGAGAGAGAGAGATGAACAAGCAGATAGAGGCAAGATGACAGTGGGTTTATCCCAAAAAAGAGATCTTTGCACTGTGTGCGCGCGTGCGTCCGTCCGTTCGCGCGTGCGTCCGTCCGTCCGTGCGTGCGTGCGTGTGTGTACAGTATATATATACATACACACACACTTATCTTATTTATGTATTTATGTATAGATTTATTGATTGATTGTCACTACATACCCAGCCTTTATTTGTACTGGGTGAGGATAAAAGGACAGAGAGAGGGTGATAAGCTTGCACTGACTGGTCAGCTTCTCTATCTTCCCTAGGGGTTCTACGGCAGCTGACCGATCAGCGCAGCTGAGTGTCACCATGAGTGACCTCACTGCATTAGAAACACACTGCAACAAGTCGTACATGGATGAAACTCAGCCACCAAACGTGTGGATGTTGCATAGGATGTGGTAAAATTCACATCTGAGGACACACTGGAGTTTATCCAGGTGGCAGAGGAGCCAAAACACAGAGAAGTAAACGGTGACCTTCGACAGTTCACAGAATGGCTTCAGAGCCAACTTTACCCACACTGTTGGTATGATCCACAGTCCTAATGAGATTTCCATTTCCAACAACAGGCTCAGTTTCTTCTGAGGGATATCAGTGTGGTTGACACAAAGTACCATATCATCGCTTCACTCAATAGCTGCACCACGGCCAGAGTGCTGAATTTGCTTACAGATCCCACAGGCCATGACAAATTCACTTACACTACATTAAAGACTTATTTCTTGAAGACGTTTGGCTTAACTGAGGCAAGCGTGCCTGACAATTTCGCTCTCTGGCCAGTCTCAGTGAGGCTGAACCATCTGAATTGATAGACCACATGCCAGTACTTTTGGGCAACATTAAACCATGTTTGATCTTCAGAGAGCTGTTTCTATAACAACTGCCTGTGAACATGTCTGGTCAGCCCTGGCCAACGCTTACAGACTTTAGTGTTTTGGCTAAAGGTGCTGACGAGTTTCACTTTACCACAGAGGGAAGTTCTGTGTTTGCACATTTTGCTACCTCCATTAAGCGAGGCAACAAAGCCACTTCCCGGCCCACATCTACAGCTCCGCATCAAACCCACAGAGGGGCTGTGCTTTTATCACACGTTTTGGCAGGAAAGCCAAATCTTGTCGCCCACCATGCAGTTTCGGTGGCATGGAAGAGGCGAGGAGCAGGAGCTTGGTGAACGCCAAGGTTGTTGCCCACTCAGAGTGCCTATTCTTCATTAATAGTAAGGACACTCTTTCTTGATGGCACCAACAGCAGCTGGATGGCGGGAAAGCCTATGTACAGTATCAACAGGCCATGTTTCACCTACAACTTTGCTTTGATGACTGTGACAAAACCCCTGTTCACTTGTGAGTTTCTGAGCACCATGGGCCTTCTGGTGGATGTTGACAACTGCCGTCTCATTGACGTGAACTTGGTCTCATTTAGTCCTTCCCCCGTACACTCAGCGGTTGTTCCACAATGCACTTGTGACCACCTGCAACTTACCTGTACTCCGACTTTACCAAGCACAGAGTGAAGGACCTGCTTGACATAGGGATGTAAGAATGAACCCAACTCAAACCCACGATATGATTCATGATACTATACACAATACGATTTTCTCATGAATATTTTAACAAAATGAGATTCCACACAAATAATGTATTATCATGATTATATAATGTCTTTTATTTATATTATCTTTTCTATATCAAATTAAAGAATGGTTCAGGTTCAGGTTAATGCACACTTATTTATTTTTTTAAGATATATTTTTGGGCTTTTTGCATTTATTGATAGATAACAGTAGGCTGACAGGAAATGGGGAGAGAGACGGGGGGTGACACGCAGCAAAGGTCGTCGGGATAGGGAGTCGAACCCGCGACGCACTGTCAGGCTGGCATTGCAGCCTAGGGTGCCTGGACCGCCACGCTGCGGCCCAGGCCAATGCACACTCTTATGACGGTATCGTGCATCAAAAATACCAGATCGACAATCTCACAACTCATCATGATGCGACGTGTTGTGAGCTTGTAGATCTGCAATTTTCATGCCGAGTGCTCTTATGTCAGCCAACATTCTTTGGCCAGCCAATGGGTCTCGTCGTCGCATCGAAGTTCATCAACATTACTTTCTTCACCCACTTATTTGCTTCCTTCCATAACAACTCAGTCTGCCTCTCCTCATCACATCCACTATCGCCTTCACTCCCATCCTCTGTCTCAGTCAGTTCTATGCTGGTCTTTCCCTCCCTCAGTGACACGCCACACATCGATACAATCATCCTCATATCCGCTCCGTGAAGCTTCATCTCGTGCTCCACCCTTAGGGCCCACAACTCGTTACTTTGTGTCATGCAGCCATCTCATGCAACCTCTGAGGCAGGCTGAAAACACTTTCATCTTCAGGGATGGGGCAATACAGTATATTGCACACAGACACATATATATATAAATATATATACTGTATATCTCTGCTGTCCAGTGCGAACCTGCTAACTCCAAAACGCTCATTGTTCAGGAAACGAAAAAACAAAAGATACATTTTTCAGGAAATGAAGAAAACCTTATATTTTTAAAACAAAGCAATACTGCCTCATCAAAGTTGGTATAGTGACTTTATATATTGTCATATACTTGCATGTGTCATTGTATTATCAACACTTTAACCAAATCGCGGGTAAATCAACACTTTACCCAGCGCAAGTGGAGTTAGTAGTTTCAGACGAACAGAAATCAAGCTGAAATGGAGTTAGGTGTCCAAACAACAATAGCTCCACTCGCTGCTGAGGGAGAGGTTTCAAAAGGGTAGAAATTCCTAAAAGCTAACAATGGATCTCCAAGCTCACAATCCATCACAACAGCGTGTGAATTAATGCCCTGATGCTTCATGACACTTATTATATAGGCCTACAATAATAAACAGGACCTTAAATATTACAATAACTTCTGCAAAGAGGTAGTAGAACTAGCGCGGCAGAAATGCTATGAACGTCTTTCTTCTTGTCACATTGCTCTCCTCATTAAACGCTTCATAGATTTTAGAAATATAATTACTTGTTTTCATAACATTAGCGTCAGTGCTAAGTTTGATAAACAGGTACACTGCATAGTTTTAACAGACTACGGGGAGCTTGTTTACGTGTTCCTCCTCTTTGTTCACTGCTACTCATGCTGTGAAAAGGCAGCACTGGAGAGGAGAGGGGGGAGTTGTTTGTTTTTGACGGACAGTATGAGGATCCAATGGAGTTGGGAGTTTTCGTCAGAGGCGCTTTTTAATACTTTTCTTTGGTTCAAATGTTTTGATTTTTTTACACAGACATAAAGGGTGTTCAATAGCGTTGATTTATGAAAAAAAAAAAAAAAAGATGAAAATGGTGTTAGCTGGTTCGTCCTGGACACCGACGATATAGTGTATGGTTAAATGCTTATTTCTGTTTAACCCATTAAGACTGGGAACGCATCTGTGTCATTTTAGATTTCTTTGGCTTTTCAAAAATAGCAGATATACAAGCTCAAAACGCGATGAGCTTGTAGATCTGCTATTTATTTTAAATTGTGAACATTTGTGCAAATATTTGAATATATATATATTTTAAAGCGAACATTTGTAACTCAAATCTTTGCTTCTGGGGGTCCCTGGAACAAAATATTATATATATTTATTTATTTTTCATATTTTTAGGATTTCAAAAACATTTTTAGAATCGGCCTCAGGTCTTAATGGGTTAACAGCATGTGACCCATTCCGAGCAGTGGGCAGACGTTGAGTAGCACCCAGGGACCAGCTGTAGCTCTAAGGCCAGGAGTAGCCTATGTCCCCAACATGGGAGGAAAGCCACATGAACACAGGGGGGAACATGCAAAGGTCCCTTTGGGGTTGTGAACAACCTTGTTTGCTGTGTGGCAAACTGGCAACTGTGTGTGGCAAACCCCATTTTTTCACCCAGTGTCAATTGCCTATGTAATCCTGGGCACTACTCTCCCACTGCCAGCCTAGGGAGAGCCCAGAACTGAGCTCATGCCTCCTTCAATGCATGAGGAGCTAGCAAGCAACTGTGCTTTTTGATTGATTGATTGATTGATTGATTGATTGATTGATTGATTGAATACCTTATTAACAGTTTGCAAACAGTGCAGATGTACATTTATACAATAATGCTAAAAGGATTAAACAAAAAGCCCTGATGGCTTGTTTCCATTGTGGTCCTGTGTATTCAATTCATCATTGCCAACCACTGAGACACAGTACCACCCTTATCTGCTTCTCTGGATGATTCCAAGGAC
>NC_139947.1:41313060-41325560 GCF_963454915.1 Gymnoscopelus microlampas | reverse complement strand
ACAGGCCTGAATGCTTGACCCCTGCACTGAGGGGGTCCAGTGGGGGCTTGACCCCTGTAGTAGTGAGAGGCTCTGTTTTTGGTGTGGGGGCATTTTCCTGGCATGGTTTGGGTCCACTGGTCCCGCTAGGGGCAAAGGTCACTGCAAATCAATACAAAGTTATGCTGAGTGATCACCAGGGGAGATTCTAGGCTCCTGAGAGATCGGGGGGGCTTAGCCCAGGACATTATGGTGGAGAGGTGTTAGGTCACGGTCCAATATTGTTTTTGTATGATTACTATCACAATATAGAGCGATTTAACGCTCATTTTAACAAAGAAATATCAACTAGTCTCTGTAGCCTACTTATGCATAAGTTATGCACAAATTAGGCATAAGTAGGTTACACAGACTATTTAGTGTGTGTGTGTGTGTGTGTGTGTGTGTGTGTGTGTGTGTGTGTGTGTGTGTGTGTGTGTGTGTGTGTGTGTGTGTGTGTGTGTGTGTGTGTGTGTGTGTGTGTGTGTGTGTGTGTGTGTGTGTGTGTGTGTGTGTGACCTTTCTTAAGAGCAGACATAGTCAGGTCACACAGACACTAGCCTACTTATGCCTAATTTATGCACCGTCATACGTCGGTGTTGTGCAGCACCAGAAGTAACAGATATAAGGCAGCTCAGCTCAGTGGGCTCTCGAGATGCATTTTGAGCTTGTACATCTGCGACCCAACTTCGTATGATGATGAAGTACAAAAGGTCTATCTATCCAAGTATATATGATCTGGCTATAACATTACAGTGAGTGACGGCGTGCTAGTTTTATCATAACCACCAACCTGAGCCTGAACCACATGAGACAGTGGCAGGAAAAGCAACAGGAGATGACATCTCCTCTAGCATCACATCCATCTCATTGCACTTCTTGCCTTCATTCTTTTTCTTGAAAAAGTGTCTTGATATACATAACACTAACTATTAATGCAACAGTGACAAGCACTGTAAACATGCCCAACTTTTTCCCTCTCTCTCTCTCTCTCTCTCTCTCTCTCTCTCTCGCTTGCTCGCTCACACGAAATGTGCAGGTTAATGACACACACAAGGAGCACCCAAAATGTTGCTTGCGTAAGTTTTTGATTACGAACATTTTTTAAATAGTAACAATAATAATACATTATTATTATTGTTTATTATTGTTAACATCACTGGCTTCTGGAGAAACACATTTTTTTCAGTTGCTTGTCACTTCAGCTTTGCGTGCAAGGGGGAGGGACAGTCCATTATTAAACATATGGGGATTTATTTTGTTTGTCCGATTAGTAGGCTAGTAATTATTTCTAGGCTTGAGCGCAGATAATGTTCAATTGAATATTACACTCTCCCACACACACACAATATACACAGACATAAAAGACATCCTATGTTATTTAAATACAGTCTAATTAATGGGCCGTGAAGAACAACATGGCTGCAGCAGTTAATCTTAATAATCAATTAAACGAAAAAGAAAACAAAAATGTAATTAGACTTTTTGTGTCGATTCATTGATATATTAAAAAAAATACTAAATAGTTTAAAAAGACACTTCTCTACTATTTGATTAAATTAAAAAATAATTGATAGGATAATCTAATAGCTAAGAAATAAATAATCGATCATTGCAGCCCTACTCTCCACCACCAGAGAGCCAAATGAAGGAATATCTTTTGTTAGAATGGTGTTCCATCCAGTAGACTTCCAGAGACTTATACAATGCATTGAAGCTGATGGCTTGACGGTTGATGTTTTTTCCATGACTTTTTCATCCATCTGTATCTATATACTGTATATGACAATGCACATCATCACTTTAGTATCGCTGCTCACTTTATTCTATCAATCATAATTATACTTTCACTGTACTACTTAAGCTGAATATTATTTATTAATATTTATGATATTTATTGTACCTTTACTGTTCGTATTCAGTGTGTTGGAAATGATGGCACTGTCTATTGGGCAATTTCAAGATATTTTTACACACCGTGTTCGTGCCAGCTGCTATCTGCAACTTTAAAAAAAAAAAATCTTGAAAGTGAAGAGAACTACTGATTTAGAAGGCATTTGTAGAATCGGCCTCAGATCGTAATGGGTTAAGTTGGTGTTTTTCTGTCCAGCAGCATTTGAGGACCTCAGGGCCTGTGACTCCATAGGGGGAGTTCAAATGTTAGAAATACCTGTATACTGTAGCTTGAGGCCAAAACATTCCTGGAACATTTTTAAATCAGCTCTGAAATTAACAGCAGCCAGTGCAAATATGAAAAAATAGGTGTAAAGTGCTCTCATTTTCAGGTACCTGTTAAAATCCTGCCGGCTGCATTTTGGATTAGGCGAATTTTAGAGGAGACTAGAGACTTTTTCCTGCAGATGGAGAAAAGGGAGTTGCAATAATAAATTAAAAGAGCATGAATAAAAACATGAATGACCGTTTCAATGTTTTTTGTAGACCGACATGGCTTGATAATTTATATGTTAAAAATAGTAGTAAAAAAGTAAAAAAAAAAAAAAACATTACGGTAGGAATTCATATGGCTGTTCAAAGTGAGGTTTCTGTCAATTAGGACACCAACTAGACTAGCATTTTTGTAATTTGAGAGTTCTTCCTCTTGACAATACCCCATAGATTCTCTATGGGGTTCAAGTCAAGTGAGTTGGCTGGCCAATTAAGCACAGTTATACCATAGTCAGCACAACAGTTACTACTGTAGTTTTGGCACTGTGGGCAGGAGCCAAGTCCTGCTGGAAAAGGAAATCAGCATCTCCATAAAGCTTGTCAGCAGACGAATGAAGTACTTGGCAGATGGCAACGTTGACACTGGACTTTGTGGAAAAACTTCACACTAGACTTCAAGAAACTTAAATTCTGTGACTCTCACTCTTCCTCCAGACCCGGCTGGGACCAGCTAAAAGTTTTACTTTCATCTGAAGAGTATGTTTTCAGGGCTCCTCGTGTAAAAGGAGCCCCCACCATGCATTGAGTGCATGAATGAGCATAAAATAAATGTATATCTTATGGGAAAATGTTGGCGAACAAAACACTTGGTTTTACAGACACACACCCTGACTAAAACAGTTTTTAAAAGACTGTTGTGGACATTGTCCATATACTGTATTACAAATATGAAAAAAACGTACTCCTAGCTGTGAAATCATGTGTCGAACTTCACCTCTGACCCTGGCCAGCAGTGAAATCATGTGTCTAACTTCACCTTTGACCCTGGCCAGCAGTGAAATCAACTTGACATTTAACCCTACCTGGCAGTTACTAGCCGTTTAGTCTGAGTGAAACAAACATGGAGGGCTGCATGATTTATGTTTTTAAAAACAAATACAGATTTTGATCGATCTACAGCCGTGGTTCTCAACCTGTGGGCCGGGGCGTGAGGATATCGCGATTGGGCCCAAACTAATTGTCAAAAGATTTTCACGATAATTTAATAAAAAATCGAATAAATAAATTCAACTTTACATTTTTCTTTACAACTTTGAAAAGTGAGTTTTCATGGTGATACCGATCTAGGAACTTAATGCTAGTTACATTGATCCAAGCCAGAACACAACAGACCATGCTTTGCAAATGCACGCCCATCCATCTGACCACACGGCAACAGAAAGCCACTGATCTACAGAATGCAATCTCTGACGTAACGTTGTGTTCAGTTTAGAACCTACTCAGAGAGCACTAGACAGAGAGCGTATGACAAAATGTTTTCAAGATAAAGACATTAGCGACAATAATAAAAATCCCTGTGACAAGGGCGCTTATGCTGAAATAGGAGCACATTCCAGTTTGGATGTACAACAAGTCATCTTGCACCTATAATTGACGGCCAAACTCATGGGGCTACACATGTGTGTGTGCGCGGTCTCCACGCACACACATGGCCCAACTAACTCCACATTTTACCCCAAAATTCCTCAATATTCTGCCTCTGAACCGGCTGCTTCCCATACCGTTACTCTACTTCCATGATGTACAATAAATATGAAACGCATTATGCCCCAATACTATGCAAATCTCTTCCCCAGCGCGAAATTCACTTCCGGGTGCTTATTTTGGTCTGACATCAGAGAACCCACATATTTGGGCATAACTGATATAGGCAGCTCCATATATGGAGATGTCTGACACTATCTGACATCACCATAATGACAGGGGCACAGCCATCACGGTCCCATATTTGGGCATAACTGATATAGGCAGCTCCATATATGGAGATGTCTGACACTATCTGACATCACCATAATGACAGGGGCACAGCCATCACTATAAAGGACCTGGATGCCCTGGCCAATGCCAGTGTCCTCAGCGACGCTACCAATGCCACACACGTCCACGTGTTGTTGCCTTGCAACTCTACTGCACGTAGCCCCTACCCCCTCTACTGCACGTAGCCCCTACCCCCACAGAGCACACAGAACGACACAGAGACAACAGGAAACTTTACTACGCAGAAGTAGTCAACAAACTATACTATGAAAACAAATTATCTGAAATTACTACATGACCATAATGCAGAACGTGAAAGGTGATTGGCTGGTGAAAAGAAACACCCGGACGTGAATTTTGTGTTGGCGAAGTGATTTGCATAAGTATTGGAGCATAATGCGTTTGATATTAATTGTACATCCTGCAAGTACAGTGATGGGATGCGAAGCAGCTGGTTTTATGGCTGTGCCCCTGTCATTATGGTGATGTCAGATAGTGTCAGACATCTCCATATATGGAGCTGCCTATATCAGTTATGCCCAAATATGTGGGTTCTCTGATGTCAGACCAAAATAAGCACCCGGAAGTGAATTTCGCGCTGGGGAAGAGATTTGCATAGTATTGGGGCATAATGCGTTTCATATTTATTGTACATCATGGAAGTAGAGTAACGGTATGGGAAGCAGCCGGTTCAGAGGCAGAATATTGAGGAATTTTAGCGCGAAATTCACTTCCGGGTGCTTATTTTGGTCTGACATCAGAGAACCCACATATTTGGGCATAACTGATATAGGCAGCTCCATATATGGAGATGTCTGACACTAAAGTATTGGAGCATAATGCGTTTGATATTAATTGTACATCCTGCAAGTACAGTGATGGGATGCGAAGCAGCTGGTTTTATGGCTGTGCCCCTGTCATTATGGTGATGTCAGATAGTGTCAGACCTCTCCATATATGGAGCTGCCTATATCAGTTATGCCCAAATATGTGGGTTCTCTGATGTCAGACCAAAATAAGCACCCGGAAGTGAATTTCGCGCTGGGGAAGAGATTTGCATAATGCGTTTCATATTTATTGTACATCATGGAAGTAGAGTAACGGTATGGGAAGCAGCCGGTTCAGAGGCAGAATATTGAGGAATTTTAGCGCGAAATTCACTTCCGGGTGCTTATTTTGGTCTGACATCAGAGAACCCACATATTTGGGCATAACTGATATAGGCAGCTCCATATATGGAGATGTCTGACACTATCTGACATCACCATAATGACAGGGGCACAGCCATCACGGTCCCATATTTGGGCATAACTGATATAGGCAGCTCCATATATGGAGATGTCTGACACTATCTGACATCACCATAATGACAGGGGCACAGCCATCACTATAAAGGACCTGGATGCCCTGGCCAATGCCAGTGTCCTCAGCGACGCTACCAATGCCACACACGTCCACGTGTTGTTGCCTTGCAACTCTACTGCACGTAGCCCCTACCCCCTCTACTGCACGTAGCCCCTACCCCCACAGAGCACACAGAACGACACAGAGACAACAGGAAACTTTACTACGCAGAAGTAGTCAACAAACTATACTATGAAAACAAATTATCTGAAATTACTACATGACCATAATGCAGAACGTGAAAGGTGATTGGCTGGTGAAAAGAAACACCCGGACGTGAATTTTGTGTTGGCGAAGTGATTTGCATAAGTATTGGAGCATAATGCGTTTGATATTAATTGTACATCCTGCAAGTACAGTGATGGGATGCGAAGCAGCTGGTTTTATGGCTGTGCCCCTGTCATTATGGTGATGTCAGATAGTGTCAGACATCTCCATATATGGAGCTGCCTATATCAGTTATGCCCAAATATGTGGGTTCTCTGATGTCATATGTGGGTTCTCTGATGTCAGACCAAAATAAGCACCCGGAAGTGAATTTCGCGCTGGGGAAGAGATTTGCATAGTATTGGGGCATAATGCGTTTCATATTTATTGTACATCATGGAAGTAGAGTAACGGTATGGGAAGCAGCCGGTTCAGAGGCAGAATATTGAGGAATTTTAGCGCGAAATTCACTTCCGGGTGCTTATTTTGGTCTGACATCAGAGAACCCACATATTTGGGCATAACTGATATAGGCAGCTCCATATATGGAGATGTCTGACACTAAAGTATTGGAGCATAATGCGTTTGATATTAATTGTACATCCTGCAAGTACAGTGATGGGATGCGAAGCAGCTGGTTTTATGGCTGTGCCCCTGTCATTATGGTGATGTCAGATAGTGTCAGACCTCTCCATATATGGAGCTGCCTATATCAGTTATGCCCAAATATGTGGGTTCTCTGATGTCAGACCAAAATAAGCACCCGGAAGTGAATTTCGCGCTGGGGAAGAGATTTGCATAGTATTGGGGCATAATGCGTTTCATATTTATTGTACATCATGGAAGTAGAGTAACGGTATGGGAAGCAGCCGGTTCAGAGGCAGAATATTGAGGAATTTTAGCGCGAAATTCACTTCCGGGTGCTTATTTTGGTCTGACATCAGAGAACCCACATATTTGGGCATAACTGATATAGGCAGCTCCATATATGGAGATGTCTGACACTATCTGACATCACCATAATGACAGGGGCACAGCCATCACGGTCCCATATTTGGGCATAACTGATATAGGCAGCTCCATATATGGAGATGTCTGACACTATCTGACATCACCATAATGACAGGGGCACAGCCATCACTATAAAGGACCTGGATGCCCTGGCCAATGCCAGTGTCCTCAGCGACGCTACCAATGCCACACACGTCCACGTGTTGTTGCCTTGCAACTCTACTGCACGTAGCCCCTACCCCCTCTACTGCACGTAGCCCCTACCCCCACAGAGCACACAGAACGACACAGAGACAACAGGAAACTTTACTACGCAGAAGTAGTCAACAAACTATACTATGAAAACAAATTATCTGAAATTACTACATGACCATAATGCAGAACGTGAAAGGTGATTGGCTGGTGAAAAGAAACACCCGGACGTGAATTTTGTGTTGGCGAAGTGATTTGCATAAGTATTGGAGCATAATGCGTTTGATATTAATTGTACATCCTGCAAGTACAGTGATGGGATGCGAAGCAGCTGGTTTTATGGCTGTGCCCCTGTCATTATGGTGATGTCAGATAGTGTCAGACATCTCCATATATGGAGCTGCCTATATCAGTTATGCCCAAATATGTGGGTTCTCTGATGTCAGACCAAAATAAGCACCCGGAAGTGAATTTCGCGCTGGGGAAGAGATTTGCATAGTATTGGGGCATAATGCGTTTCATATTTATTGTACATCATGGAAGTAGAGTAACGGTATGGGAAGCAGCCGGTTCAGAGGCAGAATATTGAGGAATTTTGGGGTAAAATGTGGAGTTAGTTGGGCCATGTGTGTGCGTGGAGACCGCGCACACACACATGTGTAGCCCCATGAGTTTGGCCGTCAATTATAGGTGCAAGATAGGCAGCTCCATATATGGAGATGTCTGACACTATCTGACATCACCATAATGACAGGGGCACAGCCATCACTATAAAGGACCTGGATGCCCTGGCCAATGCCAGTGTCCTCAGCGACGCTACCAATGCCACACACGTCCACGTGTTGTTGCCTTGCAACTCTACTGCACGTAGCCCCTACCCCCTCTACTGCACGTAGCCCCTACCCCCACAGAGCACACAGAACGACACAGAGACAACAGGAAACTTTACTACGCAGAAGTAGTCAACAAACTATACTATGAAAACAAATTATCTGAAATTACTACATGACCATAATGCAGAACGTGAAAGGTGATTGGCTGGTGAAAAGAAACACCCGGACGTGAATTTTGTGTTGGCGAAGTGATTTGCATAAGTATTGGAGCATAATGCGTTTGATATTAATTGTACATCCTGCAAGTACAGTGATGGGATGCGAAGCAGCTGGTTTTACAGGCAGAATATTGAGGAATTTTGGGGGAAAATGTGGAGTTAGTTGGGCCATGTGTCTGCTTGGCCATTGAGCACATCCACTCGTGTACACTCCATGAGTGTGGCCGCCAATTATGGTAGCAAGATGTCACCGGTAAAATCATTGCATTCAAAGGACTAGGGCCACGACCGTTCAAGATGAGTGGCCAAATGTACCACCTCACTCCCTCTGCATTCTTTCCTGACACCAATAACCGACCCAAATTCTCACAAATCTTTGTATTTGATCAGGACAATGAAATTAAGAACCGCCTTCATCAGGCTAAGGGAGAGGACCTTATTAAGGAGCCCACTTTAACCCTCATTCAAAATGAGTTAAAGACAGTTAACCCTTTAGTAAAAATCTTTAAAACCGGCGCAGAATTACTCAATGCCAACCCAACTCAGGCACTGAAAATGGTGTTCAAGTCAAAAAGCTCACAGGGGGCAAACAAAAGTCACCTCAACCCTGCTGTCCCTGACGTTGTTGTTTTTGCACCAGGATGCCAGACAGAGCCCAGAGACATTGTTCTGTACAGAACTCCAGTTGATGTACCTAATCACAGCCAGACTACACACATCAATTCACTACACCCTATGTATGACCCAGCCGCTTATCCCTTGATCTTGCCACATGGGGATGCTGGCTTCAGCATCGACAACCCCATCACAAAGGTTCATGCACAGTCACCCACAGCCAAAGTCACTCTTCAGGAGTTCTTCAGATTCCATCTACAACAGAGAACCCACTCCTTCAACACCCTTCTGAAGTCGGCCCGACTTGCTCAAGAATACTTCTGTGATCAATACTCCAAAATAGAAAATTGCCGGATGAACTACTACAGGAGTAGGGAACTACAGGACAAGTACAGGGCCCACCAGTATTCTGGTCTGATTGATTCCCTGGCTACTCAGCAAACACAGCCAGGACAGACTGAGGCCACCAACATTGGTCAACAGATAATTCTTCCAGGCTCACACACTGGTAGCCCCAGATACCTCTACAAGCACTATCTAGATGCCCTTGCCATAGCAGCCAGATACAAAAAGTTTGACCTCTTCATTACCATTACGGCAAACTCACGGAGTGAAGGTGTCCTCAATAACATTTTTGAACACCAGCAGCCCACTGACAGACCAGACATTGTCAATAAAGTCTTCAAACGGAGTCTGGATGAGCTCCTCCGCGACATGAAGCTGGGAGTTTTTGGCAAAATGAAGGCTAGAATACACACTGTTGAGGGACAGATGAGAGGACTGAAACATGCTATTTAAGATCCCAATCCCCATTTTCCAAGACTCTGTCTGTGCCATCAACGCAGAGTCCAATCTGGCCAAGCTCATTAAAGACAGCAACTTAATCATCTGGGACGAGATTTTCAGTGTTGACCGCTTTAACGTCGAGTGTGTGGAAAGAACACTGAGGGATCTCATGCACTCACAGCAGCCTTGGGGTGGCAAAACTGTCCTCCTGGGTGGAGACCCAAGGCAAACCCTCCCCGTTATCAAAAGAGCAGGCAGGCCCCAGATAGTTTCAGCATGCATCCAGATGTCAACACTCTATCCTCACATGAAACACCACAAGCTAAACCTCAACATGAGAACACACGCAGCAGAGAAGCACTTCTCCCACTATCTCCTTGCATTAGGGGAAGGAACACTCCCACACGAGGAGGACACAGAATGGCAGGTCCGCATTCAACCCCACCACTTGGTTCACGATCTCCAAACTCTCATTTCATTCACCTTTCCTGACTTGCAAACTGGATGTGTCAACAAAGACAACCTTCTCAATGGCACTGTATACACTCCTCTGAATAATGACATTAGAGAAATCAACAACATATGCCTGGCAGACTACAGAACAGAGAGTCTACTTTTCAGCCGACACAATTCTGGAGGACGACCACAAGGACTCCATGCCTGTGGAATTCCTCAATTCACTGACACCCTCTGGAATGCCTGATCATAACCTCAAGTTGAAAGTAGGAGCCCCAGTCATGCTGCTGAGAAACCTGCAAGCAGGTCCCGACCGCACTCTCAAGAATGGCACCAGAATGGTGGTACTGCAGATGATGGACAAAATCATTGAGTGTGAGATTGCAGCTGGCACAAACAGGGGTGAAAAAATCTTCCTCCCAAGGATACCTCACTATGACAGAGATGAGGAGCTTCCCTTCACCTTCATCAGACGACAGTTCCCTATCCGCTTAGCTTTCTCTGTTACCATCAATAAGGGGCAGGGGCAAGAGAACGAACGAGTTGGCATCTACTTGCCTCAACCTGTGTTCGCTCATGGCCAACTCTACACAACCTTCTCCAGGGGAAAGAGAGCCAGCGCCGTCAAAGTTTTCATTGTGAACAATGATGAGGGAATTACTGACAACGTTGTTTATCCCGAACTCTTTTATTAATCCAAACATGCTCATTCAAACACTTTGCATGTGCTGCTACTCCCTGATTGCATAGTGACAAATGACCTTCATTCTTCAACATAATTGCCATTGCCTTTGTTTGTATTCTCCCCCCAATGCAACATACTGTACACCTGCTCCTGATTAATGCTTCACTGTTAATGTTATTCTGGATGTCATTTCATTTCACTGCTATTTTGCCTTTCTCACATTTACATGTTGCCACCAACACTGTCCGACATCACACCATGCCAATAAACCATGCTATCTAACAAACAATGCAATCTCATTTCAATCAACAACAACCCGCCTACATTCATACCCAATACTTCTCTTGCCTCAATCACATTACTCAACACTACTACTTCCTTGCACACTACATGTACACACCTACACAGTGCGACGTCGCGCGGACGCTAGATGTGAGGGCCGCGCAGCGGCCCGAACTTCTAGTAATTTTCAATTTGCAGCACTGCAATCTACAGTAACTACCATCTCAAACATCACCATAAAATCCAATGTAAGATCTAGCATGAATTTGAAGGACCAAAAAACAAATACAAAACCCCTGGCACCAGAACACAAACCTCAATAACGCAAACATACAGCACATCGCCATATCAGTCAAGTTCCCAAAGGCACACACAGATTATAAGCCATATCACCCACTGTCTTGGATAAAAATATGTCTCCAAACAACACTATTTAAAACGAGGGCTTTAAGCTATTAAGACCGGGAACGCATCTGTGTTTGTAGATTTCTTTGGCTATTCAAAAATAGCAGATATACAAGCTCATGAGCTTGTAGATCTGTTATTTATTCATTTTTAAATCATGAAAATGTGAGTAAATATTTAGTTTGAATATATATATATTTTTTTAAAGCGAACATTTGTTACTTAAATTTTTGCTTCTGGGGATTCTACAAATGCCTTCTAAATGCCTTCTAAAAACAGTTCTTTTTTTAAACGTACTGTATGTTGCTATAATATCAGTGGTTCTCAAACTTTTTTCATGTATTTGGCCCTCCATCTGAAAGTATTCCAGAAGCAAAAATGTGAGTTACAAATGTTTGCTTTAAAAAAATAGCAGATCTACAAGCTCATACCGAGCTTGTATATCTGCTATTTTTGAATTGCCAAAGATATCTAAAAATGGCACGGATGCTTTCCCGAATTGAATGGGTTAAGATCATGATACGTTAGACAAGCACTACTGCAGTGCATGCCCTCTCACAAGTGGTTACAACTATATTGTCGTATCCTGCAGTACACTCAATGTCGAACGACAGTCGAGTGACGAGTCATACTGAAACTGTTACTGAATGAACCATGATTTATACACCGTCATTGATAGTGTTTCTAACAGACAATAGCAGATCTACAAGTTCACAAAGTATCACATCGCAATGCATTGTAAGCTTGTAGATGCTGCTATTTGTGTTGAGCAACACCGTCATACAAGGAAATATAAATCATTAAGTATTACAGTCGCTGGCTGTCCAAAAAATTATTGCTGCGAAGATTATTTTCAATATGATTTATTCTAAAGCAGAGTTATTTTTGTTACAAGAGATCAGCACTTTGATATACTGACTGTGTTATGTTTAAATCAAGCACAATTGTCAGATTAAAGCCTATCTAGACAGAAAGTGTTTCAAACAATCGCGCTAGCCTGGAAACCAGCCAAATCTGCCATTGCAACTAACAAACTATTAATTTAAATTAACGTAAAAATAATGTAATTAACTTTTGTGAAAACACGGAATATAAAGATTAACACTGACACACACTTGCGCACATCTACATACTGTAAACACCACCCTCAGATGTCCATTGTTAACATCCCATGATGAACATAAA
>NC_139947.1:41300560-41308060 GCF_963454915.1 Gymnoscopelus microlampas | reverse complement strand
GAATTATTACTTATTCTGGATCTCCAATTAAAAGCTATTGAATGTTCTAGTTCTAGTTGAACTTTAATGAACTTTAGTTAACTTAACTGTAGCTCTAATATCTATCTATCTATCTATCTATAACAAATTAAAATAAAAATAAAAACTCGAAAGAACGAACACCTCTAGCATCGCGCGCTCGTGCGTGCGTGCGTGCCTGTTGGAATGTCAACTATTTAGTATGCGGCTGAAGCAAGTGCCGAGCCGTGCCTGGACAGAACAGAATGAAGTCTGGAGTACACTAAACTTCTGACAAACGTGTTCCTAAATAAAAAAAACTACCCAACAACAACAACAACAACAACAACAACAACAACAACAACAACAACAACAACAACAACAACAGCACAACTCCTTAGTTGGTATGTTGTTCACATATTAAACACACACGTCACTTTCTTCATCCACAGCAGGTCGCGCTCACACACACACACACACACACACACACACACACACACACACACACACACGCTGTACTTGGGAGGATTTCCCGTTTTTCTGAGCGACTTTGAAGAGCAACACCAACCAGTCAAGCCTGCTGCTGTCAAATGTTTTCACCATGAAACACACGAGGTTTTTAAGATACGAAGACAATTCTTACCTCTCTCTATCTATGTCAGTCTGTGTGTTGGTTGTGTGCCTGCCTGGTCTCCGTGGGTTCTTCTCCCAGCAGCAGGTTTCTTCTTTAGCTTCAGTCTCTCTTCTCTTTAATTCATTTCACATTGAAGCGACAGAAGCACCGACCTCCCTCCGCCTGCAGGCTGGAGACACTCACTGGGCGGGTCCTCTCTCCGCCGGTAAACACGTGGGGCGGAGAGAGAGAGAGAGAGAGAGAGAGAGAGAGAGAGAGAGAGAGAGAGAGAGAGAGAGGGAGAGGGGGGGGGGGGGGAGAGGAGGAAAGAAATGATAGAGAAAGGAGGAAAGAAATGAGAGGAAAACTGAGCAGCAACGGAGGAGTAAAGGGTAGGCCAGTGGTTCTCAAAAAATGTCATGTCAAGGACCCCCAAATTGAGGTATTTGGCCGCAGACCCCCATCTGAAAGGATTTTGTGACAGGGACCCCCAGAACAGAATGTTTAAAGTTTTTTCAAAATTATATTTAAAAAAGAATTTTCTAAAATAATAGCCAAAGATTTTACAGTGTAGACTTGAGTCCCATTATTAAAATAATAATAATAATAATAATAATCTTCATTACCTTCATTTTCCTACAGTATAATATTAATTTTACAAACCATCTAAGTCAAGGGCAGGCAACTTTGATGATGGAGAGCGTCATTACGTTTCCACACTCACTCAGGAGGCTCCATTGCTTATCTTCACTATAACCAGTAGTATACTAAACCCCATCACTCAAATAGGCCATATATGATAGTCACATCAATTGTAATAATAAAGGGATATTTACAATTATTATTCAATATACCTTTTTTTGTTAATTTCAAATGCATTTTGTAATACTTATAAAACAAATCTATACAATTATAACTAAAAAAAAGTAGGTCTCCGCCAGGTCAGGTAGGTTATTGTGGCCTCCTTGTGGCACTATGATAGGCCAATGTGAAAAGGCTGCCATTTCTTCATACAGTAGGCCTTTCTCGGCAATGATTTGAGGCATTTTGTTCCAAAAAATGTGTTTTGCTAAATTAGCCCTGCTGGTGGCGCTATAACAGACAACACACACACACAGAAACGAACACGCAACATTTTCAATATTTTTAATTTGTCAAAATCATCATCTCTATAATAAAACAGTTTATGGAAGACTAATAACACCATGCATGATATTAAAGCTGCATAGTGCAACACACAGCCACTACTGACAAACGAGGTCAATTATAACAACCTGATGTATTTCAGAGTATAACAAGACAAATCTCTTCCTCCCCTGCAGCACCTCCTCCTGACTCCTCGTTATCTATCAAAAAACCTCACACACTCCCAACAAACTATGGCAGCCAAAGAGACCACAAGCTTCTACTACTGGTCATCTTATGCTGAATAACAACATAAGAGTGCAGATTGGGTATGGGTTGGGCACAGGTCGGGGTGAGGTGCCATGGTGTCTGAACAGCCTTAGGTGGAGCTTAGAGTCAGGATGGATTGTGACAACATGATTGAGAACAGTGGCTCTCAAACATTTTAATTTCAAGGACCCCCCAGTTTGACGTGAATTTTAATTCTAGGACCCCAATCTACACTGTAAAATCCTCAGGGTTCATTTAACTCAGTTTACAAATGGAACCATATGGACCCACTTGGTTTCATTTGTACACTCTTGGAGTTACAGACCTGTAACTCCTCAAGGACCACTGGGGTCCCCAGACCCCACTTTGAGAACCACGACTTTAGAACATTCAGTGCATGCGGATAGTGGTCGGTAGCATTGTTTCAATGATATCTCATAATGCAGCTTTAACTAAAATAATATTTGATAAACCATGACAGCAACATATATACATGTCTCATATTCACCAAATAAACATGTGCAATGAGCCTTTTATTCCACAAATAATTTGAACGGGTTAGGGTTCATGTGGTTAAATGCTCACGTTTGCCCTATTTATTGTGCTCCTGTGGGTAAGGCACTGCACACAGCACTGCTCCATAGTGTATGAGACGACCACGACTCGCTTGAGAAAGCACAGCAGTAAACCAGTAATGGGTGCCAAGCGCTCAATGCAGGCAGGTCCATCTTTCTCAGATCTGCCTGTGACAGAGTACAGGATTTGGAATTTTGTGCATACTGTATAAGAAACCTTTTTGATTATTCACTGTGGAGCATGTAAACGTCACGCTCCATCCGATCATTGTATCTAGCGCTCATACTTCTGATTTAATATGGAATGAAAATGAGTTACTAGACATAGAATATGCATATAAAATATACTTATATTATTATAATATATTAACAAAATATTATTATATATAGGTATTGTATTTACCTAAACAGTCAGACAGTCCATCTATCAACTAACACTACTGACTTCAGATTTAAAATTTATATGAATGAAGATCATATCAAATATCAGATTACTCTGACTGAAGATAAGATCGATTTGAATTAAGATCAGATCAAATTAATCTGAATGAAGATCAGATCAAATTAATGCTTGAAATGCAAAGGACCTTGACATTCTGAAAATGTGCGCAGCGGAGCACAGACCTTGTCTATGACAGGGGGTGGGACTGGCCACACTCACTACCTACCCCCTTTTGGCCAATTGGCCATGAAAACCTAAACACTTAAGCCCTACTCCCTTGCACAAGAAATAGTGAAAATACCTGATCTACAAGCACATGTATTTGACATTTAAACTGTTTAAAATGTTCACTTATGCCCAAAATAGGGACACCACGTTGAAAGTGGTTCTCCCAAGTTTTGTGCAAATCTGTTCATGGGAGACCCTGTTAATGGACAGACAGATAGACAGACAGACAGACAGACAGACAGACAGACAGACAGACAGACAGACAGACAGACAGACAGATGGGGGTGTAAACACTGCCTTGGCGGAGGTAATGACATTTTGTAAACCAGCAATACCTGGCAACACAAACCAACACAGTCTTACACTTTCTGTTAAATTAAATTGTGGGATCTCTATGTCTCCTTCCACCCCCCCACCCTCCCCCCCCCGCCCCCAGCCTCTCTCTCTCTCACTCTTCCCCTCTATCTTCCTCTTTCTCTCTCTCTCCCAGTAAAGAGCAAAGCTCGCTCAGCCTCTGTTGCATCTTGGGAATTCCTGACAACTGGCTCTCCAAGCGCTGTTTCTCCTCCTAAGGGACAGACATGTAGAGAGACAGACAATTAGACACACAATTAGACAGGCCTATGTGGTTTTTCATGGAAAACTGAATATTATGACAAAGTGTTGCCGAGTGTGCGCTTCCCGTAATTTTGTACCGCAGGATATATTACAGTACAAGAATGCAATCAGTGTGTGTGTGTGTGTGTGTGTGTGTGTGTGTGTGTGTGTGTGTGTGTGCGTGTGCGTGTGCGTGTGCGTGTGCGTGTGCGTGTGCGTGTGCGTGCGTGTGCGTGTGCGTGTGCACGTGTGTGTGAAACACAGACAGAGAGAGGTTACACACTGTAAATGGGGCAGGGAGGAGGAAATTGAGTTATAAATGTAATATTCCTGTGTTAAAGTTTGTTGTTCATAAAATCTGTTCTTTTTTTCATACATGCAGGCAGGCAGACAGGTCACACGACGGTGTCTCGTGCCGAGATAGGCAGACCTACAAGCTCACAACACGTTGCGGATGTGGAGCGTTGTGGGCTTGTAGGTCTGCTATTCTTGGCCGCTCTCTGCACGCGACACCATCGTGCGACAGAGCATAAATTAGGCAAACACAAACAGGTACCTGTAGAGACAGACGGGTGGAGGCATCCAGTGGTTCGAAGCTCCAACCTCCCTCTCCATCAAACTGGAGCAGGTGAGAGTGATACTTCCTAGAGAGACAGTCAGACAGACAGACAGACAGACAGACAGACAGACAGACAGACAGACAGACAGACAGACAGACAGACAGACAGACAGACAGACAGACAGATAGATAAAGAGACAGGTAGATGGAGCGGAGGGGATAAATACAAGGAAAATAAATGCTATATATTAAAGGTAATATGAAATACATTTCTGTAATCTAAATGTTATAATACATTTAAAATCAGGTCCAGCTGCTGTTCAGCCAGCTCTTTAGTGAGGACTTAAAGTTAACCATTGAGCCAATGGACTAGTAGTAGTGTCACTAATATAGTAACAGTACTAGTAGTAGTGGTACTGTAGTAGTACAGGGTGTGGCTGGCTCAGGGAACAATACAACCACAGGCAGGTGCATCTCTACTGACTCCTACTGGCCACTCTGTGGTATTACAGTGTTACACAGTCTTGTCTGTAGCACTGTCTAAAGTCACTCTTAACAGTTTAATGTGCTTGGTGACATTACATTTATTCATGCAATATTATGCAACAACATTCGTCAGCATGTGTTTGTGTGTTGATAGTGTGTCTAGTCTAGTGTGTGCAGCTTGCATGTGTATGGTGTGTTCCAGTATGTGTTTAGTGTGTTCAGTTCGTACAGTATGTATGTAGTGTGTGTTCTGACCATAGGGAGGGTCTGTGTGTGATTGACAGCAGAGATATCCCTGCATCCTTTGCAGCCTGGTAGATCTTTCCTTCCACGTCGATGCTGACAGCACTGGTACATTCATCTAACAGAGCAAACCTCGGTCTAAGAGAGAGTGAAGGAGAGTGACTTGAAAACACTGTTAAGAGAAATGAAGACTTGACAGACACTGGCAAAAAATTGTAAGATAATGGCTTGGAGTGGCTTACACAAGCTTTATGGTCACACAGCTGCAGGTGTTGCATTTTTCATGGAGTAGTGAAGTACACAGGGTAGAGCACTGTTTCCCAAACAGTGGGTCAGGACCCATATGTGGGTCGCGAACAACTTTTTATGGGTTGCAAGTAAATACCCCTTTATTTTTGGCTTCCTCCATTTGGTTTTTGATTATCTTTTAAAATCTTTTTAAAAATCTTCTTAAGTTAAAAACAAAACAAAAAGGAAAATACTCTTAAGAAGTACTGAAAATAGCAGATCTACAAGCTCAGGTGTTGTGAGCTATTTTCACTAGTTTGGGTCCCAGGGAGACAGAGATACAATTTCTCTTTTGGGTCTCGAGCTAAAAGTTTTGGGAACCACTGGGAAGAGCATGGAAAATAGCAAGTCCCAATGCTGTTTAATTGTCTTTGTAAATAAATAAATGAAATTCACCCAGTAATCATTGTTTGCCTCCGACCCTCTGTTGGATAAGCTTAGGCAACAACAAATGCCGGTGATAATTTACTCTACTGTACACAATTATGATTAAATGATTAAATATGGTGATCAATCCCATGTATGTTTAACATTGGAATAAAGTAAACAAAGGTAGATCAATGGATCAAATAAGAAAGCAACAGAAAATGCACAGACATACAGACAGGTACCTGTGATAGAACATGCGAGCCATTCCCATCCTCTGTTTCTCTCCTCCAGACAAAACATCCTTCCAGTCACTAACTGAATCCCAACCTGCATGTGTGCGCACACACACACACACACACACACACACACACACACACACACACACACACACACACACACACACAATATATATATTGATAAATGGAGAGAGATATGACATCAAACCCATTCACCATTCCTCTCTTCTTTTCTCTCTCCTCCTCCTTCTCTAACCTCCCTCTCTCATGTACAGTTGGTAGGTCCAGAATATACAGTGGTTCTGCCTTATTCTCTGTTCACTAGTAGTCCTACTGTACCACTTTCTCTGTCCACCATATAGCAGTTCCTAAATCTTTGTCAAGTATTTACATAGTCCAAGTTCAACCTCTCTCTCTCCCTCTCCCTCTCTCATATAGTGTAGTCCTACCTCTTTCTCTCTCCAGTTTAAATCACAGTCCTATCTTTTTCTACAGTATACCGTAGTCTTACCATAGTCCAGAATAAACAGTAGTCCTACATCGTCTATGCAGTATATACAGTACATGTCTGTAGCCGTACCTTCTTATCTGTCCAGTATATACACGGTACAGTACTGTTGTCCTACCTTCTTCTCTATCCAGTATATAGAGTAGGTGTACAGTGCGTAGGATGTGTTCTAGATGGGAGTCAGTGATTCCTCTGAGGTGCATCTCCTCTAAAGAGTCAGGATAAATCACCTGATCACGCAGAGAACCTACTGACATGTAGGGTCTGCAACACAGACAAACATTATTATTTATTAACTTATTGTTCTGCCCTAAACGTATGTGCGTCTCAGAAACTGTAAGAGCTGCAGTTGCCAAACTTGGTAGTTGGTAGAAAATAAAGAGAATTAATTGTGATCCCAGAGGGGAAACAACGTTCTCCATGCTGAATCTAATGCACATATTGGGGTCCATTTCTGCCATTTAGAAATGTGTCCTGAAATTTGACCTGACCATATGTGGTCCTCTGATACTGTTTTGCTATAATTGACTGCCAAAGTTTGTGGGTGGTGCCTATATACAAACCCATGAACCATTTGTGCTATCTTAACCAAATTTGGTGCACAGATACAGATTCAATTACCCCAATGTTTCCAGACTGCTTGGACCCAGGGAATTGCTGCCTGCAGCTATATTCTTATTATGTCAATGTAGTAATAGTAGTAATAATATCACTAGAAGTAGTAATAGCTGTAGTAATAGTAGTAGTAGTACCTCTGGGGTATGTAGAACATGTATGTAGGTGGAGGTCTGTGTAAGACTCCAGAGTAGATCGGCCACAGACCACTGAGGATCCTGAACAGAGAACTTTTCCCACATCCATTAGGTCCTGTTATCAACACGTCCATCCCTTCATCTATCTGCGACACACACACACACGCGCACATACTTATTATCCTACACAGAATGCATTGGGAAGCGTTGGG
>NC_139947.1:41283060-41298060 GCF_963454915.1 Gymnoscopelus microlampas | reverse complement strand
GGGTCTCTGCTCTACATGTAAAGTGTCTTGAGACAACTTGTTGTGATTTGACACTTTAATGAAATTGATTTGAATTGAATTGAATTTTGATATGTTTTTAAAATGTGTTGACAAAGTCAAAACAGTTATATTAAAATTCATAAACATGAAATCAAAATTCTGAAACTCCAAGCATTCATATACTGTAAAATTCATATCTAATTCTAAAAACTATTATATAATAAATACATTTTGATATCAGTTTTATTTTATAAAATGTTAAAATGGCTTGGCATAGACTATAGGTTATTTGAAGCAGATGAGGCACCAAATTGGATACTAGATGTGCCAACATCTTATTTTAATTTGAACATCGTTGCAATTACCTGCCTCAATTGAGGAGAGGGAGTCAACAGACATAAAACTTGTGATTATAGCTTTAATATATTCAAAAGGTCAGAGGGTGAATGTGGTTCCTCTCTTTGGTCGAGGCTTTGATGGCCTCGACCAAGATGCAGACTGGAGACATCCACAGTACGAACATGGCAGGTCATTTGTTCCAGTCTACATATTGTTGATATGCTTTGTGAGTTATGCAATACCAGAAACAATGGGGTGCTCAGGAGCATTGTTTGCTTTTTGTGAATCTTTGGGAGGGTGTACAGAACAGGCTGGACAGGATAGTCCTGGACCATATACTTTATATTCACCATTGTTTGGGGTGTCAACAGGCAATCATTTTGTTGTTGCAGCAACTATTGTATGTTGTCACAGCAATGAACACGGTATAGCAAGCCAACTCTCTTGAAAACGGAGTCTGTTTTTCTCACTACTGGGAGCAGGGAAAGTGAGCATATCAACAATTTGACCTAACCTGACTCTGTCAAATGGAAGAAGCTTGCGACACACATTTAGTTTCACAGCCTACTTCCATCTGAGACTCCTGAAGCAGAATCGATGACAGACGGCATTTTCATTTTTTCAAGCTACTTGGCAGGTGATGATCCCGCCCCTAGCAGCCACTGATTGGTTCGAACACGCAGCGGTTCGGGCAGCTTTACTCCCTGAGCGATCCCAGACCTCCTTCCTGAAATCAAATGCAAATGAGATTTCCGGAGGGAGGGGGGTTTACCAGGCTAATTTTGACCTATGTTGAACGAAAGTGTGTGCGTGTGCGTGTGCGTGTGCGTGTGCATGTGCGTGTGCGTGTGCGTGTGCGTGTGCGTGTGCGTGTGCGTGTGTGTGTGTGTGTGTGCACGTGCATGCGCATGCACACGCGTGTGTGTTATACCTCCTTATAGGAGGAGATGATTCTTTCCACAGCATCTGCTGCTGCATTGAGGAGGTTCCTGGCTGTAGTGAACGCCTGACTCCTCTCACTTACTAACTCCTCCTCTGGAAGGAGTAACGCTGCCTGTTTCACCTCCTCTGAGTCTGCAGGAAAGAGGAGAGGAGAGGAGGAGAGAGAGAGATTTATATAGAATATACATTCACACTAAGTGTCCTGTGTTTACTGTATATAGTGTATACTATTATAAGTGTCCTGCATGTATAGAGTGACAAGTGGCATGTATGTAATGTATATTTACCCGATTCGGAGTAGCCAGTAGCAGTAATAATGGGGAGTGCCACCATGAGCAGTCCAGCAGAGCTCCAGACATACTTCATCAGAAACTGTTCCAACATGACATACCACAGGCGCTTCAGGAGGATCACATTGATCTGAGAGGACAGGGACTCGTAACTCCTCCGTAATTGGGACATCTCCACCTAAAAAACAAACATAGCCAGAGACACATAACAATGTGAGACAAACAATGGTAGAAAAAGTACTAAACATTTTTACTTAATTAAAAGTAGTAGTAGTAGTAGTACCTTGTGTCCTCTGTAGAAGGCTATCTCTTCAGCATTACCGATAATTCTAGCATGGTTGGACCGTAGTTCTCCTATCCTCCTGGACTCCTCTGACACCAGCGCCCCGAATCCAGGAGAACAACTTTTCAGAACCTTGGCCGTCATCGCCACGACAACTCCCGCTATCACCGCCGGCCATGTGGTGCTGGCACCTGAGAGGGAGCACAATGATCAGATCCTAGATCAGCGACATTAGAATCAACCAACAGTAACAATATAAGGATCAGATCCTAGATCAGTAACACTCATTAATTAATAGTGTGATTATTGAAAGATCAGAAACTTCTCAACCACTTCATATTTGACAGGGTTGTTTGACAGTCTTAGACACATCAGACTTTACAATTACAATACAATGATTAACAAAACCTACACACAGTCTGCCCTACCTTTAGAGTGAGCCGTGTGCAGCAGAGTGAGACAGGTCATTACAACATCCAGGACAGGTTTGGTTAAGTTGGAGTATAGATGAGCGACGGACGCAGTGAAGATAGACAGGTCATCTGTCAGACTCTGATCAGCATTGCACACCCGACCATCCAGATTACTCACTGCATAGTACGTCTGACACACACACACACACACACACACACACACACACACACACACACACACACACAGACACACACACAGACAGACACACAGACAAAGATAATGATGTATTATTAAATGAAAGATAGGCCTGTACATTTGAAATTAAATGAATGGTGAAAGATTAACAGAACCAAGTATATTTGTGTGTCTATTTACTGTGTGTGTGTGTGTGTGTGTGTGTGTGTGTGTGTGTGTGTGTGTGTGTGTGTGTGTGTGTGTGTGTGTGCGCGTGCGCGGTGTGTATTATGTAAAGTGTAAGTCTGTATTAGCCAGGTCAGTAATGTAGTGTATGCGTGAATGCGAGTATTATTAACCTGGTCAGTGAAGTACAGTTTGGGGTGTGCATTATGCCTGTACTAAGTATTAACTCAATGCAGGACAGTGTGTATATTGTGTGTGCATTGTGTATATTAACCTGGTTAGTGAAGTACAGTGTGTACGCGTGATTAACCAGTCTGGTTCTGAAGGCTAAGGCCAGCTGGCCCTCCAGGAACCTGATGGCTGAGTTGATGAATGTGGCAGGAACAGCAACCAGCAGCCATTTACTGAGTTCAAACAGGAACGCATGGGGCTGTTTCTTAACGATGCTCTTCACAATCATACCTGAAACAATCACAGCTATTATTATTATATGATTAGCCTTTATTTGCCCTGCATGAGGTGAGTGATAAAAGGACGTCAAAGAGGGTGATCTCTGATAACCCCTATAGTTCATATTTTTCCTGAGAGGCCACTGTGATTGAATAACGTTTTTTGTGTTTTATTGTGGGTTGAATTATTTTATATAATGGTACATGTTGTATGTTGTGATGTTTGTGATCAGTGCTACCCCTTATAAAATAGATGTTTGATCTCAATGAGACTTCCTGCTTGGTCAAGTAAATAAATAATAGCTGACCAATCTGTGCAAGCCAAACATGGCCACCATTACAAAACACAGTTTTTGTGTTGATCAAATGCTACTTTGTGACTGAATAAGGCTATGTGTATGTGATTAACTAATTCACGCAGGAATGTGTCAGAGCCCTTGGTAGCCAAGTCAATTCAAGCCAAACACAGGCCTTTGGTTGGATCACCTTGGACAACAATGAATGCCCAGGCAATAATCTATATTCCATATAACAAAATATAATATAACAAACAACATCACAACTATTGTCCCACAATTAGGGTGTCCGGTTTGTCAGTCTGTGCGGCCCTCTGTCTGTACAAATCACAGTACATCAGGGGTGTGTTCTACCGTCAGATGCTGTGTACGGCGTATACCTTGAGATTTTTTTTCGTCGCTACCGTATACCTTCAAAAACTGTTTCATCCATTGAAAACGCGAGAGCGTATACCCACGACCACGCGCATCGTATGGTAGCGTATACCTTCCGAAAAAAAACTAGAACACAACACTGCAGTACATCCTTCCTAAACTAATAAAACATGTGGACAGAAGGACAGAGGGATTACCATATAGAGCTCCCATATTGCATTTGGGATATAATGGTTGAAATGGCAATGGCATTTGTCCGCCAATGTAAATATATTACCACGCTGAACTGAGAGTGTGACACACCAAAACTGATGCGAAATAAAACTTGGATTTATTATCCATATAAAATTGTGTTGTTTTGAACTGCTACACCCACAGTAGCGCAGGTAAGAGAGATACGGTCATGGTACACACGCACGCACGCACGCACGCACGCACGCACGCACGCACGCACGCACGCACGCACACACACACACACACACACACACACACACACACACACACACACACACACACACACAGTTCATACCATCCAGTCTGGCTACATATATGGACAGGAATGTTCTGGTGATGAGAGCCAGAGAGTGGAGTCCCAGTAAACCCAGCTCCTTGCACAGCAGTCTGGGAAACAAGATCTTCAACAACTTCGTTAGCCTCTGGAGGAACTCCCTGTCCACTGCAGTAGACCTAGACACATACACATTATTTTATATTATTTATTTTACTTCAGGAAACCTAGGAAAACCTCAAAAAATGCGACTTTAAAAGCCTAAACATTAGAATATAATAGTTGTAGTTCATAAGTGTGTACACGCGCACAATGCCACACATGCACACACCTCTTGCTCCTTCTCTTCGCTCCACCCTCATCCAATTGACAGATCTGGGAGCCATTGGCCACGCCCACTGGTGCAGTAGGCGCACCCACCCGGGCCCCTTTCTGAATAACAACAAGCAGATTTAGTTACATCATTCATTGATTAGATAACTAACCACAGGTTAATTATTTAAGGTCAAATTGAACTGATCTTATTTGTTGACAAGAGTAAATCGGATTTGATTTATTGATCAATAAACTTTTATTGTATTCATTGAATTTATAGTTGGCTGTTCTTATTAACTGATCAACACATTCATCTATTTAATCATATGCATTCATTGATCAGCAGTACATGGGATTTTTTTATTTTTTATGTTATAACATAGTAATGAATATGCTGGGTCACCTGTAGTCTCTTCCAGACGTAAGGAGAGAGTTTTTTGACGGCGTAGGCAGCGAGCAACAGGGCGACCCCTTGCTGAGTCCGAGTGCTCCTCTTCAACTGAGACACGACACCACTCATGATCACTGTTTCTGACCGCTTAACCTGAAGAAGCCTATTTCATGTGTATCAGATTGTAGATGTCATTCCAGATGTCTATCTCTTATCAGTGCCTTTGACACGCCTTTGACACCTTCACCTTCAGCAGCATGACTCTCTAAATGACCACTATCTGAAGATAAAAGCATGTGTTTTCTCCACCTTTAAAAAGGGGCCACTAGCTACCATCCATCATGTCTACATGAATCCCCCACTGATCCATCTCACGTGCAACAACCTTTCACCCAGTTCAGTTCAAGTAAGGTTAGCAGCGTTAGCCTGGTTCCCGTTAGCTGGTGCTTCCTCTACACTGTAGCTAACGGGCTACAAAAAAACATCAAACGAAATGAAAAGCACGTTAAAAGCGTCAACACGATCACATGCGACAGCACTGCTGCGCTACAAAAGAAAGACAACGACCGAAACAGGAACT
Organism: Gymnoscopelus microlampas; assembly: GCF_963454915.1. Classification (NCBI taxonomy): domain Eukaryota; kingdom Metazoa; phylum Chordata; class Actinopteri; order Myctophiformes; family Myctophidae; genus Gymnoscopelus; species Gymnoscopelus microlampas. The sequence goes on along the minus strand of NC_139947.1, from coordinate 41,292,518 downwards.
TTTCTGACTTTCTTCTACCGCATGACAACAAAGACAGCCACTGAAACAGCTGCCACGGTGGGAAAAGTTTCAATAAAAATACAACTATTTTTTCGCCCCTGTCGCGGTGAAGGTGTTTATCCTACTGCATCCTTCCTACGGCGCCTTAATTCCTTCATCTGCAGCAGATCTCAAATGAAAGCTTTGAAAAGGCGTCTGTTCCGTCGTTCCAACATTACAGTAACTAGTACCTAGGCTTTAGTAGGTTGGTCCTCCTACTAGCCTACTGTACGATACTTACAGGAAACTAACTTTGAAGTCTACATTTTCTTTCCAAACTCAAGTTTCGCCTCTGGGGGGCGGTGTTGGACCACTAAGCACAGCAGCCATATTGGAAAGAAATTGGGCCTCTTCTTACTTCCTTCACAGGTGTTACCAATGATACTAATGAAGGCTCTGTTCCATTCTGGTCAGGGTGCTGATATTGTGCATGTTGGCTCACTAGAAACACTCCCATTTGGTTCCCAAATGGCCCCTTATGGTGGGTGTGTAACAAATGGAAATGTGTACAAATTTGGTTCCATCTCAGAGTTATGGGGGTCCTTGAAAATAAGAAATAATAATAATAATAATAAATAAGAAGACAACCACAATGCCACACTAAATGGAACAGAGCCTTAATTAGTATCATTGGTAACACCTGTGAAGGAAGTAAGGAAGGGGCCCAATTCATTCCTAATATGGCTGCTGTGCATAAAGTCTATTAACATTATGACAATTTTATAAAGTCTGCACAGTAAAAGATAGTGGTGGAAAGTAACTGAGTACATTTACTCAAGTGTAGTACTTCCAATTTTCAATACTTTTACTTCTAGGCTACTCTTTGTGTCTGTTGTGTCTACTACATTTCAGGGGCAAATATTGTACTTTTACTCTACTACAATTATTTGAAAACTTACTAGTTACTTTGTAGATTTTGATTATTATTACAAAACATACATTAACCACTTCAGCCCTAAATACATTTCGGCTATTTTCAAAATATTTGTATACATTTAAAAATGTATACATTTGAAAACTTGTGAAATGGGACATTCTGCATAAAGAGTACTTTCAACTTTTTGTACTTTAAGTACATTTTGATATCAATACTTTTGTACTTTCACTCAAGTACATTTTTTTATTCCAGACTTTTCCAGAGTATTTCTATATTGCAGTATTGATACTTTTACTTGAGTAAAACATTTTAGTACTGTCTGGCAGCACACATGCACACTGTTTTTTAACCAAAAATCGAAAACAAAAACAGCAAACAGCAGTGAGCAGTATGACTGACCACAGAAACCCATTCAGGAAAAACTACAAATAGAGAAATGTACAATTAAAAAGATAGAAAATGTTTTATTTTACAGAATGTGTGGAGTTTGTTCATATACATAACAATTCCTTTAAATACTTACTATCACATTCAGATTTTTCAAACACACTTTAATAATAACCTTGTCATTGAATCAAATAGCTGAGATCATGTGAGATGCTAATTTCATTTGTCTGAAAATATTGAGGGGGGGCCTAGAGGACTCACATCAACAGGTTTTTTACATAGAACAGTCCAGTCACAAGTCTGAGCCATTAAGTCAACCTGTTGGTCCAGATGGATGGACTAGTCCTGGTGTGAGAGGAGCATGCAGGTTTCATTATGGCTGCTAGAGTTTTGGTACAGACAGCATAATAACAATCTATATACACGGGAGAGAACAGGGATTAAATAACAGTCAGTACTAACAGCCAATAGTACTGAGGAAAATACATTTGATAAAGTCTACAGACTTCTTTTACCAGAGGCCTGTCTGTCTGTCTGTCTGTCTGTTTGTCTGTAATGTAGCCTACAGTTTCATCCAGAGAACCATCTGTTCTCCATTCTTAGCCTAGATGTTTTCTTACAGTGTCAGTTTAAGCTAGAACCGATCTGGAAAAAATAAAAACAATCATATTTCAAATATGATTTACATCATTTTGTTTACAAATAGTGCAAGTTCAACAGTGGAAAACCCCAGTCCATCATTTGATCTGAGTCAGGAAGAACAGGTTCACTTTACACACACGCACGCGCACACACGCACGCACGCACGCACGCACGCACGCACGCACGCACGCACGCACGCACGCACGCACGCACACACACACACACACACACACACACACACACACACACACACACACACACACACACACACACACACGCACGCACACCTGAAGAGTGAGTGAGCGCACACAGAGAAGGGCCGGACCAAACGCTGCTCTGAAGCTAGTATAAATCAAGCTTAAGGTTAAGGGAGAGACAGGTTGTAGTCTGGCCCTGGTTTGTCTTCACGACACAAAAAGTTCACTGGAACAGGTCTATTGTCTATTTCACTGTAGAACAGTTCTACTGTCTATTTCACTGAAGAGTTCATGCTTAGAACTGTTCTGCCATGACATGGACATTTACTGTAGCACAAGTGTACTGTCTTTCACAGTAGAACAATTCTGCTGTATTTCACTGTACAGAATAGCTCTCCAGTGGAACAATTCCTTGCTGGGTATTTCTGCATAGAGCAGACCATTGGTTTTCACGATAATTCTGTAGTTTATCGTCATTGATCGATCAGTTCATTTCCAATAACTATTTAGATATCAACTAGCAATAACTAAATAGAAACACATTTTAATGCTTAATGGATTGAGAAGTGAGAACCCACCTTTTGCGCAACTAAACTACCAGTACTTAAAGCTTTAGCTCTGTGTACCAGGCAGTATTTGATAATCCTAGCCTAGGCGCAGATTCTTACCCTGGTCTTTGAAGCCTTCCAAACATGTGATAAACATATTTCAGTACGGACAGACACCACAGAGCTTATGGCGACTCAATGTTACCTTTCAAACTCAATAACTTTCAAATCATTAATTTTAAAGTGTTAAAGTGTCATTTTATTTTTAATAACTGTTATTTTATGCAACTCGTTCCATTGGAATTGGCTCCTATGGAGAAAACCAGCTCTGAATGGTGGAGATGAGAAACCAAGTGGACAGAATAGAAACCTGACTGCCTTAAGGTCTTTCTTTAGTCATTTGATGCACTGGAACAAGTCAACAATATCATATTTTATCACCTTTTAAACAAACACAATTTCACAACTTTAAAAAGAACAAACATACATTTCATTTCAATACATGCATATCTCATTTGACATGTACAATTTGTCAGTGTAACAGACTGGCTGAGTAGATGTTACTCTGATCATTTCCACAATACATAATATAAAAACAAATCAGTCAATCAGCTGATTGATAATTCAATCAATCAGTCAGTCAGTCAGTTGAGTTGCATTTGTTGAGCTAATTCAACCAAACAACCAAATAAGACCTGATGGCGGTGAAGCTGACTCTTATTGCCTCTCACAGACTGTTACAAATCCACTCACATAAACACTGGATGCACATCCCTTATTTTACAGCAGATTAGACTCAACTTTATTTGTCATAGTTTGTCATTCCCTGTCCTACAGAGAAAAAACGTGTCAATTGTCTGTCCTGCAGAGACAAACAACACTAATGGTTGTGTGTGTCCTACAGAGACACCAATACTGTCTGTCCAACGGGGATAAACAACAGTGACTGCGTAGGAAAGCGTGTCCCGTCTTGTTGACACCTGTTAAACATTAGAAGGACAGGCACAAGCTATCCACATTTAGAATGATCAATATCGTGCCCATATACATATAAAAGCATAGATTGTTATAAGGGTTCTATTTCCGTGTTGCAGCCACCTACTTTGCTGGGGGACCCAATGACTCTTATTGCTACCATAACCAGTGCATCCTCACATTGAACAAATGCATCACATTGATTACTTCCTCTTCTGTGTGTTTGACACGAACGCACAGCGTTGCTATAGATGGAAATGTCTGTTCTACACATTTATTTCTATTGTGCTTTGATTGTATTGGACACCATGTGGCCTGTCCTGAGCAGGCTGGTGTCTTCCAGTACAAACCTGAGTCACTAATCCTGTTCATTTGGCTTTAAAGCACTATGACCTGATCGAAATCTTCCACTGATTATCAAAAGTGGAATATATATTTATATATAAACCTTTTTTTTAAATAACTTGCTGGTTGTTTTGCTAGGACAGTAGACCCGTGTCTGTCCATTAGGCTGCTGATTTCACTTAAAAACTTTTGGACTGACAAAATTCATCTGCAAAAACACTGAATATCAAAAGTCCAGTTCATATTATAAAACATTGGCGTATTGATTATTATATTTTTTTCTAGTAGGCTATCTGAGCTGATTGTACAAGCAGGAGAACCTGAATTGAAAGTGTAAGGACATCTTAAGACTAGAGCTTCAACATACATATACACAGGATGTGATGTCACCATGTTAGTATGACCTCTCTAGACCTGGTTTAGAGGGTTTAGTTTGGTCGTTGTGATGACAGTTGGCTGACAGTTGGTTTCAACAGGTTCACTCAGTTATAGACAGAGATGATGATAGAATCCATTCAGGACTGCTGGTTCAATCCGCAGTACAGAAAGTACTGCCAAAACTGCCGATGTGCTCCTGAGCAGGGACCTACTGTATACATCCCACATAATACACCCCTTCGTGTGGTATTTTAGCAGTGGCACTGAAGACAAGCTACTGTTAAGCCCGCATTATAATTAGTTACATGTTGGTGTGTTGCACACCGCAAATAGCTGATCTACAAACTCACAATGCGACGTGTTGCAAGCATGTAGATCAGCTATTTTTGGTGCAAGACACGGTTGCGCAAGTATAAATCAGGCGTTAATAAACCATTTACTAAAATTGTTTTACATACCTGGCGTATTTCGGTACCATGGGTTGGTACAGTACATATAGCAGACGTGCAAACACTGCGTGGCTTTAGATTCACTAGCTGTTGGGAAATAATTACACCAGGTGCTAACAGTCCACTGTCCACAAGTGGAAAAGCTCCACAAGCTTGGCACTGATGACCAGCTAACATGAGCTAGCACTGAAATACAGCAGGTACAGATTCCAATAACTAGCTAACTAGTTTCAGTTGGAATCAGAATGTTTGTTTTAAATGTTTGTTCTTATGAATGTGTGTGAATATCAGTCAAGCTGGTCAGAGGAACAGTCCTGTAACAATCTCCAAGCTTCAATCGCCACAACAGATAATGGCCAATATGGCCATATAATCAACAACCAATGTGGCCTGTTGAAGTTCTCTTCTCACTGTCTGTGTCAGTTAAATGAGTGGAATCCTTTAAAAGAATGTCAGTGCATGGTACCAGCACACAGAAAAAACAGCCAATTCAACAATCAATGGCCGTCATCAAGGATACCAGCCTAGGATTGGTTAAAAGACATGTCTGTCTAACTGTCCAGGTGTCCTGGTACTTGGATCAGACTAGGGTGCCAGGAGAAGGTAGTTCTGTTGTTTTCTCCTTCTGATGCATTTCCTGTTTCTGGGCTGGGAAGGAGTCCTGGTAGAGAGAGCTATCCATAGACCTGAGAGAGAGACAGACAGACAAGATAAGAGGGACAAAGATGAAAGACAGAAAAGGCAACAGAGGGAAAGGGTGAGGGAATTACTCCAATTTGCCTTTTGTATTTAGGAAATTCAAGTATTCTCTCTCATTTGTCTCTCTCAGACGCACGCATGCACACTTGCACGCGCGCGCATACACACACACACACACACACACACACACACACACACACACACACACACACACACACACACACACACACACACACACACACACACACACACACACACACACACACACGTAAATGCTGTATTTGAAACCACAAACTACATTATAATGAGAAGGGATTCACATAAGAGATGGACCTTTCATAAACACACTCTGACCTGCCATGCAATGGGTGTCCATGGAAAGTGGCTGAGTGGGGCAGGTGTGTTGCAGGTTTATGATGTGTGGTGGGTGGGTACTGAAGATTTGTCTCCATCTGATAGGCTGACATCTGTGTCCCACCGTGAGTGGTCCGTCTGCGCTGCAGAGCCCCTCCCCCGGTGACGGGACCTTTCACCTTTGCATTGACCTTTCCATTCAGCTGATTAGAATGGCCGGAGGCTAAGGTGTTCCGCATGTACCAATCCCTTAAACCTGCCAATCAAAACAAACCCACCAAATCACATTTGCTTTTAAACTTGTGTAAAATGATGAATTTTATGAGGATTACTAGTAGAAGTAGTACTGATACAAGTAGTACCACAAGTAGTAGTAGAATAGTAATAGTGGTAGTAGTACAGTACTATTACCTTCCAGTGCAAGGGCTTTGTGTAGATTCCTTGTGGCTTCCTCCAGCTGTCCCTCCTGGTTCGGAGGAGGGGGAGGGGGCCTGGAGGGGGGGTGAAGGTGTGGGTGGGGGTCAGGCTGGAGGTGAGGATGAGTAGAGTGATGGAATGGAAGGTCAGCTTGGTTGTGCTGCTGTGGAAACGGCCCACAGGATTTAGTCCGAGTTACTTTGGCCCGATGAGTGTCACATGGCAGGTTCCTGGACACAGCAGGGGCGGTGGGGTTTTCACTGTAGTGCTGAAACACGATTGGCTGTCTGGAGTTGCCCTGGGAATGTTGCCGTTGTATGTTTGTCTTCTGCTGTTTGCTCCAGATGTAGTCCAACAGGATGTCACTATAACCTCCTCTTCCTCTCTCTGCCCTTCTGCCCATTTCATGGTTGGTGGTTCTGTTGTGTCCATTCACACCTCCCTCCTCCTCTTCGGAACTGACCCCGCCCTCATTGCTTCTATCCCCGTCCCCCTCCCTCCCTCCTGGTTGGCTGGGGACTGAAGGGGAGGAGCCATCTGGAGAGAAGTTAGGCTGGGGGAGTCTGTGGTTTTGGCCTTCCTCTGCTCTGTGGAGGAGAGAAGAGAGAGTCGAGAGTGATTCAAATTCGTCCCGCGTCAGTGTCCTGTGCCGAACATAGCAGATTTACAAGCTCCCCACACTTGTAGGTCTTCTATTCTCTGCCGTTCTCGGCGCGTGACACGATCGCGTGACGGAGCATAAATTAGGGTTCAGATGGAAAAAGTGAGCGAAAGAGAAGTGACTGCCAATACTTTTAATTACTTATTAATTTGTCACTACATGGCAAATGTATACTTCCTAGAGCTATCACTGTTTGTCAGTCCTACACATCTTACACACTGCAGTTTGCAATGCACACTGATATTTGTCTTATAAATTGCTTTGTCCTACGTTTCATGTTCTTTGCACCTCAACCGAAACCAGTTCCTGTATGTCCTACATACTGGCAAAAAAGAGTTTCTGGGCCTGATGGCTTTGCTAGTGGATGAGGTCTTTGGCTGTCTTCATCTATCACATGGTTTCATCACGTGTCTATGGAGAGTCTCCCGGACAAAACCAGTTCAGATGAATTCTGGTCAAATACAACTCAGATGGATTCTGGGTAAACCAAGAGGCTGAGGCTCACCTGATGTGCACTGTGATTTGTCCATTACGAGACAGGAGGGGCGTGGTCAAAACGTTGCTCCCCTCTGGATTGGACACACGGCTAGGACTAGAGCACCCCCCCCCCCCCCCAACACACACACACACACACACACACACACACACACACACACACACACACACACACACAAACCTAAACATTAGTATTAGGATGTGAAGGAGTATCATTGTATTAAGCAATGTATACAAGTCTTTCTGTGTCTGTGTCTGTATTTCTGTGTGTGTGTGTGTGTGTGTGTGTGTGTGTGTGTGTGTGTGTGTGTGTGTGTGTGTGTGTGTGTGTGTGTGTGTGTGTGTGTGTGTGTGTGTGTGTGTGTGTGTGAGTGTGTGTGTGTGTGTGTGTGTGTGTGTGTGTGTGTGTGTGTGTGTGTGTGTGTGTGTGTGTGTGTTTGTCAGAGAGAGGGAGAGAGAGCGAGAGAGAGAGGGCAAGAAAGAGAGGTGGAGGAACCTGGCATAACCTCACAAAGTGTGTGTGTGCATAATATACCTATTGTTGGAAGTTGCCAGTGAGTTCTTCCGATTTCTGAGGTCATGATAGTAGAGTTCCACAGGAGATACACTATACACCAGGGGGCGACATTCTGAAAAAACACAGTAGAATAATGGCTACATCAGCAACATAACAAACAACCAAATCAACCATGTACTTCTAACAACAACACTCAGAAACAGCGTCCTATGATAGTTACCAGAGCGATGGAAGGAGGGAGTGGACAGAAATGGAATGGACAAGGGATAAGACTATATATAGGTCACCAAACTATTTGTAATGGAAGCAAAGCTATTGAGTGGAGTGTCAAGTTATATAACACATTGCAGGGATTCCTGCAAGAACAAAAGTCTAGGTGTTACAGAAGGGGGTGCTACTGGAGAAGGTGCTCATGCATGCGAATGCTGTGGCTGCACAATATGGACAAAAGTTCATACCTCAATATTTATACCAGAATACAATATACTAATACAATATAACTGGGTTCATACTTTATATTTTATAAGTCATACTGTGTAAGTCTGTTTTATCGTGTGATGCGTTGGTATCATGTATATGATGGAAAACACAACTACATTATGCCATAGTGGCATATTTCTCTGACTTTTAGTCTCTGTGCTGATCAATTCAGTCTCTGTGGTGATAAATTCAGTCTCCGTGGTGATAAATTCAGTCTCTGTGGTGATAAATTCAGTCTCTGTGGTGATAAATTCAGTCTCTGTGGTGCGCCACTGAACTGGTCTGGCGGAATCCCTGCATTGTAGGTTAGTTGTCACCCAACACCCCCTGAGCTGTAGTACTACTCATCAACATGGCTCTGTGTGAAGAAGAAGCTCACTTAACTAAGCTGGAAAAGTATCTTTAAAAATAAAAAGAGAAACTATAGTAAACATTAGAATACAAGCCAAACTAACAGGTTTTCCAATCATCTTTCCTGAAAAATTGACAAGCACTAAACGACACTACATCAGCTTCTTGCAATAGACATAATGACATAATGACATAATTACACATTTCTTCACCTAGACCAGTGCTTCAATATCAAACATGGAAGTACTGATGCACTGTGTATTTTGGCATGCTGGACAAACGGCAAGGGTGAGGTATAGGTTTACAAATAATGTTCTAGTTGACAATTAAGAATGATCAATTGTTTCTTTTTTTGTATGTTTTATAAAGTCATTGTCAATTCCCCCTGTGTCGTGGCTAACCCCACTGTTTCACAGCGAGAGCTTAACACACACACTGCTGGGAGTAACCAGCTCTCTTCCCCTGCTCATTTTCTACCCTATCCATGTACCACATCAAGCTGCACCACGACACAACATGTGTGTGTTACCATTGTCATGTCCTGTTGAGTCAGACGTTGAACTGCTTTCTGACTTCACTGTATCATCTGAAAACACACACACACACACACACACACACACACACACACACACACACACACACACACA
>NC_139947.1:41183060-41278060 GCF_963454915.1 Gymnoscopelus microlampas | reverse complement strand
GATAGCAGTGAAAGATTATATAAAAAATAACTTGCTTAATTGAAAAAGTAACACAGTATGACTTTAAGTTTAACATAAACGCAGAGCGCATATGTCTGCCAGGCTGGGTTGCATAGCTAGGGTTTCCGGTATGGCTGAGATAATTACAAACACCATAACAGTCTAGTGGAATCTGAGTAGGCTCATAATCAACAGAATAATCCAGCAGAATCTTACTTTATAGTTTAACTCATAGACGTCCCAGTAGGTTACACCTGAATAGGCCATACACCATCTGGCTGGCAGGTTGGCAGCAGACTGGCTGGCTAGTAAGCTGGTTTGGCAAGCAGACTGGTTGGATAGTAGGCTGGTTTGGCAAGCAGACTGGTTGGCTAGTAGGCTGGTTGAGTGTGTTGCTGCAGTGATCCGGTTGGTCTGCAGGTGGCGCAGTTAAAAGTTGGCACAGCAGCTGAGAGGAAGATGGACAAAAACAAACATGAGATAGATAAACTCCTTCAGCATTATGTCATCAAGAAGAGAACACTGAAAGGGAGCTGCAGTTCATTGAGGTTAATAATGCAGAAATGTTAATTATCATATCAATCATACATCATATCATATCATAGGTTTAAAACCAGCTGTACCATTGACTCTCACTAAAATTGTGACTTATTCAATTCTGTGACTCAGGGGTCACACATTCTCTCTCTGTTGATTGGTCGGTGTGTAATGTTGAAAGATAATTGATGGGCACTGTGTCGTGTGAGCTGAAATGTGTTGATGTGTGATGATCCGACTATAAATACAATCATCTTAACACCTCATCCACAGTAACCAGGAGACTGATGAGGCGATCTGGAATAACCTTAACCGTATTTACCTACAATTCATTTGAACTCTATTGACCTATTCTTACTCTTCTTCTGGCTTTGAAATAGCAACCTACTCAATTTGTTTCAATGGGACAACATTTGTTCGTGCTAATGTTCAATTTCAGATGGTTTATTAATGGAAAGGGTGGGGTTCCCGTTCCCAAAGCTATCTGAGCCAAAATAGCCTTGTTTTTTTATTTTAATCTCTAAACAAAACTCTACTGCAGTCTACAATAGCAAGAGAGTAACGATCATAAAAGCGATGCTTCTTAGTCAATCTTCAGCATAAGGGTTAATTTGTAAAAAGATATATATATTTTTTTAAGTAATACCATCAATATTCTTTGTTACATCTTATTATACAAGTAACACAATAAAAGTCTTGGATTTAGGCTAATCCACTGATATTTTCGCTTTTTCTTTAATAACCATTAATTAATTGTAATCGAGGAAAAAGTTAGAAATAATCATGATATTGATTTGAAGTCATAGGCTACCAGCCCTGGCTAGCACACCTGGTTTCAACCTTTTAATTATGTTTATGTCTGCCGGTTGTCTGCCGGTTGCTGCTCACATCTAATTCAAAACAGTTTACTGTTATACCTTTTATGCATATTTTCTCTTTTGTTAACTTATTATTTTTATTTAACAATGTAACTGCAATTGAAGGAAGCTTGCATTGCACTCCTTTTTTATGCTTGGTGTAAACGTCTAACAACTGCACTTAACAAAAAATAATATAATGGCTCTGACATGTTACTACAGTCTCTTGCATGCACGCAAAAACACACGTATGCAAGCACACACGCGCACACGCACGCGCACACGCACGCACACACACACACACACACACACACACACACACACACACACACACACACACACACACACACACACACACACACACACACACACACACACACACACACACACACACACACACACACACACACACACACACACACACACACACACACACACAGGTGAAGGGTTTATATGTCTGACACTCTGTAGCCAAAACATCCCTGATATCTGATGAGAGGAGAGATGTCTCACACACACCTTCTATCACATTCCTTCACTGCAGAATAGAGTTTAGAGACCATCAACACATAGGGTTTATAAACAGGAACACACACACACACACACACACACACACACACACACACACACACACACACACACACACACACACACACACACACACACACACACACACACACACACACACACAGTACAGTACAGTGTAAGAAGTTTTGGTACATGTAGTGCACAGCACACGGTATTCTACAGTTAGCCTGGTTCCAGACGAATCTGCCATTGCAACAAAAAAAAAGCCCTCTGCAGATTAGGTCTGGCCCCTCTCAATAGAGATTCGGTTTCTCTCCCTCCGAAGTTGTGAGGGACCAATCAGGGCCCAGTGTGCAAATATGGGGCCGGTTTATCACCAGAGGCATTTTTTTTATTTTCCCCTCGGAAATGCAGGTTCCACACAGAGATTCCAGACTAGAATCTACGCAGTGATATTAGTCTGGCCATGCCAGGCTATTCTACAGTCAATATAGTAAAAATGAGATTGGATATAGATGAAGATTGTGGTTATAGAATAAGGTTGTATGATGAGGTTGTAAGGTAGAGGACGTAAGGTGAGGATGCAGGGTGATGCTGGATGAGGTTGTAGTTGACGTTGTAGGATGAGGGTGGAGGGTGGAGGGTGGAGGATGAGGACGCAGGATGCGGATGTAGGACGAGGTTGTAGAATGTGGATGTAGGATGAGGTTGTAGGACAAGGATATAGAATGACGTTGACCAGATTATGTAATGAAACTGGACTGTCAACAGTCGCCTCTCTCTCTCTCTCTCTCTCTCTGAGAATACTGTTTCCTTCTCTCTCTTCCGCTTTCATCAACTATTTCCTGTTTCCCATTTCCTGCCCAGCCCTTTCCTCTTCCTGTTCTCAGAGAGGAGAGAGGTCAGTGTGTGTGTGTGTGTGTGTGTGTGTGTGTGTGTGTGTGTGTGTGTGTGTGTGTGTGTGTGTGCGTGTGCGTGTGTGCGTGTGTGCGTGTGCGTGTGCGTGTGTGTGTGTGTGTGTGTGTGTGTGTGTACTCCATTTTATGGCTCATTCTTTCTTCCTACTGTACATGAGCACATTACAGTCTGTCTCTCCTACCCGTACTGTACATCTCCCTCTCAGATTGCGGCTTAATACCATGAAAGTACGAGTGAAACAAACTCAAACACAATCTGTCTGTCCTACAAAGACAAGCAAACATTATCTGTGCCACAGAGACAAATCACACAATGTCCCACAGAGACGAGCAACAAAATCTGTCTGTCCTCCTACGGAGAAAACAACACCAAGTGTCCCACAGAGACAAATGGCAAAAACCCTAGTCGTGAACTCTGACCTTGAAAACACAGGAAGTCCTTACAGCTGTTTGATTTTGGGGATAGAACAATCCTTCCCTTCCCCAAGGCTATATTGTTTTCCAAACAACCCACGGTGAGCAGCCGACGTTTAGCCCGTAGCAAATATCGCTTCCCAAAGAGGTGGTGATACTGTAGGATCAGTGTACTGCTTCATAGAGAGGCATGTTAGATTTACACAACAGTCTTTAACAGTGGAACTCTTTGGACTGAATGAAGAGCACAATTTATCATGTTAAATCATGTCACCTCTTTATATTTTTTTATATTAACATACTGTTTTTGTATTTGCATATTTTAGCATTTTAACACTTACTACTACTATTGTTGTCTTATATTCACCGAGTATCCACAGTGAATATAAGATGTGACTGACAGATCTATTTGTACACTGCAGATTATCCAATGACAAACATAGCGGTTGGGAGCAGATTGTGTTGGGAAAGTGCATACTGCATACTACTGCACCAGCATATTATATGCTATTATATTATATGCCACTAGTGCACAGTAAATCCATGATCTGAAAATTACCATGTTCTCTACACAGTCACATGACTGCCATGCCATTAATTGTGGGAGCTTTCACCTCAGGAAAATGACGCCTTCAAATGGCAAAGATCGGAGTCTGCAAAGAAGGGCTGCTGTCTTACTTACAGTTATACTCCCATGGCGCTGATGCTATATTCATCACAGTGGCATAGCATAAACACAGCTAGAGCTAATGACATTAATTGTGGGTAAATTTGAGTCAGGTGTACCAGTTAGGGGGCCTGTTTTTAAAAAGGCACAATAACGGCTGTAAATGAATCAGGGTGCTCCCGCCTTCTCTCTTTCTTACTTGCTTTCTAGCTGCTGTATTTCTAGGGACAAAACTCAAGAGTTTATCAAACTTTAAGTTCAGGTTGGACATGACAGATCTTACATTAAAATGAACAGCATGCTGTTGTGTCAAATGAGTAAACCACATAATGACTGTTTACACTGTGTGTGTGTGTGTGTGTGTGTGTGTGTGTGTGTGTGTGTGTGTGTGTGTGTGTGCGTGCGTGCGTGCGTGCGTGCGTGCGTGCGTGCGTGTGCGTGTGTGTGTGTGTGTTAGAGAAAGAGACCACAAACAATAGCAAGGAATGAATAATAATATATAATCAACACACAAGCAGCCACAATGACCTCCGTCCCTCATTCTCTCTCCTCTCCTCTCTGACATTCCTTCTTCTTCTTTCGTGTTCCAGCTTGTTGTCTCCTCTGATAGCCCTCATCTCCCTCTCTCTCTGTGACTCTCCTCTGATTGGTACAGCAGGAGTGGGTCTGATATAAAAAGTAATATTGCTGACAGAATCCCTAACCCAGGTTTTCAAACGTTTTCATGCCACAGACCCCTATATTGACTTCCATTAGGCCACGTATTCACGTAACATTTCACATAATACTATAGACTACCATAGACCCTGATTTAAAAACTAAAACCTGTTTTGTTTAAATGTCACTAAATCCTCCAGATGTCATAATTGAATATGAGAAAATAGATTCATAGTGATGCTATTTAAGCATTTCTTGTGTGTGGTGTGTGTTCCACATTCAAATCCAAATTCAGTGTAGTCCTATGTCAATAAAAAGATAGAGAGAGGGGAAGTGAGGGGGTCAGCCATCTGTTGTCTCTCTCCCTCCTTCACCACTAAACAGGTGAGACTTGAGATAGAGAGACAATAAAGAGAGAGAGAGTGAGAGAGAGGAAAGGAAGCGAAGAATTCACAGCTGATGACTTGGCGGGAGGTTAATACAGCAACAGAAGGAGAGAGAGAGAGAGAGCTGTGTGTTCCTATAGGAGGAAATAACACATTTACGGTTTAGAGACCCTGCACAGTGCACACGCACACGCACACGCACACACACACACACACACACACACACACACACACACACACACACACACACACGCACCAACAGTTGCCTTTATTGGTGACGGTGTATGTGTGTGTTGTCGTGCGCATACACACAATCAGTTACCGTTTATTGGTGTGCGTGTGGACTGTGGAGAGGAGGGGTGTGTATGGCTCTGTCTCTCTGTCTAAAACAACAACAACAACAACAACAACACACATGCACACGCACACATGCACACCCCAGCATGTGCGCACGCACACACACGCACACACACACACACACACACACACACACACACATACACACACACACACACACACACACACACACACACACACACACACACACACACACACACACACACACACACACACACACACAGTCACACACAGTGACACACAGTCACACACCGTATTGTCACAATCAAAACTCTCATCTATCTATGATGTGATATATGATATGATATGATATTTGAACTATGTGAGGAGTCTATCAGTACGTTTTAACAGCGGGCGACTATCGGGCGATCGCGGGCGACATCGTCCAAAAGATAAAGAAAGTCTATGAGAGCCGGCAACTACTGGCGATCGGGCGAAGTGGGCGGGGGGGGGCGATGAAAGATGGATTTTCTTTATCTTTTGGACGATGTCGCCCGGCGATCGCCCGAGAGTCGCCCGCTGTTAAAACGTACTCTTAGTTTTACATTGTCTTCTCCAACAGTAGAATTGAGATCAGATTCCAGATCAACCAATAGTAAGGAGTATAAGATCAGAGATGCAACAATCAAGGATACCCTCTTCGGTAAGACTGTATATAAAAGTCGGGTTTATAATGCGATCGCATTTATAATGCGATTATAATGCTTATAAGGCATCTCATTATCTCAGCTTATAAGACTCCTCATTATAATCATGCATAACAACTTATAACAAGGGCAATGAAGTATTTTAAGTGCTGGTCATAATGCATTATAAGCTCAGCAGAACAGCACATTATAACTAACTACCAGGTTACACTTTACTTTTACTAGGTTGGGTCTATAATGTATTAAAATTGCATTTATAATGCATTATAATGCACTTATAAGGCTTCATAACTTGTTATAAATGTTAATAATTATGCATAACAACTTATAACAAAGACACTTTATAACTGACTACTAACTACCAACTGAGTTAGTTGGTAGATAATGTTTATTTTCTACTTTACTCTTTACTTTTCTATGTTCAGGCGTTAGTTTTGAATATTCTATGAACGTTACATTACAGCCTCTCAGCGGGTCACGTTCAAATGCAAATGCATATAATTGTTTACTTTAAATTGTTGATCATAATGTTGAATAATCATTTCACCAGCAAATGTGTCATACTGTATGATTGCATTTGAATTGTGTTGGTTGGTCTCTAACACTATAATTATTTCACTAAAACACACATTGTAACTTATCAACAGTGAGTCCTACGATAATTACACACCATGAGTTATATCCCTGGTTAGCTAGCAGACAGTGCCTAAAAAAGAAAACCTAACCAGACCAGACAAACTAATTACAGAGACACTGACGTCCCCAGAGAGAAAGGACAACAATGAAGACTCAAGTCTTCCAGAACAGGAAGAACTTTTTGATCAAACCCATTCGATGTTTTGTCATCAGTTTGTATCTGTTAACATTTCAGTCACTTATATAACGCCTATGAGAGAAGTAGGCAGGTAGGAGTTAAGCACGATTTATGCTTTGTCATACAAAAATAGCAGGTCTACAAGCAAGCTCATAACGCCTACTCACGTAGATCAGCTCATTTTCAGTCATACGACGGAGCAAAAACGCAACGTGTTGTGAGCGTATAGATCGCCTATTTTGTGACATATGTGACACAATGCACAACCTAGTATAAATAAAGCATTGGGAAGGAGCTATGTTGGAGAATATACAGCACCTTGACCAAAACCAATGTATATGTATGTACATATGCCCCAAATACATACAGGTACTAAAGTGGTTCTGAGTTCTCTGGTACTGTAGGTCATCCATCAGCTGGCCTCAGAACTCTCACAGATGGTAACACGTTTGATCCTTGCAGCAGTGACTGTGTCCTTGAGCAAGGCACTGAGATTCCAAGTGCTCACATGTAACATTGTAGACTGTCAGCTAACAATCAGCAGTATAACACACACCAACAACTCACAAATAGGGAACCCGAACCCCACACATTCTTTCCTTCAAATCAATCAACCGATAAGCACAACAGTCAAGAAGCAGGCTATTAAGAGACTTGACCAATAATTGACAAACACTAAATCAGCACTTCTTTGATAAGACTGTACTGCCAGGTATGCTATTGCTAGTGGCTGCTGATATCTGGCAAACAATACTGGAGCATCACATCCAGACCTTGAAGGCAGAAGGGGGCGGGGCTGGCGGGCTATGTTAGTGCAGTGAGTGACAGTTGGGGCAAACGCAGTCCCCACAACATCATTTACGATTCTGTGCCTATCGGTACATAACTCGGACGGCGCTTAGTCGACTAGCAGACCATCGGCCGGTCGTCGCGGGCACTCGCGCCTGGAGGCGCTCGGGCGCGACTCCTCGGCCTCAAGGTCCGCCCCTCGCCCCTTCGGGGCGAGGGACCTTGAGGCCGAGGCTTCCCCTATCCCCTTCTGCCTTCAACAGCCTGGTAGAAGCCTGTTCGCTTCTACCCCAGACCCCAGGTCACAAGACTCATGAACTCAAAACAATGACTGTCACTATGACTGGATGTAGTATCACTTTATCAGTACAGCTATTACTGCAACCATGTGGCCTGGGGTGTAAGTGGTATTCCTTTGTTAACCCATTAAAACCGGGAAAGCATCTGTGTCATTTTAGATTTTATATATATATATAGCAACATAAGTTTTTCAGAAAACTATTTAGAACAGTGGTTCTCAAACATAGCAGATGTACAAGCTCACAGCAGTCACTTTGTGCTGTGCTGCGAGCTTGTACATCTGCTATTTTTGAAAGATCTTGAAAGTGTTTGAACATTTTTGAATATTTTTTACATTTTTAACACAAATCTTCACTTCTGGGGGTCCCTGGTACAAAATAGTTTCAGATGGGGGTCCGCTGCCAAATACATATCAATTCGGGGGTCCTTGGCACAAAAAGGTTTGAGAACCACTGATTTAGAATGCATCATCATGCGTCGAGTTTTTGTTGAGAAATAAGGGTCTCTCTCCATCTCTTTAGATAGACCTCTATTGATCCCGTGGGGGAAATGTTCTGCCCACTGTCAGAGGTAGAGAGGCTGTCTGGTAAATCAGAAGGGCAAGGTCGATTTCAGTAAACACAGCAGGGAAAACATCAGGCCTGGATAGTAGTGCCGTGGATACAAATTGTATCCAAATAGTAGAGAGAACTACTCAGAGGATACAGGATAAAATGACATTGGAAGTGATGGACCAAAAAAAATGTGCTGACAAAGTTGGAAGTGGAACACTATACAATGAAAGCCGATATGTCTCTCCTCCTGATTGGATATAATTGGTCTGGTGTATAAAGTGCACTTCTCCAATGCCCCAGCTTTCTTGCAGAACATATCAAAAAGCCCACTACTTTTTCTATTGTTACAGCCCTACAACTTTCTTAATGTACAAAAAGTGAGATCACTTTTTCACAATGCCAGAGTGACCAGTTGCGCCAACACACACACACACGCACGCACGCACGCGCGCGCACACACACACACACACACACACACACACACACACACACACACACACACACACACACACACACACACACACACTCCCCACTTTGATATAAATGTTAATACTGGTCAGATGTCTACTGGTCATAAGAATACTGTCTTGTTGGTTAATACGGTGAGGAATGTTTGACCTCTCGAGTCTCTCCGCTCCGCTAGACGGACAGTGGACACGCGCACGCACACACGCACACACACACACAGCGATAGGGAGATCGGGTTGGTAGAGTGCAGGCTGACCAGCCAGCAGGTATGCATCAACACACACACACACACACACACACACACACACACACACACACACACACACACACACACACACACACACACACACACACACACACACACACACACACACACACACACACACACACACACACACACACACACACACACACACAGTGCTGTACAACACTCTCCTACAAAATGCACACACACACACACACACTACTGTAAAAACTTACTTCTGCACACAAACGTATTCCGCTCCAATAGACAGAAGATTCCGCGGCCAGGGTTCCTTTAAATCCGTTCAATAGAAAGTTACAAAAGGATTTAAAAAAAAGAAAAAACAACTGTTACTAAAGCAAACTATGCAGCACACATCTGTTCTACAGTAGACTGACCCTCTCTCTCTATCTCTCTGTGTTTCTCTCTCTCTCTCTCTCTCTCTCTCTCTCTCTCTCTCTCTCTCTCGCTCGCTCTCATACTGCTCGCTGAGTAGCGTTGCCAGGCGAGAGAAACAAGCACCCAGGTCTATGAAAACAAGCCCAAAAGAAGCAACACATGAGCCCTTTAAACCTATACATCGGCTATTTAAAAAAATAATCTCGAAGAAGAACATTTTAAGATACAAATCTTGTATGGGGGGGGGGGGGGTATGCGGACAAATTATACATATTAATTGGGGGGTCCTTGACATGAAATGTTTAAGAACCACTAGTTTAAACAACATTACATACACAGCAAGTCCGAAATAAGCAACAACATTACTTTAGAAACAAACCCAAACAAAACGCAACTAACCAATATTTACAAGCAACCTTGCAGAAAAACAAGCCCAAAGTCGCTTATAATAAGCGGACATGGCAACCCTGTCACTGAGGACGAAACTAAACGGGACGTGGGTTCGTACTCAGTGATAATTAACGGTAATTCTCTTATTTGAGGTTAAAATATGAAAATATAGTCATGCGCTCTTATCTCTACAAATCAGACCACGTTTCTTCAAACAGACTCTAGTCTAGAGAGGCTGGATAGAGGTTTGCTGTCTCCATTTGATAATCAACAACCCCCGTCTCTATGAGTTGGTATGGTCCATCCATGTAGATCGTATCACCCAGTCTGACCAGAGACCAGACAGAGACAGACACATTTGCAACCACAGAAAAACAATACACCAGCAAAATACCAGTGGTGGAAGAAGTACTCACATTTTTTACTCAAGTAAAAGTATTAATACCACTATGTAGAAATACTCTGTTACAAGTCAAAGTGAAATATTCAAAATGTACTTGAGTAAAAGTGCAAACGTATTGGCATCAAAATATACTTAAAGCACCAAAAGCAAAAGTACTCATTTTGCAGAATGTCCCATTTAAAAAGTTCAAATAGTATAAAAAATATTTTGAAAATAGAAGATCTACAAGCTGACAACGCCTCACGTGTAAGCTTGTAGATCAGCTATTTTCAAATAACCAAAGTATAGGCCTGAAGTGGTTAATGTGTGATTTGTAAATCTACAAAGTAACTAGCAACTTTTTTCAAATAATTTGAGTGGAGTAAAAAGTACAATATTTGCCCCTGAGGTGTAATGGAGTATACATTGGAAATACTCCAGTAAAGTGAAAATACCAGAAAAGTGTAGTTAAGTACAGTACTTGAGTAAATACACTTAGTTACATTACATCCCTGCAAAATACAACAGATTCAACAGACATCATTCATTTTCCATAACAGTGAACTAATTAATTAAGATAATATGTGATTAGCAAAATCATCCATCAGTAAGCTACATTTGGCCAGTGGGCCATAACTGTAGGCTACTACTAGTACAGGATGACACAGGTAACTAGTTACTTAAATGTTTTGAAGTAAGTAAGTAAGTACGTTTTTTTCTCCCCCTCTTTGGTTGCAGTGTGTGGCCTCAGTTTGAATCATCATGGGCCTATTGTAATAAATTGACTGAAATGTAAAAGTCCACCTGGTGGTAAAAAACATTTACAAGCCAATAGGCTGGGAGGGCTATGGTGCCAACTGTAGCATTCATCAAATCTAAACACAATAGAAAGACTGCTACCACAGCAGACATGACTTACAGCTGAGTAAACAGGTTGGGGTTAGTAAATAGTAAAAAAAAATACATTTGCACTGGAGATGCAGCTCAAAGTGATCTGATAGACAAGATAATACAGTCCACATAATTAAAAAATAAATCAAAACTATAAAAAGAGAATAGGTAATAAACCAATACTGTATTATTACTATAAACAAACTTACATTGCATCACGATGCAACATGTTGTGAGCTTGTAAATCTGCTATTTTCACTATAACTTAAACTATAGAAAAAAGCATCCTTTGGGCGTTTGGCCCTGTCCTATACCTGAAAGCCCTCCCATACCCACCCAACACCCACCCAACAACACAACAGCCCCATACCCAATGACCCAATTCATAGGATAGTAAAGATCTCAGAGTTAATTTACCTAAATGGATAGCAGCTTTTCCACCCCCCCTTCTGCCCTGTTTCTAACTGACCGAATGAAAGACTTGTCAGACTTCATGCAATTCAATGGCTTTTCTATAGTCATCACTGTGCCCATAAGAGAGGTAACAACACAGAAAACACTGAATAAATGTTTACAACTGACCTGTGGGAGGCAATATTTAACTGGAGCCTTTAAAAAATCAGTTACACTGTGTTAGACTGTGTTAGAGTCAACACAGCATAGCAATTTGTAGCAATTGTTGAAGGCCTTACTTGTTAAATGTTCAGGCTTGTTAAAAAACATGTATACTTTACCTAATTACAGGCCATTTTCAAAGAATACATTCATTTTCATATTCTACAATTTAGAAAAAAAGAAGCCAATTTAACATTGAGGTGCCCACACTTCTCAGGTAGGCCCACTCTTCTGGTTACCATACATGTGATCTACTGGACCATTAAATTATATTAGTGTATACTACACATTGCAATTAGCCTAGTATGTGCATGTTTTTTTTTTAATCTACTGGATGAACACAATATAGTCTTACCTATTCATTTCACACATTTTAAAGGAACACCAAAGGTGTGAGAAAATAGAATAAACCACTCAAAGAAAGTGGTGATCTGCAATATGTTCTAAATCCCAGTGTTGAGGAAAACATGAGGACTTGAGGCAATCAGATAAAAACACAAGAAGGTTAAATAGTTTAAAATCGATGAGTCATCAGTGTTTACATACACAGACAAATGTGTCAGGTGCTAGATTTGACTTTGATTAAAATTTGTAGCACATTGGCACATTAAGAGCCCACTAGTATATTAGGATTAGGTCTGTGTTTCTGGTTGTCCATGGCTACATAAAGTTTGATGAAAATATCCATCACAACTGCTGACTCCTGGATGGGATTCCTTTAAAGGGAATGTGGTTAAAATGTGGTCTAACATCAATCACCACCATAGGACGATAAAAGAGACTCTTTAACCTCCCCATTTAATTCACAAATGAAGACTAGTCATTAACAATAACCACAAGCCGCTCTTTCGTGTGTGTGTGTGTGTGTGTGTGTGTGTGTGTGTGTGTGTGTGTGTGTGCGTGTGTGCGCGTGCGTGCGTGCGTGCGTGCGTGCGTGCGTGCGTGCGTGCGTGCGTGCGTGCGTGCGTGCGTGCGTGCGTGCGTGCGTGTGTGTGTGTGTCTGAGAGTGTGTGCGCCCACATGTGCATGCATGCGAATGTGTGTTTGAATAGAGGGAAGTTTTGAGCAGTGACAGCTCTTCCAGGAATTCTCCCCGACATAGACACACAATAGACACAGGCAAACATATATATTGTTATTACTGAAGTACCCTGTTTTGGAATGGTTGTTGGAATGGTGTTAATATTCCAATTTGAATATAATTTGCAGGTCCAAGTACTACATGTGTAATAAACAAATTATAGGCCCACTGTCACAACACAGAAACAAAAACCAACACAACTCCATTCAGGAGTAAGACTAAAGGGATTTAGCTATGCAGAGACTAAATTCAGTGCAAGAAAGTCCTTGATAATGTTTGTCAAAACAGATCACTTGGAGGTCTGGCAGGGAATACAGGTAAACTACTTCATGCATTGAATGTATTGGTGTAATTTGTACAGGTTTAAGACTATAGTGCAGAATGTTATTTCAAATAGAAACATGGAAATTCTCCACCGTTGGTCCATTCGCACATTGAGCTATTTGGCCTCAATAGGACTTTACACTGACTTAATTCAAAGAAACTGGCAGCGTTAAGTCCGCTGCATGCAAATGTCCTACTTAGTCGGACATTTGCGTTCACACATACCGGTTAATGTCTAGATAACTACTGGGTTACAGTGCATATGTGAATGAGGCTCATCACTGTGTCTCTCTACACAGCAAAATCCTCATGGACACGTATATGTCCATTTGAGTCCACTTGTACAATCTCTGAGTTAAATATTTGCTGTGTACTAACTGGTTCTACTGACTGACTGGTTCTTTTGACTGACTAGTTCTAATGACTGACAACTTCTTATGGCTGATTCTACAAACTCTTGGTTGTACTGGTAATACTGACTGACTTGTTTTAATAACTGATTCCATTGCCCGAATGGTTCTTCTGATTTACTTGTTCTAATTACTAGTTCTACTGATTGACTGGTTCTAATTACTAGTTCTACTGATTGACTGGTTCTAATTAATAGTTATATTGACTTGGTTCTAATGACTGGTTCATTTCTCTCTGAGACTAGATATGTCTGTCCACTCCCTGAAGAACAGAGCCATGTCATCTCTCTCACTCCTCCAATATCCAGCTTCTATTCAGCTCTGTACGTGTGTGTGTGTGTGTGTGTGTGTGTGTGTGTGTGTGTGTGTGTGTGTGTGTGTGTGTGTGTGTGTGTGTGTGTGTGTGTGTGTGTGTGTGTGTGTGTGTGTGTGTGCATGTGTGTGTGTGTGTGTGTGTGTGTGTGTGTGTGTCTACTTTCATGTGATGTTGAACTTTGATAGAACTTACATAGTAGGTACTGTACCTGGCCACTGTAAGAGTAAATGTTGTTAATCATCTTTATCTGCTGCTCCCTGTGTTTCACTCTGTTTCACTCACTTGGAAAGGTAAAACAGGCCAATATACAGTACAAAAAATTGCAGGTGTGAACTAGAAAAAGTGTTCCTCGGAGCACAGGTCTCCGCCAGCTCAGGTAGGTTATTGTGGGCCAGCAATGTTCGGAATTCGCCAATCAGGATGGAATATGAAAAATTGGACGGATCCATCTTAAAGGGATAGTTCACCCCCAAAATGCCTTTTTTTTCCTATCAATTAGTCACCCCATGGAGACTCTAATTCATGGATATTTTTTACTTTTTGTTGCATTCCTAAGCCAATAATTTGATGAGCGGCAGCGGTTCCGGGAGGAGACACAAAGAGTTGTTCTACATAAGTCGGCCTCCTAGTGGCACTATCAAAGGCAGTGAAAATGCAGGGCAAAGGTTTTTCCTCTGGCGAGTGCGCATACAAAGTTTTACACAGATCGATGCAATTTCTTTTGCAAAAATGGGCCTCCTGGTGGCGCTATAACAGGCCCATGTGAAAAATTTGTGGCAGAGGTTCTGTTCTGCTCTGGCATCCAGGGAGTGTGTGTGCACAGTTTTGCTGCCATCAATCCAACGGTGCCGGACATTATCAGACAGAATGACAGACAGACGGACGGACAGGGTGCAAAACATGTCTCGGCCATTCCTTTCGGCCTGGCGAAGGTAAATGCTTTCATATACTGTGGTTTTCTTTGCTGCAATGAGTGTGGCAAGAAGAAAGCTGCTTTGAAAGACAGAAAGATGCAATAAAGTGCCATCATTTCAAAAAGATACAGTTCGCGAGGCTGCAAGACTGAGGCCCCGGGCACCAGACAGCAATGAAGTCACCCATGACCAAACCTGGTTTAAGAGATAGTGGGGCATTCCCATGTCAGACTCACTCAGAACATATGCAAAACTGTGCCACCTGCCCTGATGTTACGGCATTGGCACGCTTCAAAGGGGTCATGTAGACCCTGTGAATTCATTTTAAATGAATTAGCTGATGGGCTAAATTTCTCTATGAAAATAAACTGTTGCCTCAAACTCAATCCCAGGCAAGCTCACTCGCTTCCACCACAGTCACAGGAATCTTTTCCAGGGCCTAAGAAAGAAATCTCTTGATGTCACATCCCTACCCAATGATCAATCTGTATATTCCAGGAAACTCTGTATGTAGCCTATGTCTGTCTGTCTGAATGTCCTTCGCATATCTGGGGAACCGTTCATCCGATCGATTTCACACTTGCCGGGTGTATTGCTGAGGATACAAGGGAGTGCAGTGTCAAGTATGAAATTGATCAGATGAGTGATTCTTGAGAAAGATGGGCATGCGCTCCAAATGGGCACTGCATTAGTAAATATGAAATCAAAGGATGGTTCACTGAGGGAGCATCCAAAGGATCTTACCAGCATGGAGTACAGAGTGAATCTGTAACTGGAAATAATATATGCTTGGCCTAGGAGAATTATTCTTGTTTTAATGTTTTGGAAAGAGCACATTTCACTGGAAAGACGTACATTATATTATGGCGGCAGAGAGTCCAAACACATGCACCAATTTGACAACACATACACTACAGTTAGAAAAGATTCTGAAAATCATAATAATAATAATAATTCCCCCCCCCATTTTAAACTCACAGCCATATTTACAACCACACCACGTCTTGCTTTTTCAGATGGTTTGAACACCTATATGTTGCCAGTTCCCCATGAGTACTGTCACTGCCAAGTGGCAGCCCCCACTGTTGTCCGAGGCAGGGTGTGTTGACAACCACGTGTCTCCTCTGATACACATGGAGTCAACAGCCGCTTTCTTTCACCTGACACCAAGGACCGCTAAAGCAGTGAATAGGGCATGTTTTGAAAGCACACAGCGTTTATGTCCCTCCAAAATGGTAGGAGCATGATTCTTGGCTGAGTATTAATCCTGATTCTGGGGTGAGTATTATGCCCGTATTTACCTCCTACAAGCTCACAATGTGTAGCATCCGTGACGCATTGTTTATTTATTTTCTCCACATTTAGTAATTTGCCAATACCCCCCCCCCCCCCCCCCTTCACACACACACCCCCCAAGCTTTGGGTGTAATGTAGACGACCATGTCCCTCACAACTACGTTGCACCGCCGATCCGACCGATATGTCTAAGTCATAGTGTCGCTTTGTCAGACAGACAATACCTGTCTGTCTGTGTCCCTTTGGTGCCTTATCGGTTGACATCCAAATATGCCTAGTATATATGGACTATTATCGGTCGGATTGGCGATTCTAGACAACCGTATCGGGTTTGTTTATGGTTATGTCTGAGTCAGAGTGATGTGGCCGTGGTCCGCCCACACCTGTTAATTTGAGCTCATGCAAGAGAAGTCACACACCAATGTGGAAATGAACCTTGGTCTCTGTGGTGGTGACCATGTTTCACCGATATGTCAATTTAGGTGTAGCTTGTCAGAACAGTACGGCTGGCCACATCAGACCAGCCACCAAAACTGGGTCAACAATTTACATTCCAACCAGCTGTTTATCTTCTGGCATTCAGTGTCTGGGTTAAACATTTTAAGTGACTGAGGACCAATCTCAAAATACATATTGGGTGCCATGATGTCGACATGGTGGGCACTTTGCATTTGCCAATCCAATGTTGACACATTATGACATCAAATTGTTTGTAGTTAAGTATTTCTCCATGACATTGTGAATTAAACATGTTTAATTTAAACTATGGTAGATTGATTACATATAGTCTGGGAGGGTTAGCGTCGGAGCTTGGACAGCAGGGGCGCGGCCACTGCGTTGTGATTCAAATCAACAGCCAATGAAGAAAAGGGGGCGGGATCCACATGCAGTGGGTGATGCATCTAAATAGGATCGACGGGAAGCAATTTCCCCTTGAGAAATTTCGGCCGCCATTGTTGTGTACTGCTGTTTGCCTCTCGTCGGACTTTTTAGACGAGTTGCACAGCTCTCAGACCGGTAAGAGGCGTGTCCGCTCAGATTCAGAGCGTGACGTACATCCCGCCCACAAATACCAGGGCTGTGGCCCAGAAGTTCCTCGCCAGAGCTGGCGAAAACTTCTGGGAACTCAGATTAGATTACATACAAACATGTGGCTTCTACTGGAGCATACAGCATTGTTTTACAACCAGGACCCTCGTGGTAAGTCTACATTAGATTGTTACATCATTATAGTTAATAAAACAAATGGAGAAAATGAATGGGACATTTACTTTCAGAATCTCAGTATCTCTGCCAAAATATAAAAATGTATAGTGCCACCATGAGGCCGATTTGAAAAATCTGGGGTGGCGGTTCTTCCTTGGCCTACTGGGAGTGTGCATGCAAAGCCCATCCTTCCAGCAGTATCCGAAATTATCTGTACACAAATGGACACACGGATGGATGGATGGACAGACAGACAGACAGACACCATGGACAGCGGCGAAAACATAATCTCTGCCTGCCAGTCTGGTGGAGATAACAAACATGTATGACAGCTTGTATCCTATTCACCAGAGTAGTACCTAGACCTGGCCAGTGCAGGGCAGACCAGGATAGGGACATGGCATGAAAGGGCAGACCAGTCCATGCATTACCTATACAGGGCAGACCAGGACAGTAGACAGCTCAGAGTCAGACTTCCAAGGAGACGTCACATGAGGATGATGCTCAAATCAACTTATCAACAGTTGGACCAACCTTCACTAAAGATAATCAAAAATCATAGATAATAAAGAGAGAGCGCCAGACAAACACAGAAAGTGAGACACACACAGAGAGAGAGAGAGAGAGAGAGAGAGAGAGAGAGAGAGAGAGAGAAGGGGGATCATAGGACATAAATCAGACTTCTCTCTCGCTCTCTTTGTGAAGGCAGAAAAATGTAGGTCAGGTAGCTAAGAGACAGAGAGGGAGAAAGAGAGAGAGAGTAAGAGAGAGATGGAGAAAGAGAGAGATTCTCCGCATGGCAACAATGTAGAAAATCCCACACTGAATACTGGTATATGATTGGCTCGCAGCTCCAACCAAGCAGCCAATAACCTCTCAACCCTGGGGTGCAGTCAGGAGACTAGTGTGTGCGTGTGTGTTGTGTTTGTCTCACTCACACACTCTCACACACACACACACACACACACACACACACACACACACACACACACACACACACACACACACACACACACACACACACACACACACACACACACACACACACAGGCGTGTGTATATGTGTGTGGTTTTAGAGGTGTCAGCTACAGAGCAGGTCAAGTTTGACAGTTCAACAAGAGACAGACACAGAGAGAGATGTGTGTGTGTGTGTGTGTGTGTGTGTGTGTGTGTGTGTGTGTGTGTGTGTGTGTGTGTGTGTGTGTGTGTGTGTGTGTGTGTGTGTGTGTGTGTGTGTGTGTGTGTGTGTGTGTGTGTGTGTGTGTGTGTGTGTGTGTGTTGCCAGACAGCCAATCAGACCCCTTCTAAATGGCACATTCTCCTGATTGGTCATCATGTTGTTCCATTGTCCTCTTCCCCAATCAGCTGCTCCCCTTTGCATCTCATTTCATTACCATCTCTCCACCACACACACACACACACACACACACACACACACACACACACACACACACACACACACACACACAGTAACAGGTATGGTGGTGGACAGGTAGGCTACAATACTCATATAAACAGTGATAAGCTAGTTAACAGCCTGGTATGTACATTTGACATCATGAGTAAGAGTAACAGGTGAGAGAGAGTTGATCAGTGTGCTGGTCTCAGCAGGTGTGTTAATCACTTCAGTGGGCTCACTACTGCAGCCCTGAACTCATGATGACACTGTAGCTTCCCCATCTGTAGAACTGTTAGAACAGCCAACACACACACACACACACACACACACACACACACACACACACACACACACACACACACACACACACACACACACACACACACACACACACACACACACACACACACGCCCATCCAGTCTGAAGGTCAAGTACATAAAGTAATTCAAGACATTATTACTATTATTATTAATAGAACAGTTTCCAGCCTACCTGGCTGGTGCAGACGACTTCATCCAAAACAAAACCTGGTCCGTTCCGTCCCGCTCCGCTCCAAACTTAAAGCACCGATTTAAAGCCCCGACGAGCAGCTCAAACAAAAAACATATTACAAATTTAATTTAAAACAAAAACAAAACAGCAACCCAGAAAGGGACTGGCCATTATTATTTCCCCCCCGTTAGCTGATTGTCTCCGCACGCATTTCCAAACTGCGCTGTCAA
This sequence comes from Gymnoscopelus microlampas, assembly GCF_963454915.1. Classification (NCBI taxonomy): domain Eukaryota; kingdom Metazoa; phylum Chordata; class Actinopteri; order Myctophiformes; family Myctophidae; genus Gymnoscopelus; species Gymnoscopelus microlampas. The sequence goes on along the minus strand of NC_139947.1, from coordinate 41,258,578 downwards.
TCACAGCAAGTCCATTGATTGACCGCCGTGGACCAATCAATCAATCAATCTCTCCCGGCTTCATGGTGTTGTTTATCCGGTGAAATAGAGACCACATCATCACGCGCTCCTTAGCATCAGGCAAATCAATACGCCGATTATTAAGCATCACTAATCGATATTTTAACTCCGATAAAAGACGACCACGTTGTCTCCTCCGATCCTCCATTCAAGCACAAAAACAAACCCTGAGTTAGAGAGAGAGAGAGAGAGAGAGAGAGAGAGAGAGAGGGGGGGGGGGGGGCTCTCTCAGAGAGAGAGAGAGAGAGAGAGAGAGAGAGAGAGAGAGAGAGATGTCAAGTCTCTCTTCCCACCGAAAATAGTAAAATCAATGTAAACTTTAAGGGTATCTCTATTTAGAGTCAACAATCTCCAGGGCAGGTAATAATCCATCTATGATCGATATATCCATCATGATCCATCTGAAAGGGGAGGGAATTCCCAAGGAGACGCGCGTTCATGCGCACAGTCGACGAACACCAACACTAGCCACCACCTAGTAAACACTAGCCACCACCTAGTAAATACTAGCCACCACCTAGTAAACAACACTAGCCCTTCACAACCTTTTCAAGCCGCGAGACCCCAAAATAATCATATTTGAACTGGAGACCCCACAAATAATCAAACTGGGGACCCCCCACCCTGACAGGCATTTGGAATTGTAGGGAGTTGAGGCATTACATTTAGTTTGACTCTGTATATTGTGAAAATAGCTAATCTACAAGCTCACAATGCTTGTGGATCAGCTATTTTCACTTTTTTTTGCCACTTTGTTATATTAATTGACAATTTGGCCAATATTTGACCAGTATTTATAGTGTAGTTTGTTGATTACTTTTGATGCAGTAATGGTCTTTTTTAAGTAGGTCTTAAAAGTTCTGAAATTGTGACTTTACTATCATCTGTGGACCCCCCAAAAAAATCATGTGGGGACCCCCCTGTGGGTCCCGACCCACAGGATGAGAACCACTGCACTAGCCAACACGCAGAGCTGCACCCACCCCTGTCACTGTACATGCAGGGATGGGCAACATAGACTATCTAACAAAATAAAAACACTCCCAAAATAATATGTACAAATTGTATCAAAATTAAGTAAGTGTTTACTATTTATTTTGTATCAAAATAAAAAACAAAATACCAGTGCAAAAGAATGTATTTAATTACCATAGGCCTTCATGTATTTTGTATTTTCAAGAAATCACGCTTCTCAGAGATCTATTGTAAACTATTTGTAGCCCTATACTGCACACTCTGAGACTGGAACATATTACATAAAAGTGCTCGGATATTTTATGGTTCAAAACATTTTGGGGGGTTAAAGTTAAAGCTCTATATTCTGTTCAATAGCAGGGGTCTCTAAAGGTGGATCCACCTCTTTAAAAATAACCTTTTTTCTTTTCTTCACCAATTTCACCTAGTCAGAACTCAGTCAGGAGAGAGTATTTATCGGTTTCAATTTGAGTGTTCCAGCTCCAATTTTGTTCAACAAGGATTTTTTTTTATTGTAATTAAACAAAAATAAAAAATATTTTTCGTCTACAAGAAGAAATTTTACAACAGATAAAAATATTCCTTTCTTTCTGTCGTCTTCCCTCATTAGCTGTGTCACTACAGAGCTCCAGGGACAGATAAATTGTCAATAATAAACATCACCGTAATAAGAAATACAGATTAAACAATGAAAACAGCTTTATTGGAGAAAATAAACAAAAGACATCAGTAGAATCATCACTTTATATTATTAACCATTATAATAATAGATTCTACTCATGAACTTCAACCTGTCAAATTATTTATTGTAGAAAAATGATTAAAAAAAAAAAGAAGTAAACAACCAAGTCCCTCCCCCTCTCCCCAACCAATCATCCAAACAGAACTGTACAAAAGCACCCTATTGGTTGAAGAGAGAGCCAATTAGCCAAACATCTAACTGAACAACCACTTTAATAAAGTCAATATTATATGAATATCAGCTTTAATAAAAATCAATACTGGTTAACACCCATCACCAAGCACACTGCAATGATGTCAAGAGACCGGATTGGTTAATTTTACAAAATATCAACAAGTCTGTTCCTTCCCTGTGGAATAGAGAGAGAAATATACCTCCATCTGTCTTGTTTGTCCGTCCAAGTGCAGTTTTGTCTTGTTTTGGTTGTGGGTTTAAATCCTGCTGTGTGTGTACGGTATATGTGTTAATGAACTTGAGCTGAACTGATTGACTTAACTGACCAGGAACACACACTCACAGACACACACATACAGGCATATATGTGTTGCGTGCGTATGTACGCACGCGCGCACACACACACACACACACACACACACACACACGCAGCAACCAGTTTTATGTTGTCATAAACATCTGAAAAGTGAAAAACTTCAAAACTGTCAATTTAACAAGGTGTCCATGGTGAAAGTGGGGGCAGGGGGTGTTTTGATAGGAGTTGGTTAATGAGCAGGCCACAGATTTCATTCATTTCCCAGTCAAGTCCTGGAGGTAATGGAGTTGATTCCCGGTATTAGATTTCTTACAAACAAGGGGGCTGAGGTTGTGGGTGCCACACTGTGCTGGACAGTGTGTGAGCGTATTGGTGTCGCATCCTGATGTGTGTGATTATTTGTGTTGAATTCAGACCTCAGAACTCCCCTACTGATCAGGTCTGCCCTTCTTTGGCGCAGTAGCTTTCCTGAAAGGGAAAATAAATATTATTAATACAATTATTATTATAGTAGGCATGAGACTAACAGACTCTGGTTATGCAGGTTCTATTTGTGCATTTACTATATTGTTCTGTTCTATGAATGTGCATATGTGCAATGAGTTAAGCACTTGAACCCCAGCATACATTATTCTCAGGGGAACATAGCAGCATTGCTATTTTTGACAAAGAAATTTGGAGTAGAGAGAAAAATGTGTAGTACAATTGCAACTCAGGTCTGTTTTACTAAGAATAGAGGGTTCAAGTGGTTAATAAAAATAGAAATATAACTGTAGTACTGTTCTATATGAAGTATTACTATACAGTATGTTGTAGTACTGTTTTCTTACGTATCTGGAGACACTCCTGGTCGTTTCACTGCTGGCTTGACATTACCCGTTTCTATCAAACAGACAGACAGACAGATGTAGAGAGTTTAAGACATATTGAGTAATATTACAGCAGCTATTTAGCAGCACTGTTATAGAGTCTACTTAGCATTTAGTTAGCAGTACAGTAGTAGTAGTTTAGTTAGCAGTACTGTAGGAGTATATTTAGAACAGAAGTAATATAGCCAGTTTTAAAGTAGTAGTATAGCTGATTAGATAGTAAGGAACATACATCTGTGGATACCCAACTACCATTTTCAGCACACTACAACTACCTCTATTTGCTTTCATCACTGCCTATGTGTAGTAGTGTACCAGTAATAGTAGTACTTGGTAGTTGCATAAGTACCAGTAGGATGAGCAGTTGTACTGTACCTTGAAGCCACCTGACTTGTGTGGCAGGTCCATAACCCTTCTCATTGCGTGCTGCGATCCTGAAAATTATGGCAGGTTTGGTTGTGTAATCGATGTGAGCGCTGGCCAGACTAGCGGTCTGGACCAGGCAGGATGGGGTTTGACCACAGAACACTCTCATGAAGGCCAACTGGGCCGGGCCACTGCCCTGCGGCTTGTCAGAGTGAGGCGATTGAATGGCCAAGTACACAGAGTACTCTGTAATTCTCCCTGAGGTCACTGACGGAGGCTCCCAAGTTAGATGGGCTCCTTCTGGGGTCTACAGGAGAGAATGCATATCAAATCAACATTATTATTAGAGTTGCAATAGTAGTGGAAAGAATATTAGATGTATTAGTAGAAGTAATGGTGGTACTAGTACTATTGCTGCAACAACCATGGTGTCACTCATCACAGTGACTTTTAACTGAATAACTCTGAAAGTAGACTGGCAATGTAATAGAAGCAGAGCGTTTTATGTCTGTCAGAAGCCCCAATTCCTCTGGCATATAAGCAGTGGAATTTCATGATATAGGCCCCTTAAGTTAGCTGAAGCTGTGAAAGTATTCTATAAATGCAGTGGAGGATTTCTGCTTGTTGCAAATACATGTTTTCCCATCCCCAAATGCCTAGTCTGATATGCTACAGACATGAATATAGTATATACTACATAATATAGTGTATTCTCCTTGGATTGGTCTCAGAAGCAGTAGCCAGGGAGTGCTTTGAAGACTTGACAATTATTGTGAAATATCATTTATGTTAAATTACATTGTGCAGCATTTATTAATTCAAATATTGAATGTTTGATGTTGAGGTAATAACTATAATCAGGTCATATTTTTCTTACCTTGCTAATTTTGACAGCACAAGGAGCTCCAGGGAAGCCCGGCAGGCAGGTCTTGAAGGCCGCCACGTCCGAGAAGGTCCCACGCCCACATATGTTAATACCAGCAACACGAAACTTATAGGCTGTACCGGGCTGTAACTCCACCTTCCTCATCTGACTGTAGTCTGGTACCGTTCCAGAATCATCCTGGAATAGATACAATATTAATCCATTATCTATATAGTCTTGTACTGAACCACAACCATTCTGGAATCGATACTTTATCAGGTCAGTAAGAAAATAAAAAGGACTTAATACAACAAAAAACTATTAGAAGATTATTAAGATTCTTACATCTGGGACATCGTCATCGTAGGGAACGTAGTAGTGTGTCACTACATGGTTGGTCACCTTGACAATGCCTACATCATACCACTGGTTCTCTTTTTTCACGGGGGGCTTCTGAACACACACACACACACACACAGTCAGTTGAAGGAAGAATCCATTATTATTTGTAGTCATCATCATTGCAGTTCAAGTCAACATAATTATTATCATTTTTATTATCATCACCACTGTACTCTCACCCCAGTGGTAGTTGGGATGCCATTAGTGACCTCCACTTGTGGAGTGGTTGATTGGCTCTTGGCTGGGCTGGGCGTGGCCAGGGTCTGGGCGGTGCCAAAGGTGCTGGCCAATCGGGCTACAGCACTCGTGACGGCTGATGACAACTCGTGGCTGTTGGTGTCACCTGATGGGTCGTTAAGACTGTCTGCTGGAGCAAGGCCCTCTGTGAAACATGGTGTCGGGGTAGACAGGTGTTTTATTTGGAATGTTTTCTACAAGAACTTTGATATGTATTATACAAAAAATCAGTTATATGTTTTCAAGGATCTATTACACAAGAAGGCAAGTTAAATATATGTAAACAATGTTTGGAGAAAATTGTGATTCACAAATGAAAATAAATCCAATGCATAATTATATATATATATATATATATATATATATATATATATATATATATATATATATATATATATATATATAGTTTTACTGAGGATTCTAGGGGTGAAATGCCTCTAGAGCTGCAAAGACAGTTACTATTATGATTATTCATTTACTTCTATGCTGCCAGTGCATGCTACTACCTCTACTACTGTTCATGGTAATCCTAAGACTATTGCAACTTATAGTTGTATTAATAATAATAATACTATTCCATTAGTTACCTGTAGGCATGCTGGAAGCTGCTGGCTGGCTGGCCAGCAGCTGATTGGCCTGCAGCTGTTGTTGCTGTTGCACCAGCGCTGCCAACTCCTGCTGGGTCAGAACTATAGGAATGGTAGTGGACTGGTCTCCATCTGCATAGAACAATACACCAGTCAAACTGTCAGTAGATCGACTTTGAAGTCATTTTTCTGTTTCACGACTTGCACATGATTGAGTTTGTCCGTTAACAAAAATGTCTATTAAAATGCATACATCAAAGTGTCAAATGGGATAATATACACAATAGCAGTTGTATTTTCTCTACATTATCATTAAATCCAGCAGTGTGGAGGATAGACAGACATCAAAAGGTATTAATATTTACATGTGTGGAGGATAGACAGGGTGTTGCTAGCGACTGCATGCTGAGCAGCTTCCTGTGTTGTCGTGGAAACGGCTAGCTCCTCAGGTGTCAGTCCCCTGGTGACCATCAGGGTCATCCCCCCGGCAACCTGCTGCTCGGCCTCGGCGCTGTCTGATGACATCAGCTGCTGTGGCAGACCACTGTCTGTAGACTCCATCTGATCAATAATAACAGTCATTAGGCCTAGGTCACAATTATTACATAAACGCCTAATCGCAATTATTTGAGATAATCGCAATTATTTTGCATAATCGTCATCATTTTTTCCATGTTGAAACATTTTCATACATTATCTACAAGCTTACAGTTGTAAGCTTGTAGATGAGCTATTTCCCCTATTTTCACCTTTTTTTAAAGTATAGAATTATTAAATATGTCAATAATTTCTTCTATACTTAAGTTATCCGACCTGTGCAATGTTTGATTACGAAGCCTAAAAGTCAAACAGAAATTAAACATCTATCCTTAGGTTCCAAAGTTCAATACCATTTTGTAATCGTTAATCGCAATTATTTGTATGACAATTAATCGTCAACTTAATACATTTTGTTATTATCATTATGCAATGATAATAATTACAACTACTAAATTGCACTTAGTAGAGTGCAGAACTACACCTACTGTAGGAGGCAGCGTGCTGTGCACATGCACAGTGCCATGTCCCCTTGGGGACAACAGTTACATGAATCCAGTGGGAAGCCACATAAGAAGCCATGGTCACCCCCACCACGCCCCCTTTTGGCCAATCAGTGAAAAAGGTTAGCGAGTTCTTCTTTGACCCTTATAAACCTTTTCACACAGTGTCATAGAAATCTGTTCATAACTTTCAAAACTATCCTGCTAACAAACACACAAATGGAATGGGGCAAAAACATGACCTCCCTCCAAATCCACGGGCAGATGCAATAATAATATCATGAGTGACTAGAGAGGGAGCGAGCGAGCAAGCGTGTGTGTGTTAGGTCTGTGTACCTGTTGTGTGTGGGGGGGGTGTGTATCCATCGGCTCCACATGCACCTGCAGCATGGAGGCTGATGATGACGTCACAGCTGCTGATTGGCTGTCTGTCTGCATTGGTTCCTCCTTAACCGCGATCATGGTAACAGTGCCAGTAGACACCGTCTTCTCCCCGCTGACCATCGACGACAGCTTCTACAGGTTTATGGAAACAGGTTGCCTGGTGATTACTGCCCCTATACTCGGTTGCACATCGTGCCGTGGTCCAAAAATGGCCGATTTTACAAGCTCACGCGCCGTCCGTCAACGCTTTGTGAGCAGGCAGATCTGCTATTTTTGGTGCCCGACACCTGCAACCGGCAACTGAGTATAAATCAGGCTTAAAGGGGAAATGTGTAATTTCCGATCTAGACGGTGCTTGTGTTCATGTGCTCAACTAAAAACAACATACTGTTCTACGACATGAATTATATCCGCTAATATCTCAACCATGAATTTTAAAGGTGTTCTGTGCGTCCGTCCGTCTCCCCATTTCTATGAATTGCTTCTGTGGTTGAAATCTTTTTAAATATGTTGATTTATGGCTTATCAAACGCTTTTATTTCTTACATATTTTCTCAATGTAGCCACGATCCAATGCACTGAAAATTACACTGAAAATATCGAAGAGGAACTTTGGTGTTGGCGTAGAAAGATGTCCATGTAGCGCGAACAGCCTTTTTGCATGTAGTTTAAGCGCAAGGGGGCGGGGGGCGGGTGGGGAGAGAGTCAGCGCACTGAAGTCAAGGCACAGACTACTGTGTTGTTGACAGACAACAGATGCACGCTTATGAGAAACAACAAAAATAAAACCTGCCAAAACAGTTGCGTGCATTAGCGCAAGATGAGGATAAATGAAACATTCAGTCTAAATGTCCAGTAATTCCCAACTACTACCACTACTTTTGCATTTGAAACTTTACATTTCTCTAAATATTATAAACTCTCAGGACAGCCTAAGTAGGCCTACAAATATAATTTATGAAAAGGCTACTATAGGCAACAGTGAAGTCGGACTGAATGACTGAAACATTTTTTCTTTTTTAATTCTCTTGGTGATTATCTGGCACTGTAGTTGTGAATTATTAGCAAACTGGACATTTAGACTGAATGTTTCCTTTGTCCTCATCTTGCGCTAATGCACGCAACTGTTTTGCCAGGTTTTGTTTTTGTTGTTTCTCATAAGCGTGCATCCGTTGTCTGTCAACAACACAGTAGTCTGTGCCTTGACTTCAGTGCGCTGACTCTCTCCCCACCCGGCCCCCACCCCCTTGCACTTAAACTACATGTAAAAAGGCTGTTCGCCCATGTAGCATGTATACTTGCCGGTACTGAGGGTCCGGGGGTGGGCGTCGACTGCGTAACCGTGGTAACAGCTCTAGTCTGAATGGCTGTGGTGGTGGATGAGGTTGGCTCTGTAGAGGTGTCTCCTTGTGAGTCATCACCCCCTTGCTGGGCTGGAGACACATTAGAACAACATGAATACATGCAAAATAGCTTCACGTGGTAAGACCCACAAAACAACAGGTCAGCATGTTCAGGATTTGCCAGAAAAAAAGTAGGCCTGCAGGGAAGCTTTTGATTGGTTAGTTAGTCTGTAAGGTAAGTCCGTGGTTGGTCATTTCATAAGGTATGTCTGTCACACATGTTTTTTTTTTGTTTGTCTTAGGCTGCATGCCTTAACCACTTTTTGCTGTGCCTTGGACGTTAGATATGTATCCAATAGGCTCTATGCACAGCAGCCATATTGGAAAGAAATTGGGCTTCTTCTTACTTCCTTCCAGTGGTGAAAAAAGTACTAAGTAAGTAAAAGTATCAATACTGCAATATAGAAATACTACGTTACAAGTAAAAGTCCAGAATTCTTAATTTACTTGAGTAAAAGTACAAAAGTATTGGCATCAAAATGTACTTTGTGAGCTTGTAGATCGGCTATTTTCAAATAGCCTATGTATAAAATAGGGCTAAAGTGGTTAAAGTATGTTTATATAATAATTGACTGCTCATACTGCCTTACGGGTGTGTTAACTCTGAGTGTACACAAATGGAACCGTAAGGGGTCCATTTGTACACTCTCAAGAGTTATGGGGGTGCTTGAAATTAAAAGGTTTGAGAACCATTGTGCTACACAAAGCCTTCATTAGAATCATTGGTAACACCTGTTAAGGAAGTAAGGAAGAGGCCCAATTTCTTTACAATATGGCTGCTGTGCTTAGAGCCTGTTGGCTGGCTACTCCAAGACTGCATCTATATCTAATGCTAATAATATAGTAGTAAAAGTATTATTATTAATACTACCAGTGTTAGCATTACCATGAACAGCAGTAGGGGTAGTAGCCTACTGGCACCATAGAAATAAATATATAGAATTTCTTCTTTTTTTTTTACGATACTATCCTACTATAATAATCGTACCAAAAAATCTGGCTGTCATTCATCCATGTTGCCATGGTAACTGTGTATGGTAGCAGTAGTATGAAATGTTGCCATGGTAACTGTATGGTAGCAGTAATATTAACACATCGACTGCCTAGATCGAGTTAACTCGATAATAGTAATCCAACGCTCGACTGCCTAGATCGAGTTAACTCGATAATAGGTATTTTCATTGGTTTCATCTGTGATCGCGCGGGTCTGTTTACTTTTCATCATCACTTTCGTTTTCCACCTACGTCACACTCACCCGAAGCCGGATGTAAAAAAAAAAAATCGTTTCCGGGTCACATCGTTTTTCTCCGGTCATTTTCGTCCAGAATAGAGAAAACCCCTTTTTTGGACACGCTATAAAATACAAAGGGAAAGCTCCCCTTTTATTTTCTTTGGTCCGGGTGACGATCAGGCATCGTCGTCGTGTATCACATCGTATCACAAGCCGATCAGAGATTGTCGAAGACAATCACATCCGGTTCATGTTGTTTTGACTGTTTGAGCCTGGAGGGAGGGGGGGGGGCGAGTCAGCGAGTCATCGAGGGTGTCATTTTGCTGCGCTCTGCTGGTCGATCGTCGTATGTGTTCAAAACCATGGCCTGAGAAACTTAAATGCATTTAAATAAGAAAATAGAGAAAACAAAAAAACACGCAAATCGCTGGCAGCCAAGGGGGTAAATTTGGAATAAACTCTGGCAGTCAATGTGTTAAGGGTTGCCATGGAAACAGGATGTGGTAGTCATAGATATAAAAGTATAGCTGGGTCATAAGCACCCTACTTCCACGTTCACAGCCACCTGCTTTTCTGGGGGAGCTGATGATGCTTATTGCCATGGATACCATGACAGACTCATCCTCACGCAACAAATAAATGCACAGGCATTACACTTTAGTTGACGATTATTTGTCATACAAATATTTGCGATTAATTATTTAGTTGTGTTTTCTGGCAATGAATAATGGAACATATGAATGCAAATTACATTTCTGTTTGCCATTAAGCACTGTAAACAAAACTGCAAAGGGTGCGCCGCGCGTAAAAGTGGTTAAAAGAGCACGGATGACAATGTCAAAGTAATTATGGAAATATGACACTTGTTAATTTCATCCAGCTGTTTTTACAACAGATGTATTGAAAAGATTCTAACTATTAGGCAAAAATAATTACAATCAGGCAATTATGTAATAATTGTGACAAGCCTTCCCCAATGTACTGATTACTTCTGCACAGAGTTGCTATGAGTGTAAATGTCCATTCTATACATATTCCTACAGTATGTTTGTTGTAGTAGTATTACCTGATGCTGTGGTAGCAGTATTGGTGGTTCCAGTCTCATGGGTCTCACATGGTGGGTTAGAACACACCTAGAAAACACACGCATGCAGTTAGACTGGTACATGATTAACATTAAACTGAGGATGGAGGCTCATTGTACAGGCCTTAACAAAGACTAATTTAATATAGGGATGCATAATATTGAGAATCGTCCATGAGCACTTTCGACAGATGCCATCATATAACATGTGTCAGCTGCAATGTATTTTTTTCACCCCTATATACAGTACACATCAGCTATTTTCCAAAATCTTGAAATAAAAAGAAACATTTTAACAACACAAATCTTGTATGGGGTCCCTGGCACTAAATATCTTCAGATGGGGGCCTGCGGCCAAATACATTAATTTGGGGGTTCTTAGCATGAAAAGGTTTGAGAAGCACCGTCCTAAAGAATCTCACCTGGGGCTGGAGGGGTTGTCCCATTCCAGATGAGGCTGTGGTAGAAGTGTTGGTGGTTCCCGTTTCATGGGTCTCACATGGTGGGTTAGAACACACCTAGAAAACACACACATGCAATTAGACTGGTATACTGATTAACATTAAACTGAGGGTGGAGGCTCATTGTACAGGCCTTAACAAAGACTTCTTAATAGCGATGCATGACACTGATATTTGTCCATGAGCTCTTTCAACAGATGCCATCACATAACATCTGTATCAGCTGCAATGTATTTGGACCATGGTCACTATTGTCACATTAGAAAGTTAGAACGTTTTTATTGTGAATTTCTTTGGAAATCTTTGAATATATATACAGTATACATTTTTAACTCAAATCTTTGCTTCTGGGGGCGAAAAAAGTCAGATAAAGTTAGATATTATAGCAACATACATTTTTTTTCTTTTAACTGTTAGGATTTAGAAGACATTTGTAGAATCCCCAGAGGCAAAGATTTGAGCTAAAAATGTTTGCACAAATGTTTACGATAAAAATAAAATAAAATAGCAGCTATGCCGTGCTTGTAGATCTGCTATTTTTGAATAGCCCAAAGTATAAAATAATGGTTATAGTAAAAAAAAAAATCTAAATTGACACAGTATGCGTTTCCGGATTGAATGGGTTAACATGAAAAGGTTTGAGAAGCACTGTTGTAAAGAATCTCACCCGGGGCTGGAGGGGTTGTCCCATTGCAGATGAGGCTGTGGTAGAAGTGTTGGTGGTTCCCGTCTCATGGGTCTCACATGGTGGGTTAGAACACACCTAGCGCACACACACACACACACACACACACACACACACACACACACACACACACACACACACACACACACACACACACACACACACACACATAATACTGATTAACAGTAGGACAGCAGGCTGACAGGAAATGTGGAGAGAGATGGGGAGTGACATGCAGCAAAGGCCGTCAGGCTCGGGACTCGAACCCACAACGCGTTGTCAGGCGAACATTGAGCCTAGGTGCCTGGACCACAACGCCAGCCTTCCAGGCCCTGTATATTATCTTAACATTCTTATACTATACCACTATATACTATCTATTATTATTGTACTATATTATGATATAATATCTTACACTATTATATTTACTATTATTGTTATTGGTACTACTTGTATCTCCCTCTCTGTCTCTCCCTTCTTTTTTTTTGAGCGAAGCACAGTGAAACACCCTGTGATTACAAACTATCAGGGGATTGATCATACTGGAGATAAATATTCTGTGACTACTTCAAAAGGTAAGAAAATTAAAAGAAAATCGCTGGCAGTCGTTGCACGCAGCCAGAAATAAATCTGTCAGTGAAAGAGTTAAAATGAGACAAAGTGTTGTATTTCTAAAGCAATGGTTCTCAGTGCGGTGTCTGGGGGACCCCCAGGGGTCCTTGAGGGAGTTCCAGGGGGTCCTCAGCCAAATTGGTTAATATAGCATCAAAATCAGTTTAACCCTATATACAGTACACATCAGCTATTTTCAAAGAATCTTGAAAGAAAAATCGGTGAAACATTTTAACAACACAAATCTTGTATGGGGGCCCACTCCCCCGCACTAAATATCTTCAGATGGGGGGCCTGCGGCCAATTACATTAATTTGGGGGTTCTTAAAGAATCTCACCTGGGGCTGGAGGGGTTGTCCCATTGCAGATGAGGCTGTGGTGGTGGTGTTGGTGGTTCCAGTGTCGTGGGTTTCACAGGGTGGGTTAGAACACACCTAGAAAACACGCAACACATGCAGTTAGACTGGTACATGATTAACTGAGGATGGAGGCTCATTGTACATTAAGCCTTAACAAAGACTAATTAATAGGGATGCATAATATTAATCTGTCATCCGTTGCTCAGAGCTCAACCTGACGTACGTTCACCGTACATCCAACTGCAATAACCTGTGGCGACCTTTGTCAATTATAGGGGCAGTAGTGAAAAAAGTTGGTAGAGGAAACTTTTCACTGGCCCCTCTTTCTTCAAGAAAAATGCCGTCTGTATGACTGTGAGGCTGAGCTATGCAGTAAATGAACAAATGCATTTTACATTTACAAAGAGTAAATCGGCTGTTGTAGTTATAACAAGACTGAACTAACAGTAAAGTGTTGTTCTCTTTCACATTACTCAATATTCGCTCGTAATGTTCAAAGAACCAGTGGCAATCTTTTTTTAACCCACTCGATATTTTCTTATATTTTGGCAAATATCTTCATCATAAACATGCCTCAAAGTGTGATTAACAAGCTAAAGAATCTCACCTGGAGGACTTGTCCCATTCCAGATGAGGCTGTGGTAGCAGTATTGGTGGTTCCAGTCTCATGGGTCTCACATGGTGGGTTAGAACACACCTAGAACACACACACACACACACACACACAGGTACATGATTAACATTAAACTGAGGATGGAGGCTCATTGTACAAGCCTTAACAAAGACTAATTAATAGGGCTGCATAATATTTGTCCATGAGCAATTTCGACAGATGCCATCACATAACATGTCTGTCAGCTGCAATGTATTTGCGCCATTGTCCCTATTGTCAGTGAGAAATTTGGATAATTGGAACCTGGTGATGGATTTCCCCTTCCTTGATCACTGAGTAGTCACAAAATGTTGAACCTAATAAAGAAGCCTTCATTTGTGAAGATGATTTCCATTTCCAGTGATGTGGAAGCTTCCCTTTTTGTTTTTTGCTAGTATAAGCTTGTCTCTATCGTGGCTAAAACAGGAACAATGATGTCACTGTGAGTGAATTGTACTAGTGGTCTGCTACGGATAAAAAATAAATAAATGGTAAATGGTGCATTTATATAGCGCTTTTTATCCAAAGCGCTTTACATAGATGTAGATTACATTCACCCATTCATACACACATTCATACACCGATGGTGGAGGAAACCATGCAAGGCACCAACCTGCACTTCGGGAGCAATTAGGGGTTCAGCGTCTTGCTCAAGGACACTTCGACACTAACTCTGGGGGAGCCCCCCAGCCCGGGATCGAACTGGGAACCTTGCGGTTTCCAGTTCACTCTACCCGGCCACTCTACTCCTGAGCCACTGCCGCCCCTGATACGGATGTGTGTGTGATAAAATGTGTTACCTGACATTGGCCTCTACATCTTCAGTTGTTTTTATACCATGTAATGCGTGTATATCTATTTTAGGATTTGATAAGACTTTAACATGAAAATGAGAACAGAGGCACACTGAACCAAATTGAAACAAAGTATTGTATTTCGAAAGCAGTGGTTCTCAGAGTGGGGGCCAGTGTGATGGTGTTCCAGGGGGTCCCCAGTAGGCATGTAATGGTATACCGTATTACGGCGGTATAAACAGCCACAGTATTGATACTGTGATATTTCCGAGCTCACAGTATTTATTTATTATTTTATGTGCATATGATGCGCAACTCCACAAGTCGCGAGACTCGTGATAAAATAAAACATTTCACTTCACGACCACATTAAGATCAGTGGTCAGTAACATAATCCCATTTTAACAGTAACAGAGCGAAAGAATCTCACCTGGAGGACTTGTCCCATTCCAGATGAGGCTGTGGTGGCGGTGTTGGTGGTTCCAGTCTCGTGGGTTTCACAGGGAGGATTGGAACACACCGTAGTGGCTGGGCAGAGAACAGACAAACAGGTCAAACACGTAATTACATAAATACTATAGGATGTCCAGTGGTTATTATTGGTTGTGTAATGTAATTGTGGGACGTCCTGTAGTTGCAATGCCCCTACTAACACCTAAACCCTGTGTTCACTTACATATTTTTTCTACGGTTACTTCAAGAAAGTAACCCTACGGGTCCATTTGGTTACATTTGTACACTCTCCGAATTAAATGAACACAGGTATTTTACAGTGGATAGATGTTTGTTTTTCAAAGTATAGCCCATATTACCCATCGTTTCACCATCTGTAGCTGTAGTAGTAGTAGTTGTCCCAGGCTGTTCGGATGTGGGAGATGCCATTATGGCCACAGGAAGGTCCTGAACCATAGGCTGGGTCTCAACTCCACTGGGAGTGGTGATAAGTGTCACTTGCTGGAGAATGAATGACATCACATTTGTTTTTGGGATTCTACTCATTCTCTTTCCATTTTTCCAACAGCAGAATGAGATTAAGTACTTAGATCAGCAAACATAACAATCAACCCATAGTAAGCGATACAAGGATGAGATCCTAGATCAGCAACATTCAAAGCAATGAATAGTAATGAATACATGGATCATTGGATCAGAGACATAGGGCGCGGTGCGTATCAGGTCCTTATTCTGCTCTGTCCTAGCTCCTATATCCTCACTTGAACATGAAGTAGAACCATTTTGTCACTCAGTCAAGTCTCAAAGTGAAAACAACAAAAAAAAATGTTGTGATGTACCTCTGAAAAAAATAAATTGAAAATAAACTGATTGGTTGGGAAGATGAGGTAAGCTCTGCTACCACGGAAATGCGAAAGACCATATTCATTTCTTTGCTTACATTTTCTGGCGAAGCTGTCGGCAAGTCGCAGACAGTATGAATGAATGCTCAAAGCTCAGAACTTTATTCCTTCCCGAAGGAGATAGGAATTAGTAGGAGGCATCACTAAGTAGATAGGAGATATGAAACTCCTACCAGGAAGACTTCCCAAGCTGAACAGCATGATGTGTGATTACCGCGTCATTTGGGACAGGACCGGTGATTTGGGGAAACCACGCCCCCGGAGAGCCGCTGGAATCCAAACTGCGCCCCCGACCGCCTCCATTGGCTGGCTGTTTCCACAATGTATATCTAGCTGATGATGATGATGGTTAAAATACGCTACGCTATAATAACAATACCGAAAGAGTTTATGAATACACTACTCCGTTTATATAGGTTAATAATTGCTTCTCTGCTGGCTATACCGAAAGAGTAAATAGATGGAGACGGTCGTCGAATGGTTAAAATACGCTTTTAAAAAAAAATAGGAATGGACAAGTGATTTTAGACTGCGAGCAGCTCTGTTAACCCCCGCATCCCTGTGATAATGATATATGTTAAAATACGCTTTTTTTACAGACGCACAAGACCTTCTATTTATAAACTCTTTGGATAAAGCCAGCAGAGAAGCAATTATTATAACCTATATAACACAGACTAGCGTATTTTGACAGCAACAGGAAACAGCCAACCAATGGAGAGGGTCGGGGCCGCGGTTTGGATTCCAGCGGCTCTCCGGGGTGTGGTTTCCCCAAATCACGCGTGATTACTCCGCCCCTCCAGCTGGCAATATTAAGCCCCTAAATGGGAGGGCCTTCATGTCACCAGAAATCGATGTCGCTTAACATGACCCTTCAGGGCAATTCACATCCCATTTCTCTAAACAACATGTATTGCTTTCCTCTCTCTTTGCCTTGTTTCTTCTAATACGCAAAGAAAGAATGCAAGTGTTGAAAATGAGGATTTAATTTAAGGACCTGAGACACACCCATAGTGTACAACCAACCCAATACTGTGATCCTAGAAATATAATGGGGGGAGGAAGAGACAGACCCAGAATGGAGACAAAACATAAGTAGTAGGAGACAGGAGTAGAAGTAGGAGAAGGAGAGGTTTGGGTGTATGTACCTGTGTGCGTGCTGTGGTCACCGGACTAGCCAGCATAGCAGTAGTTGTTAGGGTATTGGAGACTGTTCCCATGGTACTCACAACTATACACAAAAATGTGTTATTACAATACTTGCAGAGACCACTGTATTTATATTCATTCTTCAGTATTTGAGAGAAGACAACACAACAGCACACATTTACAACACACAACGTGCTTACCTGTGTTGCCCTTGACGACCATGACAGTTGGTTTGCTAACAGTAGGTGACAGTCTGACTCCACCCACAGGGACTGTCCTCAGAATGGTACCAGGTTGACCAGGACCAGAACCCTTCAGAACCACCTACAGACAGACATGTTTGATACCTAAATCAATCTGGATACAGCAGTGTGTGTGTGGGGCTTTGTTTTTATGTATAGAAACTAGGGCCGGGACTTTATCGCGTTAATTTAGATCAATTAATTACAGAAAAATTATTGCGCTAAAAAAATTAACACATTTTAATCGCACCTATTTTTGCACCGCAGAGCGTTTCTCACTGGCCGAGTTTCAGACGGACCGATCATACCAGCGCACCGGGTTGGTGCGCTGGTGGGGGGGTAACACCAAGTCCATTTCATAACATTTTACACTCTGGGGGTGCCGATAGCCGAGTGGTAAAGGCACATACCGCATAGGCTCTGATGCCTGACAGCGAGTTCCGGGTACGATTCCCGAGCCCGGCAGACCTTTGCTGCATGTCACTCCCTGACTATGTCTCCCCGTTTCCTGTCTTTCTTCACTACTATCAATACAATATATATATATTTATATAAAAATGTTACCTGTGTGAGTCCCTGCTGTCCGGTTGTTGTAGAGATCTTGGGTACGGTGGTAATGATTTTACCTCCAACTCCTGGTGTGACCATCCTGGTGTTACTGGTCAGAATGGTTATAGGTTTACCGGAAGAGACACCTGGAACGACAGACAGGCAGATCACCTTTTATTCCATTATCCACTTGAACCCTAACGTCCCCTATTCTGGGGCCGAACATTCGACGGAGATAGCAGATCTACAAGCTAACAGCGCATTGCGTTGCGAGTTTGTACATCGGCTATTTGGAGACTTGGTGTAGAGGGGGTAAAGGAGTGGACCATGTATAGAACCCTGAAGGACCACAGTCAACTAAGTATAATAGGGTTTAAGTGGAAGTTGAAATATAATTTAATTAAATATACTAAATTGTCCAAAAGAAACGGTTAGAAAATGGAAAAAATAATCTGTGTTCCAATGGATCTAATAGTAGTTATTTAGTTACAAGCTCTTAAGTTAACCCATTAAGACCGGGAAAGAATCTGTGTCTGTTTTAGATTTCTTTGGTTATTCAAAAATAGCAGATATACAAGCTCATAGCACGGCAAAAAAGAAAGTTGCCCACAGGTTGAGAATCAGTGTGTTAGTGTGAGGTAAGTGTGTGGTGTGTGTGTGTGTGTGTGTGTGTGTGTGTGTGTGTGTGTGTGTATGTTACCGGTAGCTCCTTGCTGTAGGGCAGAGACGGGGATGGTTTTTAGGAAAGTGTGTCCAGGTTTGGAGCCAGCACCGGCTTGTGTGGTCGTGAGGATGGTTGTCGATTTCCCGTCTGCTGATGACACCAACTTCAAAATGGTACCAGCCGGTAACGTACCACCTTTGGTCTGACAGAGAGAGGACAAGAAGAGACATTAGGCTGCTGGTAGAGACTGAGACCGTCAGCTCAGGTGCCTCTGTGCCATCCACACTATATAGTCATAGAGAGTTCATTTAACTCTGTTTAATTTAATTGAGGTATGGCTTTGGTGTACAAGTGGAACTAAATCAAGTGTTCCATTTTAACACTCTCAAACATCATAAAAGCACCATTATCAACTAGAAAAGGGTGCTCCTCGGAGCACAGATTTCCATCAGGCTGGGTGGCCTCATTGGGTGCAGTCGCCAAGGACACAAGGAAGCTGCGGAGGGATATAGTTTGTACGACAGAGGGTGCAACTTTCTGCGTTTGTGACACCCCCATGGTCAGAAGTGAGTGCATTGATATTTCAATTTGGGGTTGATTGGATATTGCGTTCCTGATATGGCGTTTACAGTGAGAAATATCCTCCAACCACATATTTGTGAAGGTAATTACATGTAAATAGAAAGGAATATCAAAACCGTGTTTGACGGTCATTGCCACATGACTCACTAAGACCATTTGAACCAAACTTGGTAAAAAAAAAAACATGTTTCAGCAACAAACAGTGACATATGTATACCTGCTATTTGCACTGTTTTTGAAAAATAAAAAATATTTTAAAAAATGTGCCCAAAATAGGAATGCCAGGTTTAATGTGCTTAATCCATGACAGACATTTTATTGATAATAGAAATTGAAAAATAGTCTCTGCCCGACTCTACTATAAAATATAATTACATAGAATAAAAGGACACTCCGATGTAGCCGGCACATGTGTAAGGTAGGTGTGTGTGTGTGTGTGTGTGTGTGTGTGTGTGTGTGTGTGTGTGTGTGTGTGTGTGTGTGTATATTGTGTGTTAGTGTACCTGTATGATCTGTGTTTGACCAGTAATGCCTCCAGCTTGACCTGGCTTAGACTGAACAACTGACATCATCTTCCCCAGGTTACCTAGGTTACCAAGCTGAAACACAGACATTATTATTAGTGCTACCTTACTATTATTAACAAACAATGTTTACTGGTAAAGTGACAGTGCTTTGTCATTCAGTATATCCAGCTTCGTTCACACCAATATTATATGACAATGTCTAAACAATCAATCAAATTCTGTGTTTGGATTCATACAGGATTTGTCATTTCTAATTTAGTACACAGTAAAATCCTCATTGCTAATTTATCCATTTATAACTCTGAAGAGTGTGCAGATGTATCCAAATGAACCCGTAAGGGCCCATGTGTTTACATGTACACTCAGAGATAAACACTGAGGATTTTACTGTGTAAAGAAGCCACAACACTAGCCTGATAAAAGTAAGATAATAATTGTATCATGTGGTTATAAACTTCCGATATAAAGTTCTGTGTGACAATCCTGATACTCTCTGCATTAATGACTATCTGATGACACACACACACAGATACACACCAGAGTTCCGGCGTTGCCCATGGGGCTCTTCACCAGTGTGAAGGTCTTGGTGACTCCGCCCACCATCGTGGTAACAACCTGCGCCTGCTGAGCGACTGTCACCGTGCCGGACTTATGCACGGTGATGATTGGTCGGCCGGGGGTTCCGGGGGTGGAGCCTACCGAGACCCCACCCAGCTGGGCAGCCGCTTGTTTCAATATGTGAGTACCCGGATTATTTACCTGAACAGGAGACAGACAGAGATAGATAAAGAGACAGAGAGCAAAATTATTATAATTTTCCAGACAATCTTTTTATTTTCTACCAGTGTTAAAACACATTTACTACTTTTAAACAATAGATTTTTATACCAACTCATAATTATGAGCTCAATTAACTAATAATAATAATCATAATAACAACAGGGGGGCTTCTTTAACCACTTAAACCCCAGAATCCGTATTGTGGAGAAAACTAATAGAAAATAGCCGATCTACAAGCTCACAATGCGTGAGCTTGTAGATCGGCTATTTTCAGCGCAGATATTTAATGTGTAGCAAAAACAGAAAAGTCACTAGTATAGAACCCTCAAACTAGTATAGGGTTTAAGTGGTTAACAGGCATGGCGTTAGATACAGGGGTCACACCTACAGTCTTAACCATGGTTGCTCCACTTGGCAGGTTGAGGACCGTTGTGGAGGGTGGGATCTTCTGTGTTGCCGCAGCAGCTGCTGCTAGGGCAGCCATGCCACTCATCTGAGTACTGCCTCCCACGGGCTGAAAGGAAGGAGACAACTAGAAATTAGACCAAATTTACTGTAGACGGCAGGTATTTATTCAATTTTGTATTTAATTTTAATTTGTATCTATCAATGCTGTAGTATATGATGTTAGCATGACTCTAGTTTATGGTGTTAACATATCTGTAGTTTATGTCGTTAGAAGAAGCTGTAATTTCATGTAAAAAAATGTTTTTACCGTCCCCTGTGTCGCCTGACCAGCTACTACCGTACGGACACCAGTGGGAAGTGATGTCACAGTGACAGGAGATTTTGGTACGGCCTGTCTCACCGTGACGACAGAGCCAGCGCTGGTGGTGCCAGGAGCTGCTGCCACTTTCAGCACTGCTGTGGAAGAACATTATCATTACGGTTAATGTACCGTCTGTGCTACCCGTCAATTACTGCTGAACTGTTTCCACCTTCAACACAGCTGAGTTATAACATCATTGCCATTCCTTACGGTAGAATGTCAGAGGCATTCATATGACCAAATGTCATACAGAAACAAAGTCTCACAAACGTGTCAAACATACGCCTACCTGCAGCTCTAGTATCAATATAAATTCTACCTGTCTAGCATTGGTTTAAATCAACTAGGTGCCATGGTTCACCATATTATGAACCCTAATGTCCATATTCTGGGCATGTCATAATTGGCTGACATTTGGCAAAAATAGCCTATCTACAAGCTCACAATGTTGTCTATGTTTGGCAAAAAGATTTGGTGTAGAGGGGAAAAGGAAGGCATCCAGTGCAGACCCCTGAGGGACCCTGGTCAACAAACATACAGTAGTGTTATTATAAATTCATTATAAATTGTTAAATCAAATGCTCCGCTATTGGTACTAATAAACATACATTAATATCAAATCTACCTGTGCTCTAGTATGAATACACATACATCTACCAGAAGCTTTAGTATAAATATAAATATAATATTACATTTACCTGGTGATCTTGTGGCAGCAGCCAATGGGGTTCCTGGTACTGAAGATGTGGGGGAGGGGACTATTGTGAAGCCCTGCATCGTTACACCAGCCTGGTTGGCTGGTGCTGCAGCGGCGCTCTTGAGTGAGGGGGCGGGGGTAATGGTAGGCGTTGTGGCAGTGGCGGGGCTCTGGGGTGCTCCAGGTGTAACTGGGAGGTTGTATTTCTGGAGCTGCAGCAAGTAGGTGTCTGCCGTCTGGGATGGACCCCAGCTCACCTCCAAACTACTGGTGTTGGCCCTGACCAACTGGACACGCGACGGAGCACAGGGACGCTCTGGAGACAAACAGATAGGGCTGTCACCATCATGAAACTTTACTTGATGATTAATTGTCATATAAATAATTCATTTAGCTTTCATTCATTCATTTAGCAATGAATGTTTGCCTTTTAGGCTTCATGAACAAAAATTGCACAGGGCAGATATAACAAATAATAACATACACCGAAATGACTGACAATGACTGGTACCAATAATCAAAATAAATAATGTACTCAAAATAGGCCATATTTAACACTTGGGGTGCCAGAGGTTTATTAAAAAAATGTACGTTGAGTGCCAGGATTTTTAACCATTTTTTAGGAGCCGAGATACAGGCTTTTGAAGTCATAAGTTAACCAGGAAGTGGATTGGAGTCTAAATCTTCGGAAAATGATATCTCCTGGTGCTGTGAAGGAGAAAAACATTTTTTTTTTCTCAAAATTTTTTTTTTTTCAAAAAACGTATATATACGGTTTTGGCACTCCACGGTTGTATTCCCAAAACCGTATATACTGTATACGGTTTTGGCACCCAATGTGTTAATACACTTTTCAATAGTTCTGCTATTTCTGATATTTTTGTAAATGTCTGAAAATGTCGTAAAATGTTTCACCGTGGGAACGATTATGAAAAAGAATTGTGATTATCTCAAATAATTGCGATTAGGCAATTATGTAATAATGTTGACAGGCATACAAACAGAGACAGACAAACAACTTAACTAGTGTATTCATTAGGGCAGTACACCTATTTCTGCTGGTGGTGTTATGACAGTAGAAGTACACCTGTAATAGTATCTGTAGTACAGTAGTAGTATAGTAGTACTTACCAGTCTCAAGGTACCACAGATCCTTACAGCACACTTGGTTGTTCCAGGCCTTCCTGTAGCCGTCTCTCCCGCTCCAGACGTATAGTCTGGAGTTGATGGCGACACTGCAGTGACCAGCCCTTGCTCTGGGAACGTTGTCTTCTCCCATGTCCATCCAAACAGTCTCCCAACACAAATTATCTGACACACACACAGAAACAGACATGTAGTTAGACACAGAGATACTGACTGACAGACAGATGTGGTGACAGGTGCGTAGTGTTACCCAGGTATCCGTCTGTAGGAATGTCTTTTAATGTATCCATTAATACAGTGTTAAAGGAATGAAAATGGAAAATTCTCTCACTATCTATTCATCCTCACGCTAGTTTCTTTCTTTGTCTACAAAACACACAAAGAGTTTGCCAGCAAAACCTTTTGGCAGCTTTCTCCAGTGGAGACAGCACTTAAAGTTTCAAAGAGGGCAAAACAATTAACATAAAATACTCTATACAGTGTGTATGGTATAATCCAGGTCCTCTGAAGCCAAATGATCGTGCGTTCATGTTCTGCTCAACGAGAACATGAAATCTCTCCTGCAGGTTTTCACAGCTTTGTCACACAAAGCTCTCTGCAAGGCGCATGTGCAAGCATGAATGTTTTTGAAAACAACTAAATGTAATGCCTACTATTTCAAGTGCTTGTCAGGGTAAAAATATGATTATTTTGGGGGGTCGTGGCCTGAAAAGTTTGGGAACCCTTGGTGTAGAGTGTGTACATACACAGTAAGATCAAGAGAACTCTTAGAGATACATGGAACTAGAAATACAGTATCACGGTTGTATGCCTCCAGCCCTCCGCCAACCAGTTGAAGTTTACATCCATATCGGTCCTGACTCACATCATATAATGTAGTGAAGATATCAAAGTAATGTAATTGAAGGTATGTTTTACTAAATGTAAGTTAAGTTATCACAAGTTAAGTTATGACAAGTATAAAACATGTTTTGTGAGGTCACAGTGACCTTGATCTTTCAGTTCAAGTGGATGTTAGAAAGTCTTAAGAAATTAACTCAAGGCATTCCAGAGAAATTAATTCAAGGCATTCCAGAGAAATTAATTCAAGGCATTCCAGAGATATCGCGTTCACAAGAATTGGGCGGACGGACGACGGACGTCTGGACAACCTGAAAACATATGCCTCTGACCACAGCCATCGTCGATGGAGGCGTAATTAACACTAAAGAATTTACTATGTAGGTTTAAACAGGCCAGTTAGCATATGTTGTTTAGTGTGTGTGTGTGTGTGTGTGTGTGTGTGTTTACCTAGGTTGAGACAGGCCAATGTGTTTGTACATTTCCATTCCTTTTCATGTGTTGCTGCTTTGACATCTTCCATGACAAGTGGAACCCAACCACCAAATACAAACATCCTGTAAAATAAAGTAACACATCATCACCTTCATTGAAGGGATCAACATCTTTTATTGTTACATCCTATTATACTAAGTATAAATAGAGTAGAATTCTTGGGTTTTGAAAAATGACCATGCTTTGGTATATATTTGGTAGATTAAAGGAAAAAATGCCATTATCAATTCCAATATACTCTCTTTATTTGGCACAAAAAAAGTCCCCAAGTTTGCATCCCGGTCCCGGTCTACGTGTCGAAGTGTCCCTGAGCAAGACACTTTACAACACACTTCTGCATTTTTTTCTAGATAGATTTGAGAAAGATATTTTTGGGGCTTTTTCTGCCTTTATTTGAGAGGAAAGTAGGCTGACAGGAAATGGGGAGAGAGATGTGGGGGATGACACACAGCAAAGGCCGTCGGGATCGGGAGTCGAACCCGCGACACACTGTAAGACTACCAGCCCATGTGGTATGCGCCTGGACCGCTAGGCCAGCGGGCTCCCCTAGATCTGCTATTTTTTTTAAATCTCGAACATTTGTGCAAATGTTTGAATATATATATATATATGTTTAAAGGGAACATTTTGACTCATATCTTTGCTTCTGGGGTCCCCATTACAAAATATTTTGAGATGGGGACAGATACATATAATTTTGAGGGTCCTTGACATTAAAAAAGTTTGAGAACCACTGATATATAGCAACATACGTTTAAAAAAAAACCTGTTAGGGTTCAGAAGACATTGTAGAATCCCCAGAAGCAAAGATTTTAGTTGCAAATGTTCGCTTAAAAAATATATATATATACAGTATATTCAAACTAAAGACTTGCACACATTTTCAGGATTTTCAAAAATTGAATCAGATTTACAAGCTCTGTGCTATGAGCTTGTATTTCTGATATTTTTTGAATAGCCAAAGAAATCAAAAAATGACACAGATGCGTTCCTGGTCTTAACTCCTAACTGTCCCTCAAGCACCTACTGCGCCTGATACTTAGGATGGGGTAAATGCAGAGAACATATTTTCACCGTATGTGCAAATATACAGTGACAAATACCCTTGCCCTAAACGGTCCTAACCACTTGGTTTGCCAAACTTTATAGTACTCAGTGCTGCCTCAAACTGTGGGAAACTGCATTTTTGGCAGGATCTGTTTCCCCCTATAGGCATACAGGTTTACGCCTTTAAACCTGTGATGAGACTCTAATTCTAAGCTAATTCTATAGTACAAAAGCAATAGAGTGCTTGTCTATGTACTAACTTATTACTAATAATAGTAGCAGAGTGTTTGCTAACTTGTTAATGGTAGCAGCAGAGCACCAACTTGTTACTAATGGTAAAAGCAGAGTGTATAGGAACTTGTTAAAAGCAGAGTGTATACTAACTTGTTATTAATAGTAGTAGCAGAGTGAAGGCTGCGAGGTAGAGGAGATGTTCCACTGATCCCTGGTTTTGTCCAGGTCATAGAGTCTGAAGTATAGAAAGCACATCAATCAATAATGAATAAACGCTGCATCATGTTGTATTATATAATATCACCTAATATTATACGGCTGGGCAATGTCTATAACAATCACATTACAATGCTGGCATTTAAAAATACAACAATAGGCAATTACTGATAATTCAGTACTAAAACACACAACAAAACTTTTTTTAAATGTAATTACAGTGCCCCCATCTGGCCAACTGGGGTCCTATGTCTGTCTTGGGAAGCATATAAACATGTAATAGGCTCTATTCACAGCAGCCATATTATGAACACATTCACAGGTGTTACCAATGATACTAATGAAGGCTCTGTTCCATTTAGTCTAGCACAGTGGTTTCCACGACCCCCATAACTCTGAGAGTGTACTAATGGAACCAAATGGACCCGTTGTACACTCTCAGAGTTACACACCTGTAAGGGGCCATTTGGAAGCCCATGAGGGTCCCTGGACCCCAACTGTAGACCCACTGGTGTAACAGAGTGTTTCCAGTGAGCCAACATGCACAATATTAGCACCCTGACTCTGTTTGACCAGAATGGAACAGAGCCTTCATTAGTATCATTGGTAACACCTGTGAATGTCTTCATAATATGGCTGCTGTGAATAGAGCCTATTGTTTCCCAATCATAACAATAATAACTAGAAAAAGTGCTCCTCGGAGCACAACTCTCCGCTGTTGGGAATGTTGGGAATGTTCTATCTGTATAAGTGTCCTATCCGTCCTGTCTATGTAAGTGTCCTATCCCTCCTGTCTGTGTAAGTGTCCTATCCCTCCTGTCTGTATAAGTGTCCTAT
Source organism: Gymnoscopelus microlampas (assembly GCF_963454915.1). Lineage (NCBI taxonomy): Eukaryota > Metazoa > Chordata > Actinopteri > Myctophiformes > Myctophidae > Gymnoscopelus > Gymnoscopelus microlampas. The sequence goes on along the minus strand of NC_139947.1, from coordinate 41,232,150 downwards.
CCGTCCTGTCTGTATACTGTAAGTGTCCTATCCGTCCTGTCTGTATACTGTAAGTGTCCTATCCGTCCTGTCTGTGTAAGTGTCATATCCCTCCTGTCTATGTAAGTGTCCTATCCGTCCTGTCTGTGTAAGTGTTCTATCCGTTCTGTCTGTATAAGTGTCCTATCCGTCCTGTCTGTATAAGTGTCCTATCCGTCCTGTCTGTGTACTGTAAGTGTCCTATCCGTCCTGTCTGTGTACTGTAAGTGTCCTATCCGTCTGTGTAAGTGTCATATCCCTCCTGTCTATATAAGTGTCCTATCTGTCCTATCTGCCAATTATGTATCAGCCATGCAGCCATTTCGTGATGGTTCCTGTCTTACCTCACTTTGACAGTGGCAGAGACACTGTCAAAGTGATGCCATGTATTTATACAGTATTTCACCGTATTGTCACGTGTCACGTGAGGCTTGACCAATCGGTGTGTCATATTTAGAAAGTGAAAACAATACTCTCCTGCGGAGAGTAATAATAATAATAATGATACCCACCTATGTCGAGCATCCACAGGTCTCCAAGGCGACAGCCACTCATGCCTCCATAGATAATGAGGCGTGACTTCTTGGTTGTGTTGCTGGTGTAAACGACTGCTGTGTGACTCTCTCTGGGCGGAGGCAGCTGTCCAAAGGTCAGTGGAACGTCCCAACCAACGACGCTGGAGCCTGCCCTCAACTCTAATGAGTACAGGTCGTTCAGATACCTGGGGACATACAAAGTAGTTTTGCTGTGTGAGTATTGCGTGTTGTGTGAGTAGTATTGTTGTATTGTGTGTTATGTGAGTTTATTGTGGTGGTATGTCATTTATGAATCCTAGTATCCCTAATCTGGGCACATCATAATAGGCAAGCAAATATTTGGCAAGAATAAAATAGATACCATAAATATTCTGTAATAAATAGATGACCATTCGGGAAACATTTGGTGAAAATAGCAGATCTACATGCTCACAATGCCAAGTTCAATAAGATCCCACTATGGCCCCTTTGGTGACATTCCAAAAAGCCTGTACATTATTTCATCAGTGGGAGAAAGATATCTCATTTTTGGTGTGGAACAGAGATGGGTTTGTAAAAAAAAAAAGTTAAGATGTGCTACTTATATATTATATATTATATATTCTGAGTAACTCACTGTGTGTGAGCAGTGTGTTGTTGTTGTAATGTATGTTAATTTCAGTGTGTTGTTGTGCATACGGATACCTGGGGATGTTGTTTTTGGGGTCTTCACTGTCATTGGCCAGCCCTCCAAACAGATAGCAGCGATTACCAATAAGAGAGAAGCTGTGACCCAGGCGGGGGCAGGGGGGCGGGCCATTCTTAGGAGACTTGGCTTTAAGACGCTTCCACTCCCAACGACTGGCCTGACAAATAAAGGACAAAACAATTATAAAAATGAGTTTCATATCCATCTCAACTGTACACTTTCAATAAAGGCAGAAAAGCCCCAAAAATATCTTTTTTTTAATCTTCTACTCCCAATGACTGACCTGATCAATCACTAAACCAACAAAACTCTATCTAGAACACCCAGGGTCTACATTTATTTGTAGTTTAGAAGTGGTTCCTACAGTTCTTAAGTGCATTTGTAATCTCCAGAAGTGGACTTCCAACAGGTCCTAAGTGTATTTGTAGTTTAGAACTGGAGCTCACCTGTAGTTCATAGAGGTCATTGCTGTATTTTCCATACTCCACCATTCCTCCAAACACCAACAGTCTGGTACCGTCACACACAAACCCATACGCTGCACAACCTGGAGGGATGTCTCCTCTGACAGCTGGGATGAACCACTGGTTGGTAGCTATAACATAAACATTAATAACACAACGATCAGTGGTGGATTAATGCAAGGACTTAAGGTGCTGCGGGGGGGGGGTGCATCACATACCCAGGCAATATTTTCCATGGGTGAGGGGAGAGATAAATGGGTAATAAACTTGTACTCATTGGTCAGCTGCAATGTCTTCCCCTAGGGGTTATATAGAAGCTGACCGATCAGCGCAGCTAAATAGCCTGTGATCAACTAACACAGCAAGTAACCTCCCTGCAAGGAAGTTGCCATGTCAAACATGCAGATGGTTTGGTAAAATTCATGCCTAGCAGACACTGGCATTAAGTGTGGTCAGATGAGTTGGCCACGTGCATTTTCAGAGCTCAGCCACAGGCAAAGAGGCATATGAATGAATGAAATCTTTATTTTGAACATGTTAAAAAGGCCTAGTATCAAGGGCAAGAGTAAGAGTAAGACCAACAAGTTTCTGAACAGCTTCCACCCGGCTACCATCAGACTGTTGCCATGGACTTTTTTCCTCGTGGCTCTACCATATGGATTTCCACACATTTTAACACATTCAATCCGGGAACGCATAGCTGTGTCATTTTAGATTTTTAGCTATAACCGTCATGTTATACTTTGGGCTATTCAAAAATAGCAGATCTACAAGCTCATAGAGCGGCACCGAGTGCAGAGCTACGAGCTTGTAGATCTGCTATTATTATTTTTTTAATCGTGAAAATGTGTGCAAATCTTTGAATATGTTTTTTAAAGCAAACATTTTTATCTCAAATCTTTGCTTTTGGGGATTCTAAAAATGTCTTCTAAATCCTAACAGTTGTTTTGAAAAAAAAAGAACTGTTCTCAAACTTTTTTCATGTCAAGCAAGGACCACCCAAAATGATATGTATTTGTCCGCGATACCCCCCCCCACCCCATCTCAAAATATTTTGTTCCAGGGACCCCCAGAAACAAAGACTGAGTATATAAAGATTTGCACACATTTTCACTCTGAACTTGTAGATCTGCTATTTTTTTTAACAAAAATAGCAGATCTACAAGCTCATAGCGCAGCACTCGGTGCCACGCTATGAGCTTGTATATCTGCTATTTTTGAATATAGCTAAAGAAATCTAAAATGACACAGATGCGTTCCCGGATTGAATGGGCTAACCTGTGAAAGAAGTTATCGCCCCATGTGGTCTACCATCCTATGTGAACCTCCACCTGACAATGCATTGAAACATTTTGTGTGTGAACCTGACAATGCGTTGATACTAATCTCATGAACATACCGGCTGCTAATGTAGACCTATACTTACAGTAAGTGTAACAACCTCACAACTTATGTCTAAGTTTACATCATCCTGACTTTTGAACCACTGTTTTATGTGTATATTCCAACATAATGTCAACCTGTATTCTGACAGTTGTCATCCTGAATTCCAAAGACTGTAGACTGTTTCTGATTGCTGTACTGCTCACTCCCTATGTGATCAATATACTGACCAGGTTACTTCATCAGTTCACTGAGGACAGAAATGTCTTTCTCACACACTATACGTCACACAAATAAAACAATAGAAATCATAGGACCTAGTCTAGGTGTATAATAGTAATATGTCTGGTACAGTAATAGTTCAATCAACAATCTTGAAAAACAGCAAATGTGTGCAGTTTATTATACAATTCATTCTTTATAAATCAAGCTGTTATTTATAATTTAAAAAAGCTGTTATGCTTAATGGACTGAAATGTATTATGCAGTCTGCTTTTATTATGAATCAACCTGATGTTTAACAACACTTTTTTATGTTATTAACAGTTATTTGTTTTGAATAGGGATGTGACGTCATCAATGTTTTCTGTAAAACGCGCCATTTCTCTTTGTGTTACTCCACTGTTCTGTTGTTAGCATGTTCACTACACACACAGTTAGCATTGTTAGCATGCTTACTGGTACACAGCCGCTAACACAAGCTAAGAGTTGTTTTTTACCAATCACCTTTATCTTGTCCATTATAATTAAACACATGGCCATGTCAGTTATGTGTCCGTATATGTCAGATAATGACGGCAACTTTTTAGGATTTGTTGACACTGACAAAAAGTTCCTCTTGGTTTGTTATTACAGTCAGCTAATGCCGGTAGTTAGCGTGGAAGTGATGATACATTAGCCTCCTATAGGGGGCTAATATTTCATCACTTCCACGCTATGTTAGCATAGTGTACAACAACAGTAAGCATATTATCTGAAACTGACCCGTATTGTAGACGTGCAGCTCGTCCACTATTCCTTCATTGCCTCCTCCAAACACCACCATAAGCTCCTTGATGGCCACGGCGCGGTGTCCGTGTCTGGGACGGGGCACCGGACCGGTCCATCCCACCACCCGCTTCCAGCAGGGCTGGATGACCACCGGACCGCTGGCTTCTGTAGACATGGTCGCTCCTCTTGGGAGGGAGACAGTCCTATATAGTTCCAGATAAAGTCTCTATGTTGGTGTCAAAGTAGCCCGCAGCAGCCAGCCGGTGGTTAATGTTAGCTCAACCAGAACCAGGCTAGTTGTCCCTCCGTGAAGCTAACCAGCTAGTTGAAATAAACCAGCTAGCATGCGACAGTTACAGTCGCAGTGAGCAACACTCAAAAGAAAAGAAAAAAAAATACACACTATGATCCTATTATAAATATCCTCTTCAGTGTGCCAATAGATAAAGAATGTTCTGGTTTCCCTAACTTAACAATACTCACTGCATACTGTGAGGTATGCAAGTTCCACTTGCGTTTAGCATTAGCCGTTAGCAAGCTAGCTAGCTAATCTAGCTATCAGAAATCTACGGGAGCCGCCATTTAGCAAAAAAGCCACTCTACAGAAATGATGTGAATAGTCCCAACAGGCCAAGTGAACGGAGATCCAACTATTCATCAATGCACGGCGATTCCATGCATTACTGTGAAAAGACTATTTTTGTGTTTTTAACTTGCATCTAAATGTCAACAGCAGCACTTCTTAATGATGCTATGGGAGCCGCCATCTTGCTGTTAGCAGCCTGAATTGAACACACTACTAGAGCAACTGGAGGAAAATGGCAGCACTGCATTAATAGGCGGCTATGCTAACCTCACAACAACTGTCATGGTTTTAAACCACTTGAGTCAGGCTAATGTGAGATAAAGCCACTTCTAGTGTGTGTGGAGCTATTTGTCACAATACCAGGCCTCCATAGGTCCGTTTTAAATCATGAAACCATGGAAGAATCAGGTTTAAGGAAACCAGCTGCGGTTGCTGTTAGCAGCTAATGGGCTAACGACGTTAGCTACTGTCAGGTTACTAACTCAAGACACTGAGTTGTACACAGGAATAATTGCCAGTTTTATTTATGTAGAAGACAGTGAGCATTTAAAACAACAACTCTTACTCAACACAACCCTCTAGTAAAACAAAATATACAAAACTACTCCAGCAGCCATTGCTTAAAAAATATATATAGTAAAATGTTATGCTGTGTTAGCATCTATATTTTACAGTCTATGGTTAGCATGTAGACTAGCAAGCTTGGCAAGAAAAAACCCAAGACGAGAAAATATGGTGCAGGGATGACTGATTGCCCCTTTATTGGGTTGTCAGAGCCGTGAGCTGTCATACTTAATAGTGAATTGTGCTTTGTCGTTAAATTTACACCATAGCCTACGTAATCGTCAAACGCATACTGTTCAAAAGCTGTAAATTACATTATACGTCTAGAGATCAAGGCTGGGGAGTAAAAGCTATGATTGTAATAATAAATGTACATCATCTCATGCCGCTCAGGAAGGCGCCATCATTTTACAAACTTTATTATCATAGAGTTGTAGACGCTACATCCCTAGCCGTCGCGCTGTGATTGGCTAGTTGGTTATCATGGATGCTGGTTCTCATAACTCATGATGCTATGAATGAATAATAACCCTTCTTTTGAAGAATGTACATTAATAAATGGAATAAAATAGTTGTAATTAGTGCCAGGCAACTGTGGCCACATTTCAGTTTTTGTCAGAATGTTAAAACAATCTGACGGCTTTTGTCAGAATGTTGTAAATCTGCATAATGGCACATAACAAGTACTGCTTTCTATTCAATAACAGTTGTGCTACTGATAGTAAAAAAGGTTCATACAATCTTTGTCAATGTTTTGTCATTAAACATAACTGTATTTTTTTCCATTTGCCAATTTCTCTCATACACCAGTACTTCTGAGTACTCATTACAGGATTTTTCCCCACCCACACTGGGGAAAACAATATTGCCCATGGGTAATACAGTAATGGAATATTTAGATTATGTAACGGTAATGTAGTGATTCAACCTTTTTAATATCAAGGTCCCCTAATTTGATATGCATTAGGCTCCATTTGAACATTTTCATTGTTAGACATTATTTAGAATTCCTTGACTGTATATGTACAGTACTAGTCTGAAGGTATAGAGATAACAGTGTCAGTGAAACTCATTCTTAAAGAAAAACATCACATGGATGCACCTGGGACGTCAACCCCCCGACTTAAGTCCCAGTAGCTACCCACGGTCAGTCCTCAGTGTCTAAAGTGAATGAAGGAAGATGAAAATAAAGATAAAAAGATCAACAATGTTTGAGACAAGACAACTGTCCAACCTACAGAAGTGGTTGGAGACTGCATGTCCCAGAGGAAACTGATTAGGTCCATCCCAGTTAAGTAACTGAATTGAATCCCATAAATACCACTATCATGTGCAATTTCTCACTTTTATGACAAACCAAATTTCATGGGTTAGTCCAATTTTGTAGAGAAGTCTGCATGACTGGTATAAAAAAAAGACATTATGTTCTAATATATCTCTATGGTGTGCATCGAGAAATGAATGTGCCTGTGTTTCAACTGATCTGGGAGCAGCTGGAGGAGGGAGGCCCCGTCTTAGTTCACACCAAGTGGGAACTGGTAAATTTCCTATATTTGAGTAGAGAAATTCACAAGAACAGCCCTCCAACTTGTAATTCCTGGATGGAAACTCTGGTCTGCCTCAGGGCTCTGACTTCTGCCAAGATGCAATACCGTGATGTCAATTTCTGTTTATGCAAAATAGGTATCTATTCCACAGCTTTTGCTGTAGTGAAATCAGCCAAAACAATTTGCAAGTTTCTTTCAGGTGTCAATTTTGTTATGATCTCAACCACTTGAATGCTCTGCTGTGGGAAGTACAAAGTTCCAATTGGGAAACTTCCCAGTTCCCACTTGACAATAGGAGGATCTAAGAGCTGGGATGGATTTTCACAAATCTGGCTTTACAAAGGAGCTAAAGAAAACAACAATATTGACAGCCAGCACATGTAGGCAGGTAAAAGAAAATGATATTTGCACATCCATATAAAGGGCATATAAAGTCAGCACACTGTGTGCAGACGTATTTGTCATTCAGTAGGGGTCTCATCAGCAAATATTTTCAGGCAATGAGTATCAAAAATAGCAAACAGTTTAGTGCAGTCTAGTTTAATAAAACTGTAGTTAGTACACACACACACACACACACACACACACACGCACACACACACACACACACACACACACACACACACACACACACACACACACACACACACACACACACACACACACACACACACACACACACACACACACACACACACACACACACACACACACACACACACACACACACACACACACACACACACACACACACAATCAAAACAAAACAGCAGCCTGACAACCAACTATCCAATCACAATGCAACTCTCTGTCCCTCCAAGTGATGAGATCCCGACTTACAAGAAAGCCAGGCCAGGAGTCTCCAAAATAGTCCACATCAAATTCTTTGATGGATCCATATGGTTCAACACGTCTGTGGAAGTAATACTAATACCCTTATGGCTCATTTTGAGGTACAGTACAGTAGTTGCTTCAAACAAGAAGAGCATAGAACAACTACATTTTAATACTCCCAGTAAATCATAACAAATATGTGACAGACAGGTAATACACAAACTGTAGTTCAAATGAATAAACACAGTGTATTTTGTGTAGTTAGATGTAGCTTAAGAATAATAATATAATATTCGGCCACAAATAAGACAACACACTGTGGCAACACAAAGACACAAAACTGCACTATGACCAATTTTGATTTGTGAATGGTTTCATGGTTATTCAGCTAAAATGTTAAAATGTGTTAAAAGAAATAAACATGAACCTGAAAAATGGATACTGTGAAGTGGATTATATTTGAAATACGGAATTCAAACAGGAAATGTTTTGCTGTGGGGTGATACGCCGTAATGTGTGTCTTTACATCAGGTTGTTAGATGATATTACAGTAGAATGATATAAAGAGCCATGCTGTTCTTAACTTGTCTTTCTGCCTGCCATGTCTATCTCACATTCTACTGCCAAATACATACTGTACAACAGTGGTCAACTGACAAAAGTGGGGGTCCTATTTTGGCACACATTAGCAGCGATCCTGTTAAACAATTCAGACAGAGGGCACACACTGCACAAATGGGTCGGCTCCTCATTCGCAATAATTTGCATACTGCAAGGGCAAAGAATAAACATCCAGCCCACAACCTCAGCGAGCGCAAGTTGACATTTACGGAAACCGGATTTTTTGAAGTAAAGCGTCAAAGGGTTCATGAAAGGCGCTATATAAATTAAAGCTATTATTATTATTATTATTATTATTATTATTAGAGTGTAGCCTAAAAACACAGCATTGCACACACCCTGCTACCGGTGGTGTGTGAGCGGCATCATGGGAGTTGAACCGGTCACAGCAACTGGTCCAGCTGTGGATTTAGTGCTCTGATTGTGTTTCCCGTTCAGTACCGATTCCTGCCTGTACAATGGCCAAAGACATAGTGAACTGTAGTGATTGGACTTCCACATACGGATGAACATACTCGTGACATTCCCTTTCTGCCCACTTTTGCTCACCACTGCCTTCTGTGTTCCCCCCAGGTTTAATCCCCCTCTACGGCCTAGAGTCACGGGCCTGTGTGCACTGGCCTCGCAGCCACAGTCATCCGCACAAGCCCTATACCCACCACACCTTCACTAAAACCCTTGTCGCTTTGCACCTCAAATTACTGTCTTCTTTTCATTCTCTATAGCCAGGTGCCACAATTCACTACATATACTATATTACTCTGGACAGACACGGAGGTAAATGGAAACTGGTTGGCAGGAGCACAAAACTGCGTTGCGGTATTTCTACTGTAGGTTAACTTTACTCTGTATAAGCAAAAGCATGGCTATTTTCGCCTGACATGAAGACAATGATATTGCATAATGTTGTCATAGCCTGCATCTGTGATACTGTACAATTAGTCAAAAAAGGGGGTCTGTAATCATCAGTTACATGAAAAAATAAAGTTTGGTAATTGGGATGCTGAATTTTCCTCAGTTTCATGGCCATTTATTATTTTACGAAACCCTGTATAAGCGCCTGTCTGTTGAAGTGCCAACTTCCTTATTACTCAGGCTATAAATCAAATTGCTTTATGCAGCTCATATGTGTGTCTGTTGGTGGGTCCAACTGTAAACCCTGAGGGCATTTTGTCATGCTTTTTGCAATACCTCACACGCACACCTAGTAGTAGACAACCTCCAGCGTATAGGATCGCCACTGTTATTGGCCCACCATCGACTATAAGTATGTATTTGCATCTTTCTGCCTGCCTATCAGTCTCACATTTCATTCTGCACACATAAACCTGCTAAAACAGTAAACCAGTTAGTCAACATGGTAATCCAGTTCATCACTCTCCTCCGGTGCTCTGCTTTCCTCTCTGCTGCTCTGTCCACCTAACATAACACAACACAACACAACACAACACAACACAACACATATAGCGTATTAGTCACATGAAATACTAGTAGCAGTATTAGTAGTAGTAGTAGTAATAGTTATAATTATAATAATAGTCAAGGTTTCCCCCAGGAAACCACTTTGACCCTAGACCAGGGGCAAAATTGCAGGTAAAGGTAATGTATCACGTTTGTTTGATCTTTTTTCAATTATATTAAAACAAAAAAACTGTCAGCATGTAGATTTAATAGGAGTTTAGTACACATGGACATTCTGAATAAGCATTTCTCATCTTTAAAAAAACTTTTTTCTACCCTGTGCTTTTTTCTCTTTCCTCAGTGTGTAGGGGCCCTTAAAGGACAACTTTGTTTTTTTTATAACCAAGGTTTATATTTTAGCTTGTAATTAAAGTAAATAAAAGATGAGTGCTATTATTTTTTCATTTACGGCTTTCTATAGTTTTAGTCTTTTTTACACAATAAAAAAGGTCCTGAGGTCTTTGATGGCCAGATGTGAGTTATTGGGGGCTAGAAGAGCTACTGTAAATAATAATAAAGAAAACGCCGGGTTATTGTGTAAAAAAATACATATTTAGCCACTGGACAGAATGCCCCCGCCCACTGGAAAAAATATCGTGAAAATTGCTAAAACTATAGAAATCAGTAAATGAAAAAATAATAACACTCATCTTTTATTTACTTTAATTACAAGCTAAAATATAAACCTTGGTTATAAAAAAAACAAAGTTGTCCTTTAAGTATCTCTATCCTTCTTCCGAGTATCTCTATCCTTCTTCCTTTTTCTGAAAACTACAAAATGATGGACCTTGGAATGAATGAATTTCACTCCCTTCTTTACACTGGTAAACCTATGATGTGATAATAACATTAATTCTGAATACAAATAATTAAAAAAAAAAAAAAAATGATAAGAATAATAAAGAGCAAAGATAACATTAGTTATTATTGCAGAGACCCCACTAATAATAATAGTCGCTCATAGGGTAATAACAGTAGTAGTACACAGGACATTCTTTGTTCAAATTAACTGATGATTTTTCAATGAGTAATATTAATAACAATAGTTGTATTAGTAGTACTAGTAGCATTCAAAATCATTTGTACTAGAAGTTGGTAGTAGTTCGTTTTAATAACATTAAGTGCATTCATGTTAAGTGTCTATATAACTGCACGGTTGAGATTTACAGACATTATTTAAGAGTGTAACTTAATGGAGGAGCTGTAGGAAAGTCCAGAGAGAGTTGTGTGGTGTTAGCTAGCTACCTGAGTTAGCAGGAGACACAGACCGTAGGGAACCTACAGGAGAAGGGGCTTCTCGGATACCATAGTCTCCTGGGTAGGGCCCCTGCGTCCTACAGGGCCCTTGGTAGGGGGCAGAGAGTGAGCCAACAGTGGAGGCAGGAGAGGGTCCTTGGTAGTTCCCTTTGAAAGTACTACAGCCTTCATGGTTCCCTTTAGTACTGCAGGAAGCTTGGTCGTTCCCTTCGTAGGTCCCTAGATAGAGCTCTTGGTTGTTCCTTTGAGTACTGCAAGCTCCAAGGTAATTCCCTTGGCTGGTGCCTGCTATGGCCCCTATAGAAGCCCCCCTCGTGTCTGTACCTGGTAGTGCACCACCAGTAGAAGGTAGATTCCTGGGGGACTGGGATCTTTGGGTGCTACTTGTCATACTCTGCTTCACTGGACCGGTATACTGATTGTACTGGTGCTCAGTAGTGAGCACGGGTGGGCTGTACTGGGACTCAACTGGTTGGGTGGAAGGGTTAAACCCGTTTCCAGTTGAGCAACTGACAGAGGGGAACTGGTGTCTGGGAGACTCCAAGGATGACCTGTACCGGTCGCTAGTGTAGAGATTTGGAGGGCTATGTATCCCAGTTAGAGCGGCATGTCCAGGGTACTTCGGTAGAGCACTGTATTGGGAGTAACCCTGACTCTCATCTGACTCACATGGACCGACAAATGAAGCAGAACGGAGAGAAGAATGAGAGAAGAGAGAGGAATGAGAGGAGGAGAGAGACGAAGGAGAGGAGAGAGACGAAGAGACAGAGGAGGAGAGAGAGGGATGAGAAGCTGAGTGGTGTGGAGGGGGAGGTGTGCGGGAGGGAGAAGAGGACAGACTGAGACAGCGGACTGCGTCTTCTAGTGGACATAACCCCATCTCCATGGAGACAGGAGGAGGCGGGCGGGGGAAGGTTTTCTGCAGAAGGCCGGAGACATTCTGGATCTTCTCAAACACCTGAACTCACACACACACACACACACACACACACACACACACACACACACACACACACACACACACACACACACACACACACACACACACACACACACACACACACACACACACACACACACACACACACACACACAGAAGCTGTAAACTTGAAAAGAAGTCAAACACACTGCGTACTGCGTGTCCACTGTTTGTCGTATTGTGTGATCTCTATTGTGTGTCTACCAGGACAGCCTGCCAGCAAAGATCTCACATGCGGCATACTACCAGTCAACATACTGTAGCTTTGCTGAACTTAATGAGTTTATTTATTTGAAATATTTTAAACTTTTGAATTTGGTTAATAATGTGATGTTGGTGATGTGGTCAAATGTGGCTATAATATGAAACAAAATGCAAAATATGTGAACTACATTGTATTTTCTTTTCTTGCTGGTCAGACTCCTTGATTGGCTGAACTACTTGTCATTTAAAACAAGGGATGGGGCCAGGTTTCTCTTGCTGTTATGATGGAGAGATTGAAAAGGAAAACACAATTAAATTATTTTAAAAAAGGCCACAAGAGGAGGACATTAGAGGAAAGCTCAGAAAACTTCACAAACGTTTAAATTCCATAGATTGGCGGGATCTTTCTGTAGACTCTGCTAATGTGGCTTAAAGCCTGGTTCATGAAGTGCTCTGTCGTGGGCACGTTCCACATCCCCATAGTGTGAGACCCAAATTGTTCATACTCCCTGCCACTGTCTGACATCTGCACGAGTGTCACATACCATACCAGGGGGCTGGGAATTGCAGAGCGCTGCAATTTTCTCCTTGAAGCGGTTCTCACAAGTAGACAGCAGAGAACTATTGTATGCTTTGGCCCGCTCGGAGCGAGCTGCAGTTGACAAAGACATGTGGAGCTATCCTACTGAATAAAGGCTGTGTTTTGCGGTCTTAATCATGATTCTTAGAATTGCAAGAAACTAAGGAAATTCAAGCAGTCCACACAATATTTCCACATAAAATGGTCAAATCGGTAGAAGAGAAGTATGTGTACAGTAAGTATGTTTGCCTAGACAGGAATAGTGGAATATTTTCTTATTTACATATTCTTTCCCCTTTCTCCTGTTAAGCCATTAAGACCGGGAAAGCCTATACGTTGTTATACCTTACTCATTCAAACCGGGAAAGCATCTGGGTCATTTTAGATGTTGCTATGTATACACAGTTGCAACAGGTTTATATATTACTTTTTTGAATAAAAAGGTTATAGGATTTAGAAGGCGTTTTTAAAATCAGCCTCAAGTCAGGATGGGTTAAGTGATATAAATGACAGGTTCTTGAAACGAGCACAAATTGCTTATTTCCCAAATGTGCATTGATAAAAAGAAACACACAAAAAAGCAACTTTAGCAAAAAGCTGCTGCAAAATCAGTAATTTTAACAATAACCACAAAAAAAGCACCGTAAAATTGTGCTGAGAGTGACGGGTGAGTGAGTGTTTGTGGGAATTTAGTGGAATGGACCTATTTTCAACTCAGAACTGTGTAATATGCATGTGCTATTATTGATTACAATTGACACCCTTTTGTGAAATTCAATAAATTATTCAAACATCTGATATGTCTGTGTCCTTCACTCAATGGTTTTGGGTGAAGTAAGCTGTTAAATTCTGCATCCGGGACAGGGGCATGTTTTTGTGCTTTTAGCTTCGGAATAGCATACATACCTTGTTGAAGACCAGCCTCAACCTAGCTCCTCCTACCCATCTACAGTTCTGAGGAACCATGAAAGGTCAAGGGTTCTTAAAATTTCAGATCTGATGGGATGTACTGTGTTTTGTTGAGTTGTGTTGGGATGTATTGGGATGTGTACAGTTGTTGTGTTGGGATTAGTACAGTTGTGTTGCGTTTTGTAGTGATGTGTTTTGTATGAGTCATGTTGTTTTGTATACCTTTTTCATTTCAGGTCTCTTCTTTCTCAGTTTGTGCAGACAGTTAATGGCCAGAACACACAGATCCACACAGCCAACCGGACCACCCACTTCTACTGACCCATCAGCTTTTACAAGACAAACAGAAGCAAGTATGAGGATCACAAAACCCCAAATTAAACTATAAACACATAGCTACTGGCATAAGTACATGGACATAAAGTCATATTGTGTAACATAGTTATTTTTTTATATAATCATTCACTTATATATTGTTCACAATAACCATTCCACATAAGGTGTTTTTTGTGTTCTCTAAACACAATCTTTAGTCACGATTGTCTGCCCCCGACACATATGCCAAAACGACGCAGGCATTGGAAATGTATTTATGCCATTCCCACATCAATAACACCATCCGGTCAGCCTACTTCCACCTCCGCAACATCAACCGCCTCCGCCCTTCACTCACCCCCAACAACACTGCCATCCTAGTCCATTCTCTGGTCACCTCCCGCCTCGATTACTGTAACTCCCTTCTCTTCGGTCTCCCCCACAAACTCCTCCATAAAATCCAACTGGTCCAGAATGCTGCAGCCCGCATCATCACCAAAACCCCTGCCATCTCCCACATCACCCCCGTTCTTCACCAACTCCACTGGCTACCGATTAAATACCGCATAGACTTCAAGATCCTCCTCAACACTTTCAATGCCATCCACAAACTCTCCCCCCCATACCTGTCTGATCTCATCCATATCAAAACTCTCACCCGGTCACTCAGGTCTTCCTCCTTCACCAACCTCACTGTTCCCCCAGCTGCTCGTTTGTCCACCATGGGGGGTAGAGCCTTCAGCCGCTCTGCCCCTGGCCTCTGGAACAGCCTTCCCCCCGACATTCGAAACATGGACTCACTCCCCACCTTCAAATCCCACCTCAAAACTCACCTTTTCAAACAGGCCTATGCTCACCTTGTGTAAAAGTCTGCTGCAGGCCTTATGTGTATTTTGTGTGTATTTTAAACTTGCTTTATTGTTTGTATTTCTTTTCTGTTTTGTTAGGCGACCTTGGGTGACTTGAAAGGCGCCATATAAATAAAATGTATTATTATTATTATTATTATTATTATGCATTTTGGAAAGGAGAAATTAAGTTTCAGCTTCACCAAGCTGATGGCTGCACAGATGGTTATCATGAGCGCTCAGGGGGAGCAGTTATGGGGTTAAGGGCACTGATCTGGGCGCCGTCTTACCCATTATCCCTAAACTTCTTTGCCATTTTTTACTATTTTGAAAAACATTTTCAAGTAGTTCAAATAGCCAATCTACATCAACACATTGTGAGCTTGTAGATTGGCTATTTCAACTATTTGAAAATGTTTTTCAAAATAGTAAAAAATGGCAAAGAAGTTTAGGGATAATGGGTAAGACGGCGCCCAGAATAGGGCCGTAAGTGTCTTGCTCAGGGATATTTTTGACACATAGACCAAGGCTGGGAGGAGAACCGGTGACCATCTGATTGATTACCAGACGGTCTCTCTTCGTAGTAAGCTATGGCTGCTATACATTTAAAGTCAATACAGAACGTTTCTGAAAACGTTGTTGCATTCCAAAATAACCTCGGAGCTAGGATCCTGCAGCGCTAATTTTGGAGCGGTAATTCTGTGTTTTTGTTTCAAACTGAATTATGCGCCTTGCCGTTCCAACAGACAACGGAGCTACAATACTAGAGGTGTCACCAAAAAGACTTAAACTCTATGGATGTTACACAAACAGACTTTAACATCCATTCAGACAGCACACTATAAAGGCTAGATGGACAGGTACAGCATACATTATACAACCCTACATGAGTTAAAGAGCATGTCAGATATTTAGGCCTGCATTTTCTGAATCCTGTTGCTATTTCTGTTATAAAAGGTATCTAACTAGGCAACTTTGCAGGACTAGGAGTTCCGAAGGGAGACGAATGTCAGGATCCCCTTATGAATCCTACTTTTAGAATTGTAGTTGAAATCAAACTTGTCAGTATAACACTTTATTGATCCTGTGAGGGAAATCACTGGGGGTGTCACATGAAAGGACTGATGAACACAGGCACGCGCTGATAATTTTCTATAACTCTGATTATGTAAAAGACAGTTAAGACTGAAAATCTTATGGAAAGTGTGTATTTCCCATTAACTGTACACTCTTTTTTGACAGGTGCTATACAAATATAGTCTATTATTATTATTATTATTATTATTATACATGAACCATAACATCCTTTCAGCCATGATAAAGTCCAACCCTTACCTGCAGACCTCTGAGTTGGCCCCACATCAGATTGTATGTGGATATTTGTATCCAAGTGGTGCTGACAGATATACAGACCAGCAGAGACCGAGCGACTCTGAGAGCCACTAAGTCTACTGGATCCACTGGTCCCACTGGTACTGTCCTCGGCCTCCAGAACCAGGTCTCTCTGAATGGATTGGAGATGGAACCTCAGTGTATATCAATGCAACTGAACTGCAGTTTCCATCAACGTTTACAGGTATAAAAATGTCTTATCAGATAATAATTATATACATATCTCTAGTTTCTTATCAGATAATTATTCATTAGTTTCTTGACAGATAATTATTGTGTGTGTGCGCGCATGAGAGAGATCTCACCAGATACACAGGTTTCGAGTGTGTATCCATTTCCAGAGCCCTGCGGCCTGTAAGGACCTCCAACAACACCTAAAAGAACAATAACAATCATATATTTTATCTATGAAGTCAAAGTGCATGAGAGATGCCAATATAAAACAGCGAACACACACACACACACACGCGCACACGCACACGCACACGCACACGCACACACACACACACACACACACACACACACACACACACACACACACACACACACGCACACGCACACGCACACGCACACAGAACAAGTCATATACAGTATAGAAAAAGTCACATGTTGCAGTATAGAAACAGTCGTATGTTGTAGTATAGAAAACACATTCTGACAAAGCATGTTTCCCAGAAGGCCATTCATTCAGTGTCTCACCACTCCAAAGCTGTAGACGTCCACTGCCGTTCCCAGTTCCCCGTATAACATATACTCATCTGGAAGGTAAGCCAGCGTCCCACGGACTTTGGAGGTTATCGCCACCGAGGCGCTCTTACCAGCTGAATTAATGTCTGGAGGCTGAGAGAACCGAGCCAGACCAAAGTCTCCCAGTTTAGGAACCAGATACTGGTCCAATAAAATGTTAGAACTGGACCCCCCAAAAAAAAGAGAAGAGGGAGAGAATAGCAGGGGCAGATGGAAATAATTGAATTAGTAGTAGTAATATTAGTGGGTCTAACATTAGCAGTAACAATAGTAATAGCAAATAGCGATAGAAGTAATAACAGTAGTACTCCCCCTCTCTCCATTTGTACACTCCCAGAGTGTACAAATGGAACCCATACCATGGTCTAGTTGGTTACATTTGTCCACCCTCATTGTTAAATTAGCACTGAGGATCTTACGATGTACTATCTAGTACTAGTAATCGTGGTACCTCTTCACATCTCCATGTATCAGAGGTATTGGAGAACAGTGGAGGAACTGTAGAGCTCTGGAGGCTCCTTCAAGCACACTGACACGCTGTGTCCAGGAGAGGCTCCCAGCAGTCTGGAACACACACACATACTCAAAAATAAACTAATACAAACCCAATGTTATGGCCTATTCACTATTTATTTGCTGAACTAAGTGGAATGTATATAAATTAAATAGTAAATGTAAGTGGCATGTGCAAAAGTTACAAGAAATACACAGAGCTGAGCCTATGGTCATGAAGTGTGCAGAGGTTGGTGCAAATCCAGATAATTTAGGATTGGCAGTTTTATACATACCCAAGAGCTTAATTAATTAGTAAAGAACAGTAGATCGTTGTCCGTTAATAATGTTATATAAAATACTTGAATAATCTATTATTAAACTATTTAATAATCTTAAACAAAATACTTTAATAATAATCTTGTATGGAAATTAAGCTGTTACCTTGTGTAGCTGGTCTTCCAGAGAGCCCAGCTCCATGTAGTTGTACAGCAGGCAGTAATTACCTCCTCCTATACTGTATCCTAACAACTCTACTATGTTAGGATGTCTGTACCTACACACGCGCGCGCACACACACACACACACACACACACACACACGCACACACGCACACACGCACACACGCACACACGCACACACACACGCACACACACACACACACACACACACACACACACACACACATTGAGGTGAGAGTAACAGGAAATCCATGATGCATGATGGACGGATGGATGGATGGATGGATGGATGGATAGATGGATACGGTAGATATATTCTTACTGTGATAATTTGTCCATCTCTGTACTGAAACTTTCCTTTACAAGACTCCAGTCTAAAGCACAATCCTTTAAACAAAAATAAACATTTACAGTGATTAATTACATACAATTTATAATATACTATAAAAATCCAACATGGACGACGAGCACATATTGGTCTCCATGAAATCTTCAAATTTGATACCACTTATTCAATTTCAAATATTAAACAACAAATAAAACACATCTTTATTATAAAACATTTGAGATACAGTCAGGCAGACAGACGGGCAGACGGTACCTTTTTTAGTCTTTTGACAGCATATGTTGTGTTCCTCATGGTAGCTTTGTACACGTTCCCAAACCCTCCCTCCCCAATCTGTCTCACCTCAGAGAACCTGTCTGTCCCCTCCTCCAGCTCCTCATAGCTCCAACACATTGCTCCTCCAGGCACCGACATGCAGTCTGATGGAGGCTGGTGGGCGTGGGGATATTACAGATAGATTAGATTAGATAGATTTGACTTTGACTCTGAAATTGCATTCAAAGAACCATCTGTCAATTAATTACAATTAGGAATGCAACAAAAACAAAAAAGGCTTCATGGGGTGTGTGATGCATTCCCGGTTTCAATGGGTTAAGAAGCAAACTGAAGGAGGCTGATGTGTAATAACAACTGGGAGGCTAACAAAATACACACAATACTGATAAACGACTAACAATATGCAACTACCATAATACACATTTAAGACAATTAACATCTACCATAATACACAAACAAGATACAGTATAACACACTGATCGGTATATTGTTTTTATTGATTCCTCAGTTGTGTGTGTGAGTGTGTTACAGTACCTGTGTGTGTTGTTGTATTCCTGACTGTAAGCTGGAGGGAGGGGGGCCAGGCCTGGGAAGTGGGGTTCTGCTTACTTCTACTGAACACACACACACACACACACACACACACACACACACACACACACACACACACACACACACACACACACACACACACACACACACACACACACACACACACACACACACACACACACACACACACACACACACACACACACACACACACACACACACACGATTATTTGAAATGTATGGTAGGTGGATAGGGTCGAAAATGAGCAGCACAGTGTAACTTAGTGTACTGTACTATGCATGTGCACACAGGGATGCCATGCCTGTTCAAATTGGTGATATCTTTTTACTTACTTTTTTTAGTTTATAACATGTAGTTACGTTGACAAATCCCTTTTGTGAATTCATTGTAATGAATAATTCATTCTACACTATTAAATGTGGTTGATATAGCCATAGGCTGTCTACCAACAACAGCTAGGAGCTAGCTCAATTTAGTAATTTAGCCTGTCAATCATCATAGCATCCTGTTTATTGCTAGTAAATGATATGAATATCATGGTTGTGCAGCTGATTTTCTTTACCACCAATATCAAGGTTATAGTTAGAAAAATATATTCAGGTCACGATGAGGGCAAAAATGTGTGTGTGTGTGTGTGTGTGTGTGTGTGTGTGTGTGTGTGTGTGTGTGTGTGTGTGTGTGTGTGTGTGTGTGTGTGTGTGTGTGTGTGTGTGTGTGTGTGTGTGTGTGTGTGTGTGTGGTGCCTAATACTATGTGTATGTTTGGGCGGCCGTAGCTGAATGGGTAGAGAGGCCGCCTGGGAAATAGAAGGTTGTCCCAGGATTGATTCCCGGAGCAGGCCCCGGCAATGTATCGAGGTGTCCCTGAGCAAGACACTTAACCCCTAACTGCCCTGTGTTTAAGTCTGACCACTTGGGCAGCAATCAGCTGGATGAAGCTGAAAACAGGATTTCCCCCATGAGATCAAATAGGTCTAATTATTTGTTATTATGTATATTAATATGTATGTTATGTGTAAAGTGCTTGTATATGGGGTCAGAAATGTGCAGATGTGGATATCTGGATAGCATAATTAGCAGGCATGTATAAGATATAGTACACATGTCGTACATGTATACACATACACACGTGTGTATGTATGATTTATGTATGGGGAAGCCATGTGTCAGCATTTGTATTCCAAGATCATGTTGACCCGCATTGCTAGCCAGTATGTTGGGTATATTGTAATTTTGTGTGTAGTCACTAGATGGCGCTGTCAAATTGAAATTGTTTAATATACACAGCTGATTTGGTCAGCCTACAAAAACAACCTACTGTGACATGGTGGTGGCTCCTGCTTTTCCTATGCTAGAAAAATGTCAGAAAAACATATTTGTATAAGATGTACTTAAAACTGTTGGGTCAATCTATGCAAAAGATACCTCATTTAGTTGCTCATTTAGTAAAACATGGTATGTGATGTGTATGTTTCTTTGTAAAACAAAAAATGCCAGCACTCACAAGTCCTTCTGGTACTTTAATTACATATATACGGCACAGGCATTGCCTGTTCTGTTGAGCTGTGCACCCAAAAAACGACTTAGTTTTCATTGGACTGAGTTGTGAGTTTTCTGGGTTTCTACTTTGTGTAACATGTTGTTAACATGAGTATGTTTCTTACCAGTGGGGTTAAAAGTCTTGGTGGGCAGGGTGGGAGGGGGTCGGGGGGAATTCGGACGAGAGGGAGCAAGTTGGGCAACCTGAGGGGAAAGGAGGGGCGGGGGCTTCACATACTGCCTCCCTGGAGGGAGAGAGAGAAATGTGAGAACAATATAAACTAGAAAAAGTGCTCCTCGGAGCACAACTCTCCGCCAGAAGACTTGTGTTGGTTCGAAGGTCGCGAAGGTCGCTATCCCTCTTGTATATGTAAGTGTCCTATCCATCCTGTCTGGGTAAGTGTCCTCTTCCGTTCATTCTGTGTAAGTGTCCTATCCCTCCTGTCCTATCCGTCCTGTCTATGTAAGTGTCATATCCCTCCTGTCTATATAAGTGTCCTATCTGTCCTATCTGTCCAATAAGACAGATAGGAACAATTGGACCGCGACTACTTGACTACTTCCGGTTTGAAGGTCTGGGAGTGAGCTAGTGGCCGGATTTTCGGTATTGGAATCTGGCTTATCACAGTGACACATGTATTTATAGGTCGCTATCCCTCTTGTATATGTAAGTGTCCTATCCAACCTGTCTGGGTAAGTGTCCTCTTCCGTTCTGTCTGTGTGAGTGTCCTATCCCTCCTGTCTGTATAAGTGTCCTATGTCATATCCCTCCTGTCTATATAAATGTCCTATCTGTCCTATCTGCCAATTATGTATCAGCCATGCAGCCATTTCATGGTTCCCGTCTTACCTCACTCTGACAGTGGCAGAGACACTGTCAGAGTGATGCCATGTATATATAGGCCCGGTGGCGTCACTAGCCAATCAGATCACAGTATTTCACGTGTCACGTGAGGCTTGACCAATCGGTGTGTCATGTTTAGAAAGTGAAAACGCAGTGATAACAATACTCTCCTGGCGGAGAGTAATAAAAAATCACACCCTGTGTGAAGGTAGCGGCGCCTTTGAATACATTATGTCATCGATATGTGTTTATAATGTGTTTATAGCCATGTGTCATGTGAAGCTTGACCAATCACTTTGTTGACGGGTCTGACCAATCAGAGCGTCGACTTAAATAACTTACCTAGAAGGAGACTTTAGCCAAATAAAAATATATACAAAAAAAAACATGAGGAAATAAAAAATAAACCTTGACATCATAGTGATGTCATGAATAGTCCCCTTGCCTGACAAATCACAACCTTGACGGGCCTGACCAATCAGAACCTTGACGGGCCTGACCAATCAGAACCTTGACGGGCCTGACCAATCAGAACCTTAACGGACTCTTGGATTCTCGATCGTCTCTATCAAACCATTCTGTCATAACGGATGACTGGGTCCCGAACTCAGACTTTCTATACATTCACCCTTCATCTGTTCTTGTATCTTTCTATTCGTCATATTAACTTTAAATAACTTACCTAGACGGAGACTTTAGCCAAATGAATAATAAGATGAAGTCATTGTCATCGTTTATATAGACATCGAATTCTATATTCATGACATCATAGTGATGTCATGAATAGTGACCAATCACAACTTTGGCGCACCTGACCAATCAGAACGTTGACGCACCTGACCAATCAGAACGTTGACGCACCTGACCAATCAGAACGTTGGCGCAAAAGCCAGGCATAGAGGGCTAATATCCGCTCTATACCTAAAGGTATAGAGCGGCTAGCGCCGCTAAAAATGTAGAAGTGTAAATATATCAGAATAATAAAAACAAGAGGTGAAAGGTCATGTTGACTTACAACTGAGGATGATGTCACGGGCTCTGAGGAGCTCCTGACATTCCAATAGGTTAATCAGATCGCCAACCATGCTATTCTTGTTCCCCCAGTGGTTCATCACCCAGGCAGTCCGCTGCTCTCTCCTCTCAGCCAATCGGAGTTGAGTCTGGTCTGACAGAACGGCAGAGGCTGTACAACAATTACAAAATAAATATAATTAATAAAACATTAAATTGTATGCAAGTCAAGTTTTTAAAGAAGGATCACACTCCATCTTAACTTCCTGTGGTTAATTGAGTTAAGTACAAATAACATTTCCTGATGAGTACAGTAATCGTAAGGGTGCGGATGGTACTTTTACACACCTCTTCTGGACAACATTTTTGGTGTCTTATATTTCCAATGGTACTCTACTGTGTTGGACATTCACATTACACCTGACCCAGAAACTGCTTTGCTTGGACAATCCACTGCCCTTGAAAGACTCGACCCCAGCACCCGCACAGTGGTAGTTTGTGGTACGACAATTGCCAAGAGATGCTTCCTGAGGCTGTGGAAATCAGACTCTGGAGGGCATTTTACAGGTGGAAAGACATGAGGTTCAAACTGTCTGGTAGCTAGACTGGTAAAATGATCTGGAATAAGAGGCCCAGTGTTGCAGCACCTGAGAACTTAATTTTGTAGAAGAGCAGTGATGTAATGTTGTTATTTTTTGTATTCCCCTAACTGTCTATTCCTTTTTGTGTATTTGTTTTATTCCTTTTGTTTTGTTTTCATTTCCTATTTTGGTGGTCTGATGTTCGTGCCGGTGTCCCCTGTGTATATCATTCTTTTTTCTATTATATTGTTTGTTCCTTTTTTCTTATTTGTTCTTCTCAATGGGACTGGAGGCAGGATGGAGAGAGGGAGGGAGGGAGGGCTTATAATTGTTAGTAGTAGTGTTGTCCATGTCTGTTTATGTATAATTTATTTCTAAACATTTGATTAAAATAAAAAACAAATTCCCCTTGTTTGCAATACCCTTTGTTGGGGTTATTTGCTACAGCACATTTGCACATAACAGAATTGTCCTCAGCATTTACCCATCCTAACTAATAGGAGCAGTGGCTGCCATTAATATGGCACCTGGGGAGTAGTTAGGGGTTAAGTGTCTTGCTCATTAGAGAATTGTCTTGTGGTCAAGCCCCATAGTCATTACATGCTCTGCAATGTACAAAACTCTTATTATTGGAACCTATAACCAGATCTTCAATCCAATTAAGCATTCTTTAAAGACTTGGGTACAGTTCAGACATCAATTCAAGCCTGCATAATAGTAATAATAATATCAGTATTTACTTGCTCTATCATAGATAAAGATTTCAATACCTGGACTATAAATAGGATTAGCTCATTCAAAACCCTTCATATTGATGGTGTTTTTATGTATTTCATGCAAATTAAATTCCATACTCTCACTACAGTTCATTTTCCTAGAAATCCATGTAGCTCTGTTTCCAGAGAACTCTATCTTTAACTGACGACAAAGAACCTCAACTTCCTCTTCACCGTACAGTAATGGTAGTGGCCTTGGCCATGTGCTTTGATCCAACACATTTACTCTGTGGAAGAGTTATTCTTCCTCATTTGTGACCATCCTACTTATCATGATTACGCATTCATGAATCATAAAAACTTGCCAGGAATCAGGATGCCCTATTGTCTGTTATCCTTATGTAAAGGCACACGAAACATTAAAGGAACCGACAAACCCAGGTTTTTCACAAAAGCAACTCTGCTCAACTTTGCAGCTGGTATTTCATGCATGCATCTCTCACTTGAATCTCTATCAACAACTTACAGTGAGGTGCTTGTACAGTTTGTACATTTTGTCCAAACAGCCTTCACTGTTCTATAGGATGAAGCAACTCACCTTATCCCAACAATCTGTTTCAAGAGTGGACACCTACTTGAGAAGATGCAGCATCAAGCTACTTCAAGTTTTTTGGTGAATGATTGTACAGACAATTTCTCAGAAATAGTTAGAAATAAAATAGTAAAGTGGATTGTCTCTGCGCAGCACTTCACTGCATCCCTAACAAAAAGCTCCAACCTGTGGTTAAGGCAATACCAACCTATATGAGATTTGGAAATGTACTTTTGAGATTCAAGTACAGTACACCCCTGCTTTTTCCCCAATCATTACAGAGGTAGCATCAGAGGTACCATCCAACCAGGCAGTCTTTAAGAAAGACATCATCAAGGCTGTGCCTCAACAGACAGTTCAGCAGTCCAAAAGTAATTCCAACAACGATGGTATTCTTGAAAATAGCTAAGAAAAGGGTGAATGGTTCAGAATCTTTAACTGATGTTCTGAAGTCGATATGACGTCAAGATGTTTACTTGGAGAAGTGCATTCATCCACTTGGGTAGAGTAATACTTGCTAGTAATGCTTGCCTCATTAGTAGATATGAAATGTTCATTTCTGTACATGAGACATTTGTGTGAAGTACTTGACCCACATTTGACCCTAGTTCTATTAGTACAGGATGTGGCATATGTGGTATATTATTTTTAGCTTCTGAAGACATGCTGAGTTGATGCTAGAAGCTCTTCTTGTGTTTTGTGAAAGCTTGAAACCAAAACTTTTCCATCCTGTTAAAAAAAAAACTATTTCTTCTAAGTTCTGCAAGTTTACAGTATGTCTATGTGAGACGCTGAGTAGTTGTATTTTCTTCCTCAGTGATTTAATTTGCATCTCCCAGCTGCTGCCATATGGGTGAACTGTATCATGTCTGCCACTCACTAGAGCATTAGTTCCCAAACCTTTTCAGCTGAGACTAAAAGAGGAATTTGATGTCTCCCTGGGACAAAACTAGTGAACATAGCCGATCTACAAGCCCACAACGCTTGTAGATTGGTGCTTGTAGATTGGTGCACTGTTTCCTATACTAGAGAATGGATATCTTAGTTTAGCTGTCCTAATTGTAGGCCTACTCCATGTGACAAGGCATCTTTACATGTTTTACATTAACATTTTCTGTCTTCAACTACAATAACCGGAAAGGCGACATATTCAAACTGAGCATCACTCAGTCTGGTATAGGCTCACTGAATTGCCCTGCTGTTCTTCTCTGTCCTCCATTCTGCTCCAACGGCCATTTCACCACTCTGCTCTGTAGTGTTGTTGCACTTACAAATCTCACGGGAGCATATCATCATATAAATGTTGTGCCTTCTTCGGTTATCACAGCATTTAAATGTTAATGCTTGTCAAGCACGGTGAATTATTGCACGACAAGTTTTTTCCGGCTCCGCTGCAACCTAATGTTTTGTATAAATGAAAAGCTAAGATAGTGTTAGCTTAATAAAAAAATAGGCCCAAGTTATTTGTCATGTGTAAATATTAAACAAATCAGAAGCAAATACTTACTAAAAAAATCTCTTAAACAAATATTAATGAGAGAGACCACACAATTGGAATGATCAATATGTTTTTGTACATGATGTTTAACCTATGTTCCTTTATTATTATTATTATTATTATTATTATTATTATCATTGGCAGGCATTTGAATAGTGTAACTTAGATTTAGACTGACAAGTGTCAGTTGTTGTTTGAATAAATATTGTATGTTGCTTTAATTGTATGACCTATGGTTGAAGAGTTATATGCCAAAACGTGAAGTGGCCTGCGCCACCATAACGCAGATCTGTCCAAGTGTGCCGGAGACCCTGCAGCATTCCGCTGTAATGACTGAGCTACAAAAGGTGTCACAAAAAAACTACTAAAATTAATGTAACACATGTATGACTTTTAACAGCTGCTTACATATATCTGTTCAGTGACTGACTGACTGGTGACTGACTGATTCACTCAAGTTTCATGGTAGTAGTACGTCTATTATATTTCGAGATGGATGGATTGACAAACTAACACAGCTATGACAAACCAACATAGCCATGTTCTTAGAACACTGCCAGAACACTGGGGCTAAAATAATTATGTAAATATCTTGATTATATTCAGTGTTTTTTGTTCACCCTGAAGGCCTCTGTTATATTTTTTCAATGACTGTGCCTTTTTGGAGAGTGCTTTATCATCATTATGCACGTACAATAGCAACACTTAAGGCAGTGAAATTCCTGTACACCAAGCTTTCCTCAACAGCATGAAGAGATAAGAGGTAAGCACAGAGCGAAATGAGCGAAATGATCCAGCGCTTATTAATGAAATGACTTACTGATCTCTCCTCACTTCTGGACTGAAGTTTAAAAGTAATCTTGGAGAGCAAATAGTCTTCTTGGCCTGTTCTATAATTAAAGTGCCATGAGATAACTGGAACTGGGCAGGAGAAAGGAGGAAGAGGCGAGGAGCGGCTTTGCCTGACAAACAAACAATGCCTTGCAAAAAAAATCAAATTTGCATGCATCATCATTGTTAAGAGATTTAGGTTCATGTGTCTCACGGCTAATACCCTGGCTGACATGGGAATCCACTGAATGACTCATTTACCAACTCACTTACTTACTAGTGGTGGAAAAAGTACTAAAATGTTTTACTCAAGTAAAAGTATCAATACTGCAACGTAGATATACTCTGTTATAAGTAGAAGTCCCGTATTCAAAATGTACTTGAATATCAAGAATTGGTACTAGTATCGGTATTGGTATCAAAATGTACTTAAAGTACAAAAGTAAAAGTACTTATTATGCAAAATGTCCCATTTCACAAGTTTTCAAATTGGATCAAAATCTTTTGAAAATAACAGATCGGCTATTTTCAAATGGCAGAAATGTATATAGGGCTGAAGTGGGTAATGCATGTTTAGTAATATTAATCAAAATCTACAGTCTAAAGTAACTAGTAGTAACTAAAGTAAAAAAGTACAATATTTTGCCTCTAAGATGTAGTGGAGTAGAAGTAAAAGTACTGAAAAATGGAAATACACAAGTAAAGTAAAAATGCCTCAAAATTGTACTTAAGTATCCTACAGTACTTGAGTAAATGTACTTAGTTACTCTATACCACTTCTTATTGTTATTCACTCACTTACTGACTGACTGAATGAGTCTGCAATGAAGGTATTAGTCATAATCACAGAATCAATCAAACAGGTTAACAACAAATAAACAAGCAGGTAGTGACACAGATAGACTAGGAATGGGCCATTAATCAGTCATCATATCGGTCAATGGCCTTAAAATGCAATATCGGTATCGAATCGAACTGATATCAAAATAATATATTAGTTTTAGCCAATATTTATTTCATAATAATTATGTTGAAAAATAAAAAAGCCTGAAAAAGCCTTTTGTGATGATGAAGGCTTTCAAAAGGGTCAACAAGTTGGAACATTTTTAAATAAAAATACTACATTCAAGCTGTTTATGTTGGGATATGCCTGGGCTAGCCCTGAAACATGACTGTCAGACAAGCGTCATATGAACCAAGGATATAGGCCAACATTTCAATAACAGTGCATCCCTAGTTTTGGAATAAAGAAGAGGCATTGCTTTTTCAAATTTAGTGTTTATTTGCCTATTTCAGGGCATTTTTCGTATTTCTTTTAAACACAGAATGAGATCATATCGACATCGGTTTATCGGTTATCGTTATCGCCGTCGCTATCGGCCATAACAGCAATTATTATATCGGATATCGGCCAGAAATGTCATATCGCCCAAAGAGACTGATGCTCAGCTGATTCTATCTCTCTCACGCACGCGCGCGCGCGCGCACGCACGCACGCACACACACACACACACACACACACACACACACACACACACACACACACACACACACACACACACACACACACACACACACACACACACACACGCTAACGTAGCCCTGAAACATGACTGTCATACCATGACAGTCATGGTGCCGAGTCCCCCTGGTTTATAGCGGTGTTCGATTACATTGCCAACTCTCACATGTACATAAACGTTCAAATTTCAAATATAAAGTGCTTACCCCCGAGCCATGGATGTTACAAGGCGATCCGGACCACGATAAGTACCCGTATCTCCCGTATTGTTCAATAAAAAGCATTTTAATCCCATCGCCGGACTTTTTTTTTTTTGGTAATGTATCAGAGTGCAATACACATCCCAACCATTAGTGTCGCGTGGTTGAAAGTATCAGAGACAATTTGGAGAAAATGGCCGGCAATCGGATTAAAATGCTTTTTATTGAACAATACGGGAGATACGGGTACTTATCGCGGTCCGGGTCGCCTTGTAACATCCGTGGCTCAGGGGTAAGCACTTTATATTTGAAATCTGAACGTTTATGTACATGTGAGAGTTGGCAATGTAACAAAAATCGAACACTGCTATAAACCAGGGGGACTCGGCACCATGACGCTTGTATACAAGCGTCATGTGAACCATGGCTAACAATAACGTTGATATTAAGTAGTTGTCTTACCAAACCTGGTCCAGTCAGAGTTGGAGAGGCTGTCCATGACCCGGCAGAACTCATACATCACAGCAGGCGGTATGTTGTATAGATATTCACTCATAATGTCCCTCGCAGCCATGATGTCTCACCGTTTATATACAACGTGTTACACATTAATATCCTTAGCTGTTAGCCTGGCTACAAACCACACGAACTCACACCAGTCACCACATCAACCAGGTGAAGATGACATGTTGACGTCCAATTTCCAAACTCATGTTATTTCAATACTTTTTCTGCCGACATTTCTATGGATGTTTGACGTTTTCAGCTGTTACGTCCCCGCCTGTTAATAAACGCGTACTGACAACAAAAATAATCACTTTTATGTAAGAAAAAGCCACAACTTTTCACACTTTCATGTTCCTCAAATCAATGTACACTACCTCACGTTCCGGGTTTCACTGGCTTCAAAATAAAAGCTCATGTTTCTCCATTCAGAAAGGCATTTTTTTTAACCCTTTCCATGCAAATTATTGTGTGTGTGTGTGTGTGTGTGTGTGTGTGTGTGTGTGTGTGTGTGTGTGTGTGTGTGTGTGTGTGTGTGTGTGTGTGTGTGTGTGTGTGTGGCGCACTGGAATGGAATATGACCTGGGGGGACACATCAGGGACACTCTCGTGGACCGAAAATGTTCGAGTTTTTTTCGGGTGGGTTTGTTAATTTTTTGGGGGGTTAATTCGGTTATTTCGGTTAATTCGGTTCAAAAAGTGTACCCCATGAAGTGTAGATGTCAGAGGTAATTTTGTCTTTCTATTTAAAGCTTTTTTTCTTTTTTTTGTGAGATCTGACGTTCATAGTGACAGAAAACTGTCCCAAAAAAAAACAACCTATTAAAATATGTGATCTAACGCAAGGCCTATCCAGGCCTATATATATATATATATATATATATATATATATATATATATATATATATATATATATATATATATATATATATATATATATATATATATATATATATATATATATATATATATATATATATTGGCTGGACTGAATAGTGGGGGGACACAGTGTCCTTTAATTAAACAGGCATATATATATATATACACATACACACACACACACACACACACACACACACACACACACACACACACACACACACACACACACACACACACACACACACACACACACACACACACACACACACACACACTGTCTCTACTGGAGGACAAGGAGAATCATAGAAATGCTGTCGATCTGCATTTGCTTCTATTTAGGATTTGTTTTCAACTTAGAACCACTAAAATTGTCATGACAACCTCCAGAGAGTAAACCTTGTTTTTACTTTACTTTAATCTCAGAAAGAAAACATCTACAGATACTGAAGTCCAGTATTCTCTCCCGTCCAGCTTGCTACAGTATATATTACAGTTCGTCTGCGTAGTTTATAGAGGGTTGTGAATTTAATTCCCTCCAAAGTAAACATGTTTGCTTGCATGGTTCTGACACAGGCTTTAGATAACACTCTCTCAGTGTCAGATGTTATATATTATATTACCAGTAAAGCAGTGTTCCAAGCAGAGACATGACAGCAAAGAACACACAGTGCATCAGGTACAGTATATGTGGTTTTTACTATGTCTGTTACATAGGCCGAAAAAATAAAACAAAGAGATACAATACTAGAAAAGTTGACAGAAACAAATAAACAACAAACTGATGTAATACTCTGTTATTCTGTTGGAGTTGTCAGAAAGGCAAGACGCGGCCTGGGGAAAGTTAAAGAAGGGTCAGAGTTCAACTTCTGCATACAGATGAAACACATTTCATAAAGTGCAGACAATTTATTCATGTTTTTATCAAACCATTGGGCAGCCTGGGAATATTCTCTGCTAGAAAAGAGGAATAAGGCATTCTAATGACCAATCAGGTATGCTGAAATCCTTGGTAAAAGGTTAACTGACAAATATTTTCTACCAAAAAGTGCTGAAATAAAGATGAAGATAAAACAGAGATTGCAACATGGTTAAAAGGTCCTAGAACTTTAGTTATTATTGCCTGACAATAACCCTGCCCCCCCACACACACAGTCTTTAAGTACGACATATGAAACTGCAAGAAAAAACAGGCATGTCATCCATCTAAGAAAATACTTGTCTATTAGTAATCTATGTTACAGTCAAAGCGCAGAGCAAACAAAGGGGCAAACACATCAATAAAAAATTACATCAAACACAGTTTAGAAACTCTAGAACTTTTGACTTCAAGGCACGAGACTATTGTTTACCACCAGCGCTTCAAATAAAAACAAAACAAAATGTTTTTTTGTTGTTGTTTGTCAACCTGAACTGGCATTCAATAAATAACTTGTGATGTATTTTCTCCTATTCTACACAAACATCATGCAACTGGATATAGATATAGATATAGATATTAAACAAAACATCATCTCCCTTTCTTGGCGTGTTTATTATCTGTGGATCAGGAGGAGAGGACCGGTGGGGGCTGTGGTTCAGGACAGAAAGACAAAGACAGACAGTCAAACAGCCAGGCAGGCAGGCAGACAAACAGACAGACAGACAGTGAGACATACAGGCTTTGTCTAAAAGCTGTGGAATGGTTAAGGTGATAACAATATTGTTTCCATTATAATTCAATGGGAAAATAATGTATTAGCTTAATTAAGGACGAAGATGATCCGGTTAAATCAAAAAATAAATGGTATGAGCTTAAGTCTAATGAGTCCATCTGCGGCGGTGGAAAGAGAGACGTGGCTGACAGGCTCTGTCTCAAAACACACTTATTTTGAATCAAGTTGGGTGTTGTGTATCAGAGATTTAAGGATGCTATATCTAACCATTATCTACTGCTATGAAGTGTCAATCAGAAAATTCCCTACAGAGAGACAACAGCCAGGCTGTACTCTGTATACTGTCCTGTACTACTGTACTGTATGGCCACAAGACATACAGTTGTTGCTGTACTCTAGAACCAAAGGGCCGTTCATACAAACAAAATGTCCAGCTTGCACTCTGCACAGAGATCTGCTGTCACCATTTAACATTAATGAGCTAGACGGCCATCTACAATAGTATACTGGCAATCACCAATCCTTGAGTTAGAATGTACTGTACTGTATGCCACACACTGCTTTACTCTGTCATAGTCCACTCTAAGCTTTTCCCCACTGTCCCCTTCTAGTAGTGATTGGCATTCCTTCCAAATAAATAATTAGAATCAGTTCACTAAAAACATTCATTCCAATGATTCTTTCACAAAATCTTGTCAACTCAAGTCGAGTAGCTAATGGGTAGCTGCAGACAAACATGACGCTGGAAATTGGGCGTGTCGACAGAAATTGGTGTGTCAATACAATTAGGCGGGTTGACACAGACTCCATGTGGAAACTAACCATGTACAGTTTCTAAATCGATTATAACTGATTCCCAAGATATTGGTATGCAACTCAGACACCGCTGATTCTTTTCTTCATATTGCAGGTTTCACCATGCATTAATTACTTGTAGTGACATGTATGCAATCTTGTTAGGGAGTCTTAGACCTATGGGGTTTCTATCCCTCCCTATCCTTTTTTTATATATAATAATTAATATTTCAATGTGAAGTGAGAACGAAAAATAATAGAAGTACTTTTGTACTATATATTATTTTCATTTTTTTCCAGTTTTGCTCTGCTATTCTGCCAGTCATTTTTGTTACCATGCATACATTATGCTTTGCTGACATGTACTGTATATATTTTTGTCATTCCTATTCATTGATGGTTGATACTGCTACTAACAATTTTCTCAACATTCATGTATATTTCGTTCTGACACTCATTTTCTATTTTTGTTGTTCTGCCATCTATAAAATGTCTATATGCTACTCACACTACACGCCATGTGTTGTTTTCCACTGTATGTGTGTTGCGGCCAATTACTGTGTTCCCCGTTTTTTTCGGCCTCTTTGGATAGCACATTTCCGGCAGCAGTTTATGCTTGTTACCCATATGAGAAAAATGCTGTGACTCTTTTTTTTCTTTTTAAGTGATTTTAAAATATTCAATGGGATTTTTGAATGGGAAAATGTCAGCAAGGGGCATGGCTTTGACGTCAGGATTTTGGTACTCTATACTCAGTTGTGCGTTAACAGGGATACAGTCACTGAGACCGCTAGCTTCATTCAGTGTTGTCAGTTATTTGGTTCTCCAAGTAATTTTGTTCGCAGGGATACGCACAGTCATCACTGAGTGGTAGGCTATATCCGAGACGAACAGGGCCTGCCCTCTTTAAGGAACTCAATGGGACCATTGGCTAACAATGGAAATTGATTCAGCCCAATTAGGAAATAGGAACCGTCTCTTCAGCCAATCAAAATCCTGCAGGTAATTGAGACCCCATCGGACTGAGACATGTGACGGATCACTTCAGGAACTGATTCAATTAATTTGTTCCTAAAAGAATAATTCTGTTGAACAAATCGTTTGCGAACAATATACACTACTGTAGACGAGAGGATGACATTGCAGGAGCCGATGACGTTTATTCTAAAATGGCATTGTGGTCAGTCAGATTGTGTTCGTAGTTTAGGGTGTAAGAAAACAGCTAGTCTCTCTAATATGGCTTTTCCTCAGCAAGGCTGAATGGTTCTGAGCATGGTCGTTTGTCATGGTTTGCTTACAACAAACTATTACTAAAATTACAGACATGTAGGCCTACTACAAGCAGGTCAGATTTTAGAATAACATGTTTTTGGTGATTTGATCTTTTTTCTTATAAAAAAAAACTCTGGTTAAAATACAATAATAAAGAACATTGCAGGCATGTGTCTCAGATATAGCTGTGTAAATCTCATTCAACTTGCCATTACTTTTCAGTTTTATGTAGTTTCTGTTGTGTTAACTCATCTTGCCCAAGTTATTTGTCGTTCACTGTATTTTTAAGTCGTCAGGACTACTCCTGATTCCAAGTCCACTTCTAGTGGAAACACAAATGGTAACCGCACACAGGACTATGGCACAACGTAGCGTCATTAAGCCTAAGAACAATCATGGAAAAGCCCTTTAATAGCCTTACAGTCTGACAGTCAGGGACTGAGGAAGAAAGATGCAGTATGGGTTGCACAGGGACACAGGCAGAAGGATGTAGAACAGCTAGGACTGAGTAGGGAGTAGAGAAGAAAACTGATTTTTAACTAATTAAAATAGAATCTCAACAGCCTTCATGAAAGCAAGATATAGCAAAATAAAAAAATAACTATAATGAACTTTTGATATAATTTGTGTGAAGAAATAAAAGCTCAACAACGCTGACCTGTTTTCATTGTGGTAAATGTCACTGGAGTTAACTTTTCAATTGTTTTGATCAAGGAAATTAACACTGTTTCAGATCTGATGTCATCCGGTCTCTCTAAGCGAGATTCTTCCAACTGGTTAATATGTTCACACTCCAACGGGACCCAAGACCCAAGTAAATCAACATTTTACAGTGTGCTTTATCCATTTAACTAGCCAGTCAACTTGTAAAACACAGACAAACTTTACTAATAATACTTTGTGTTTGGCTTTAACTTTCATTATTTACAGCCATTTATACGTCTAAAAGTTTTAAGTTATTATTTTTCTTCATCAGGTACTTGCCAGATGACTTGCAAAATGTTTTCTGTATTGGCACATGAGTTAACTTGAAGAACTGTTGTTAGCATCATTAGCATTCTGTATTCAAAACTATGTATGTACTGTATATAAGGCTAGCCTACTCTAATGCTACTTAATAGCTTGGAATGCTAACAGTGTTAGGAATCTGCTTGGTGAGAGACTGGAGATGAAATGTCGAATTGATTCTTGTTTGAAATCACAAGTGACTGGGAAGAAAAACTGTAAAATATAAAATATTAAATAAGGCAGGTCTGCTTCGTTATCTAGTGGAAGACAATGACAATACGGTTAAAAAAAGGGATCTATAATATAATATTTCTGTCCAAAAATGGGAGTTTTTGACAACAAAAAGGAACAACAAATATTTTGGTGACTGTCTGCCTTCAGGTTTGGACCAAGTAGTGAGCCCAGTAAAACAGCGTTCTGTCCCAACACACCAGCTACAGATGGACAAATGTTTTAATGCACATCAACAGAGGCAGTCCTATCTACTCAACAGGGATGGAACAAAAATCCTATTATCAGAGTCCCTCCCGCCACACACACATGCAGGCACACACACACACTCGTACGTCACACACATACACTCGTACGTCTCACTCACACACACACACACACACACACACACACACACACACACACACACACACACACACACACACACACACACACACACACACACACACACACACACACACACACACACACACACACACACACACACACACACACACAGATGGTTACAGGTTTTAAGATACTGGTGCTTTAAAAGAATAATACATATTTATCATATATAAGGCTAGAAAAAGTCACTACCACATACATCTGTGTAACTGTGGCATGCAGGAATACAAGGCTCACACTCCGACACCACCCACTAATGGAACACTAGTTACACCTCCACTCCAGAGACAAACAGAGCTAGCAATGCTAAACTGGAAAGAGCCGGGTCAAACAGCACCAGGCTAACCAACTATATGCAGAGTTTGGCTGTTCTTGCTTAAGCCAAGGACATCTTGACAATTAACCACTTGAACCCCAGCATCCATATTCTGGGAGGAACATGAGCCAAAAATAGCTGATCTTCAAGCTCACAATGCGTCACAACGCGAGCATTGTGAGGTTGTAGATCATTTTCGGCAAAGAGATTTGGTGTACAAGGAAAAAAGTGGTCCAAGTACAGAGGCAACGTAGGTCCTGCTTACTAAGTCTAGAGGGGTTAAGTGGTTAAATGGTGTAGTTCCTTTTGTTGCCAAGGTAACAAATTCAATATCCAGCCCTGTTTCAACCTAATGTAGAATGAATAAGGGTGACTATTTTGCTGTCAATGATTGTATAGTTTTATAATACATTTTTGAGGTGTACTCTGGTAGGTTGGAGTTAAAATGAAAAAGGACAAATGTTGACATATCCTTGCTAAGCATGCCTTTCTTTCTGCATGTGCATGACAAGACCATATCAACAGCATTGTTGCTAATAATAAAATAAAAAAAGAAGTGTTACAGTTGCAGTGTTATCTCTATGGATCTGCAATTGGATCATGTGTCAATCATTCTGTCCTCAAAATTTGTGGAACAATATTATTATTCCACTAATTTTGAGAACAGAATGATTGGAAAACATGATCCAAAATTCTCATAAATCTTCTCCCTATCGGCCTGTCTGAAAAATAGAAGGATCCAGATGTATTCCGAAACACCTGAAATGAGAACTTCACCCATTTTCAACCCTATCTTCATATAATTGGTCCTTACTAATGCTCAATATAGGATGACACTATTTCTGTCTACTCTTTCTGTGTCTCGGAGTAGGGCTGTGGATAGTTCAGAAACCTGCCTACCAGTGACGTCATCGGTAGGCGGATTTGTATTTTTATTACTACAAGAACAATGGCTTCTATTTCAGCATGCTAACTTTCCAGGAAGAGAAAGGCTGTAGTTTCAATTAGCTTGGAATCTCCATCGATGTCGTTGGTAGGCAGGTTTCTGATCTGACCACAGCCCTCCAATGAGACACAGAGTGAGTAGACAGAAATTGCGCCATCTTATTATGAGCATTAGTGAGGACCAAACATGGGTTTAAAAATGGATGAAGTGTTCCTTGAACTGATAACAAAGGTCTACAAACAGACGTATACACATTTACACTACATGGGACCGTAGAGGGCTAAAATACAGGGTACATAGACGTCTACACACTATAGAGCTACACAGAGGTCGATAGAGGTCTATGCTACAGAGATCTACTGGCATCTACTGTATAGAGGTCTATGCTGGAGATCTATTGTCTAGAGAGGTCCACACACAGATGTAAACATTATACAGTAGAGGTCTATTAGTAGTTGTTTACACTACAGGTCCTTTCATTAAGATGAGAGAAAAACCAAACTGACAGATCTGTCTCAATTACAAAAATGTATAAATATACTCAAATCAGGCTAAAGAGTTAGCCTATGCTAGTTCTGTTTGACCCTATAGTGAAAGTCAATAAGCAAGTCCTGCGTAGCACTGTTTGGCGCTACAGCAGAAACCATGCTAGTGATTTTCTAGTTGGCAGGGAGGGAGTGTGAGAGAGTTCAGGCTACATTTGATTCAGACAGGATTCTTATTGTGCCACAAAAGAACAGAAACACATTCAACACCAACCCAATCTGCTTTCTACAAGAAGAAAAACAACAAAAACAAAAACATTAGTGACACTGATATCTGGAGCGTTGACTAAATCTCGACAGTAGGAAGTGAACTCATTCGGACCAGACCAGTAGATCTGGTGGAGAAATAAAAAATATATTCCATGTCTATATTAGAACTATAAACTCACCACACATTACAGCTACAGCTAGAAACACAACATGGCTTGGCTTACATGGGGTCTCCTGGCAAGACGCACAATATCATATAGGCACTAAAACTCTGGAACATGCAATATGGTGTCTGCTTATTGATGTTGTTATTGTTTGTTGTTATGGTATAAGCCAGGTCATGTGAGTCCTATCTGAACCAGTTTGTTTAAACTAAACATGAATATTAAAAAATAAACTTACAATAGATCATGTATGTATGACAGCATACTAATAGGACTGTATTCATATTAGGCAATGGGCAGAGTAAGTCCAGGCTGTACCAGAAACAATCAGTTGAGATAAAGCCACAGGTCACTAGCAGCAGCCATGGATGGACTGTGGCGCTAACATGACTGCCGTGACCAAACTGCCTCTGTGTATGACTCTGGGTAAAGGCCAGTAAAAGTAACACGGGCAGATGAACAGACTAACGGGGGAAGAGTTCTCTATGAGAACACTTCTTAAAACAGAGAACATTTTTAACACATTCTTTAAGACAGAAGACTACAAAGAACTTCTTTAAATGGTTTTGGTTTGTTTTTAAAAACAACTTTGGAGAGCCGACATTATCGTGAATATGGAAGTTTGAATGGCTGGTGTCTGTATAATCACAGGTAGGAGGAAACGCCCATAGATTTTTTTAAATACACAAGGGATTTAATATTATCCTCCGAATGCCATCCACCTTTTGAGGCCATTAAAGAGTCAGGTGAGATGAACCAAGCACACCTCAAGTTGGCCAAATATTTCAAATAATATCATTATTATTATCATTTTCCGGTCGATTCATTTGCGTGTCTTTTCTAGTCATAAATTGATTTATAAGTAAATACCAAACTGTCAGTGTAGGAACAAGAAGATGGATGTTTGTGATGTAAAAACAACATTATTCTGACGTTTTATAACCTTCCCATATCTCCATGAAGTTTTGAGTGAGGGACTGTCTGTCAATAGGAGGACTTTGAATAAGGGACCCTCAACACTATAACAAAAAGAAAAAGGGGGGAAAAATCAACACTTGAAATAAAAAGGTTATTTTGTGGAAGCGTGATGTTTCTTTCTGTATGACAGGCCCGGCCCAGGAAACAGCTGCCTTTTGATTTTGTACATACTGTACACACATTATCCGTTTTTTTCTTTTTAGGTTTTCCTATAAAAAGACATCCATTCCTTGCCTTGTACAGTTTCTTCACCAGCGGGGGGCATGTCCAGATAGAACCAGACATGACTTGTCTGTTCTGAAGCTGAGACAGTCTTACCGGTTCTAGGCAGCACTCTACTTTTATCTGAAAATGTTGTAAATGTTGTAAAACATTCAACTTCCAACAATATGCCCCAAAAACGTATCTTCCCCCCTCCGCATGGTGTCGACTCCATTAGCCAAACTTTACGGTCCATCCGCCTGTCAATCAGCCAGCTGGCCCAATCAGCTGACCCTCTCGCTGACGGCAGTCCGGGACTCTACCGTTTCCTCTCGACTTGGCCGGGGAACAGCTGACTGTGGGACAATGTCTCTGAGCTCCCTAGCCTCACCTGATGCCTCTGCATCCGCCCTCAGCCTGGTCCGGCTCTCCACCCCAGTCCCTAAACCTGACCCAGAGCCTCCTGTGGGACCGGGAGTGTCCTGGATGGTTCTGGAGGTGTTACTGGATCCTCTTCCTAAAGATTCGCTGTTGTCTGTGGGTGGCTCCCCTCTCACCTCCACCCTGATCCCCTCTTGGCTCACGTCCATGCCTGTTGGCAAGCTCCCTCGGCCGAGCCGTGGGGTGCTGAGATCCTGGGGCTGTTCACTCGGGGGGTGGTGCGTGGAAGTTGTTTGTGATGGGCCTGGGGTGGTTCTGAGTACGCCTGAAGAGGCCTGGCGCGGCTGAATGTGGGAGGGCTGCACATAGGGCCTTGGGAGCTGTGGCCTGGGCTGAGGGTGAGCTTGTGGTTGCAGGTGAGGGTGAGGCCGTTGGAGTGGTTGTGGCTGGGCATGGGCTTGGGACTGGGGTGGGTGGGACTGGGACAGGGGTTGTCTTATGAGGGGCTTGTACTGAGGCTGGGATTGTGGTTGGGATGACTGTCTGGGCTGAGGTTGGTTTTGGGCTGAGTGTCTAGGTTGGGGTTGGTGTTGCTGATTTCTTGGCTGGGGAGACTGGCCCTGCTGAGGGCGTTGTGTGGGAGACGCTTGCCGGTGTGCAGCAGGCTGAGAAAGAGATGGCAGTTGCTGGGACTGGAGTAGGGTTCTGTGCTGAGCTGGGGGAGGGGATCTTTGGGGCAGGGCCTCAGGCTGTCTGTGGACTTGGGAGTGTTGGGGCTGTGACTGGGGCACTAGATACCGGGGAGGGGTGGTCTGGGACTGCTGTAGGGGTGCTGGATATCGCGGTTGGGCCTGGGAGGGTGGTGTTAGAGGTTGGGACAGGTGATGGGGTCGTGACTGGGGCAAAGTATTCTGAGAGTTGGGTGGACTCTGAGGTGAGGCTTGAGACTGCTGTGAAGGCCGGGGTTGAAGGTGTGGTCTGGATGGAGTTTGCTGTGGTTGTAGCCATTGCTGGGATGTGGCTTGGGGTTGCTGTGACTGTTTCTGCGTTTGTGTTTCTTTTGGATGTTGGGTTTGTTGTTGCCTCTTCTCAGGGAGGGGTGGTTGTTGGGATGGGGTCAAGGGTGGTTGTTGGCATGGGGTCGGGGGTGGTTGTTTGGATGGAGTCGGGGGTGGTGGAGGATGTTGGGCTGTCTTCAGAGGATCAACTTGAGGTTTGATATGGGAGGACTGGGTGGATGGGGCTGGATGTCTGGAAGAAGGAAGAGGAGGAGAATGATCAGAGGAAGAGGGAGGTGAAGAAGGGGACTCTCTGTGGCGATGATGATGGTGGTGGTGGTGGTGTTTGTGGGGCACGTGTTCTTTTCTCTTGTGGCTTTTTGACGAGCTGCTGCTACTGCCACCTCCCCCATCTCCTCCTCCCTTTTCTCCTTGCCCCCCTCCCTTGTCCCCTTGACCTCTGCTCCCACGGTCCCCTGCTGAGTTCCCCGGTTTCTCCTTGTGCTTCCTTCCTTTATGTGGCTTGTGTCCATGTGATTGGCTTTCGTCAACCTGCTTATGTGGTTGTGATTGGCTGTAGTCCGAGTGGGTGGGATGAGACTCTGAGGTCTTTGCCCCACCTGAACTCTCCCCCACCTCCCTACCTTCTCCTCCACCTCCCTCTCCCTTTGCCACCGCCTCAACAGCAGGCTGAGGAGCAGGAACCTCCTCCACTGTCTCCCGAGTTTTGCGTTTCTTGATTGGCAGGGCTGTTTCCTGAACAGGCTTGGCAGAGGACGCTCTCCGTTTCGCCTCAGCAGCCAAGATGGCCGCGGCAGCGAAGCTCTCCGCCCCCGACGAGCTCCCAGACACTGTTGTGGTCAAGGGCGATGCCACCGAGGTAGCGGTGGCAGGTGGTGATGTCACAGACGCAGAGGCCGGCTTCCTGCCGCGTTTCTTGGGAATGGGCTGTGGAGGAGCAGGAAGTTCCTGCTCCGACTTCCTCTTGCGGCCTGGACGTGATTTGGTGGCAGCAGTCCCCTGTAGTATATTTACAATAATAAAAACTATTATCAATACATAATTATGATTATCAATACTATCATGATCAAAACATAATTATCATTATAAATACTATCATTATCAATACGATCGTCATGATTAGCATATTTAATTACCAATATCAACTTCATTATTGACATCTAACATTCATTCATTATCTTAATCACAGGCAGACAGGTGGTACCGTTGAGGCAGAGTGGGTTGTGCCGGCAGTACTCTCTGCCTTGCCAAAGGGCATCTTGACCAGTAGTTTGCCTGGAGACTGCTCCACTACACGCTTCATAGCTACACCCTCTGTAGACTGACGGAGCTTCCCACTGCCTACACACACACACACACACACACACACACACACACACACACACACACACACACACACACACACACACACACACACACACACACACACACACACACACACACACACACACACACACACACACACACACACACACACACACACACACACACACACACACACACACAGGAGTAAAGATTGTTATGAATTCCAATTAGGCATGATGTCTTCATTCAAGTCAGTGAGTTTTGTCTTCAAATCTGTTGTTAGCTGGATCTTTCTTATTGTCAGTAGTTTTAATCGACTTGAATTTGTTTCCACAGATTTTCATATATTTCAGTGATCTTCTTTAGACATAACGGTGGAGACAGTGGAAAGACACAGGACATTAGAGAGAGAGACGGGACACTAGAGTGAGAGTGTACACTAAAGAAGTGTTTCCCAAACACTGGATAGACAGACCGGACAGTGGAAAGAGAAGTGAGAGAGAGACAGGACATAGAATGTATAGTAGTATCTGTGTGGTAAGTGCTTTGCAAAGCAGTTTTGAAAGGAGAACAATAATTATATAATATAATTGACCCTTTGTCAAGTCCCGCCCCTTGGTTGATGTTGCTTGGTTGGACAGAATCCTCTCTCTCCATCCACCATCCGTTTTTCAATTGCCTTGTATTGATATTTAATGTATTCAATTCTTATTTTAAACGTGGCCTCAGTAAAAAGGAACATCTCGGGTGCAGTATAGTGAGTGGGCATAACGTGTGTGTCCCCCCCCCCCAAACTGTATATTTTTAGCAAACTGACCATAAACCAGAAAAAGTGCTCCTCGGAGCACTGGTCTCCTCCAGGTGAGGTAGGTTATTGTGGGCTGAATTGTTCTGAATTCGCCAATCAGGATGGAATGTGAAGAATCGGAATGATCCGTCTTGATCACACGACTATAGAGATAATGTGTACCGATTGTGTACCGTAATGTTTGGACAAAATGGAGTAATATAAAAATATGTGTTTTGCAAAAATCGGCCTCCTAGTAGCGCTATAACAGGACAATGTGAAAAGGGTGGGATTTCTTCCTCGGGAATGTGCGTGCAAAGTTTCACGGCATTCAGATGGTACATTCATGATTTGAGGCATTTTGTTCAAAACGGGCCACTGCAAACTTAGATGCCAATCTTAGCCAATCAGGATGGAATATAAAAAATCTGAAAGACCTGTTTTGGTTTAATGACTTTAGAGATACATTTGCGGGATGTTTGGAAAAAATCTATGAGTAATATAAAAATGCAAAAATCGGCCTCCTGGTGGCGCTGTAACACGCCCATGTGTAACATTTGGGGCAGAGGTTCTGCTCTGGCATCCAGGGAGTGTGTGTGCAGTTTCACGTGGATCGGGCCAACGGTGCCGGAGATTAGCTGTCCACAGACAGACACACGGGGACGGGGACGGTCGGACGGACGGACAGGGTGCAAAACACGTCTCTGCCACGCCTTCGGCCTGGCGGAGACAACAACCAGAAGGAGACTCCGTCTCCTTCTGGTTGTTGCCTGGGACAGGAAGCTGGCAAAGGGTCAATTGTAGCTCAGAGTAAACCCGTTCCAGACCCTGGTACCTTTGGGCCTCCCCCGGCCACGCCCAGACGGCTTCACCACCTTCAGCTTCTTGGGGGGTCGTTTCTCACGGCGGGAAGGGCTGCCACGCCCAGTGACGGTGAAGTCAAAGTCATTGGGGTCAGTGGTGGTGTCACCAACCTTCTGGAAGTAGGCTATCAGCTCCACCTTTGACCTGAATGCCTTCCCCTCAGAGCTAACAACAAAACAAAACAGAATGTTAGATATTCATGAATGGTATATTACATAATATTATGTTATCACCTCCACCTTGGAACCACCTGACAACAAACTAATATTAGGATACATATTACAATATGTTAGGATTCATGTACAATTAAAGCTGCTTTTACATTTTTGTTGGTCACAAGACAAGAAAATAATCCTCTGTGTCAAGGTTTCAACTGAGGCATAACCTTACTGCTGAACACTATGTGCACGTCTGCCATCCATTTTTCACATGCTTTCTACTTTGCTGTTGTCAAAATCAGGCCCAAATGCACCCTGAGTCCAATCCAATTTATATTAGCCAATCAGTTAACGCATCTGATAAAAATCTGAAAACTGGGTTCCGTTGGAAAAAAACTGTTGGAAAAATCTGTTGGAGCGCTGAGGGGGAGCAGCTGGGGATTAAGTGTCTTGCTCAGGGACACTTCAACAGATACATACACACATGAAGACGGTGATACCCATATATGGGCATTACCTGGGCACACACACCCATAGGTATCTCCATGGGTATGTGACATGCTGATATGCATGGGTATCAGGTATATCGATCAACCCGCTCGTTGTTGCCGGTTTGCGTTGACAAAGTGTTGCATCATGTGCAACACTTTGTCCAGTCCAAATGGGCATATCTGCACGCCCGTCACAGACATACCCACAGACACCGCCCGCCACAACTTTATTGCGAACGCAGCGGAAGGAGGCGCGCCAAAGGCGCACCTCCGCGCAAGTGGAGCTTACTATGACACCGTGCTTGGCTTGTGTGTGTGTGTGTGTGTGTCTCTGTGTGCAGTATGTGTGCACTGCCTGTGTGCAGCCAAGTAAATGTCCAATATAGACGTACCATACATCAAAT
Organism: Gymnoscopelus microlampas; assembly: GCF_963454915.1. Taxonomy (NCBI): domain Eukaryota; kingdom Metazoa; phylum Chordata; class Actinopteri; order Myctophiformes; family Myctophidae; genus Gymnoscopelus; species Gymnoscopelus microlampas. The sequence continues at coordinate 41,188,245 of NC_139947.1, read as the reverse complement.
GAAAGGTCTTTGAAAACTGCACACACCTGTCAAGGTTGCGTTTAAGCCCGCCCCTTCCCCCGGAAGCCACGCCCCGGAGAAGGCTCCTAAAAACTCCCCATTGAAACCCCATGTTAAATGAAAAGTGCCCGAATCGCTCCCAAACTTTTTCTACCCCCCCTAAGTGGGGGTCTACGAACAAATACTTCGGGCTCGGATTTTGGCTCCGCCCCCCGGAAGTGGGTGAAACAGGCACTTCAAACACTTTGTTGAATTGTTCAAAAACATTAAAAGTTTTTTTTTTGTGAATTTTTATTTTTCTAAGATGCTCCTTTTAACGCAGAATTTCTTTGTATTTTTTTTTTTTTTTAATTGGTTACTTTTTTTAAAATATTTGTTTTTCATTCTTTTTTTTTTTTTTTGCCGTTCGCTTCCCGCGTTCGCGCGTCTTACTTGTATAGTAGAAGGATACTAGGGCTGGGCGATATGACTTGTTCAAATCAATATCACGATTATTGCATAGCAGATCTACAAGCTCGAGAGCTTGTTGACCTATTTTCACTATTTTTGTACGCCACCATTGTACAACAAAGTATAATACAGGGTTAAGTGGTTAATTAGACTTTTATCGTGTTGATTCGTTGATATATAAGAAAAATATATATTTAAAAAAAAAACTTGCTTCTCGATTATAAGTCTAACTGACTTAAATTGGTTATTAGTTCTAAACAAAGGTTTAATACTTTTTCGGTTAATTGCCCATCCCTAACACACACACACACACACACACACACACACACACACACACACACACACACACACACACACACACACACACACACACACACACACACACACACACACACACACACACACACACACACACACACACACACACACACACACAAAATGTGTTATATTACCGGTACTCTACTGTTCTAACCACTCACTTGATGAGGTAGACATCAAACTTCCCAGCAGAACGACCAGACTTCCTCTGTTTCAATTTTCGAGTCCATCCTTCTGGAAGAGACGGATCATCGTACAGCGGACCACGGTCTCTGATGACAGAGCGTCTCTGTTTAGGAGAGCCAGCTGCTTCTACTGGACCAGACGATGACGGATCAGGACCCAAATCTGAGGGGCCCGCCACATCCTCCTCTGACACCTGCCAGGATCAAGTAAAACTTTATTAACTACATTAAATAGACCATGTACAACTTGTCAAAAGACACATTTACATCATTGGCCACATATTTTACATTAATAATCAGGACCATTTGTTTCCCTAAATTGTTTTCTTTCTTTTTTAAATTTGATGCCATTCACTGCCATTCATGTTGAAAAGGTGTGTAAAAAATATATTACAGCAAATTGACCCTCAAACTACATTGCCGTTGACTTTAATAAAGATTACTGAATTTCTCACAAGCCATTAACAAAAGGTTTGAAATTGCTTCCACTTTTCAAGCTAAAAGCATTTGCAGAGTCCATACATACTGTAGCTCGAAGCCTAGTGGAGGTCAATTATGGGCTAAATGTTATAGCCTACCTCAGAACTTGTGTTAACTTGTGAGTAGCTAGTATGTGCCTTGTATGCAAACTTGTATGCCGTAGGCAGTCAGACTCGTGAACCAGAAAAGGAGGGTGCATTTGTTGTTCAGCCCGGCATATGCCTAAACTGTGAGTCTCTTGAACTTCATATTATTGGATGTTTGATCTAGGCCACTTACATCACCCCAGAGCAAATGGGAGGTAATGACATGTGGACCTGGAAACTAGCCAGAAGTATACCAGAAGAAATTTGATATCAGTGTGAATTTCAATCGCTTGTAGTAGTTTAAGAAAGTAATTTGAGTAAATGTAAACTACGGCAATATAGTTTTCAAGTGTGCTTTACCTATGCCTAGAAACCTCTCAAAGTCTCAAAGAATATTTTTTTCCCACCTCTTAGCAAAATGAATGGCAGTGAATGGTGTTCAGTAAGAAGCAACATTTTAACACACAAGAGCGCTAACATTGAAAGCAATTTGAGGAAAATTATATAAAATGATGTGGCGAATATTGTTATACGATAACACATATTCCTAGTCCCAGTATGATCCTTTAACTATCCTATCACGTAAAGCTTTATTGTAACTTTTGGAAATTAAACAATGTAAATTTTTCTTAAAAGAAAGAAAGAAAAAGAAACATGTTCATCATTTCTGAGAATATAACAACAAGAATGACCATTCGGAGTTTACCAGTAAACTCTGTGACGCCGCCTCCATCTGTGACTCAGCAACAGGGGGTGTAATTGAGGCTGTAGTTGCTGACCCCCTGTCGGCATGGCGACGGTCCCTGCGCGTCTTCTTGGTCTTACTGTGAGAGCGACCCCGCTGAGACACAGACCCCTCCTCCCCCGCCTCCTCACTGATGGAACACACGACAAGACCAGTACAACCACATACAGTCTAATACCGTTGGCCACTGAGCAGCTCCACTGGTGCAGTTGGAGGCTTGATGCCTGGCTCAACAGTATTTTAGTGCTGCACCTGCACTGTCAGTAAAGACAGGGGACTGATCTCCTTACGAAAAAAATAAAAAACCTAGATAATTGAAAAATATCTCCGAAATGTGAATTCTGATCAGATTATAATCGGATTGAATTTAAACACAAAATGTATGTATTAAAATACCTCCACCCAACACACATTACAGATCTGATCAAAGGTCATAGCACCCAGCAAGGATGTTCATGTAAAGTAACAAAAAATAATACATACAGACTTTCGTCTTGTAATGTAAAATAACAAGGAATATTTAAAATAATTGAATGAATCAGATAGATAGTTTGTGTTCCTTCCAAATGATGAAATATTACCACCCAGTGATGACAGAAGCCAATCTGTATTCTGAGTGCAAAAGAGAGATCTTATTTCTGATTCATTAGTCACATTTCTTCCTGTTGTTTCTTTGGTCTTTCTGAGGACCGATAGTTGTGTCAACAAACAGAGGAAGTGAAGGAGGGAGGAGAAAAATGCACTGATGAAAGGCTGTGTTATAAAGAGAATTTAAACATAGCCGTTAATAAATCAAGTCTGCTGATTAAATATGGGAACAGTTAAACAATATCTTACTGAGAATCAGAACTGGAGACCCATACAGTTTAGAAACAGCATTGAGACATCAGACATGGACAGAATGACAGAGACTCAGACAGACTGACATACTGTGTGGATGGGAGCAAATACACATTTGCACTACATAACCTGTCTCACTCTGTTGAACAATGATTGTTGCTCAGTAACTTACAAGTGTACATTTTAACAAACATATACACAGTAAAAACGTCAATGTTAATGTAGCCATTTGTACCTCTGAGAATGTAATTGTGTTAAACAAGTGACATGAGTCATGGCAACTAAATACGTCTATCTGTTTAACACACACACACACACACACACACACACACACACACACACACACACACACACACACACACACACATCCTGTTGTGTGTTTCTAGGTAAAACTGGGCCAACTTGATGTCCTCAGCGCTGTGTGATGCAGACATGTCTGTGTGCTCCACCTGAGAGAGACTGACAACAACACGCTTTCACAAAACAACAGTCACACTAAAACACCGTGCGTGTGGCCTCCGCAGCACACTTGACGACATGAACAAACACACGCCTGGCACACCACACCAACAACACACTAGTTTCTTTTAGCAACGTGAACAAACAAAACACACGTTTGACACAACAACACACACTGCTTTAGCAATGTGGCTAATCAGCTAGCTGTGGAGGGGTGGAGGGAGGGCTGTGTTGGGCTCTGTGTTGACAGTATCCCTACCTAAAAAAAAGAATAAATAGAAGCAAAAACACCCCCTCCCGACAGAAACCCATGGTTTCTGTTGCGTGAAGGGGGCTAAAACACACACGTACTTAGTGCTTGTCTCGCTATTGCTCCAACACAATCCGCTAAACTAGAGGAAATAGTCAGTAATAACTTGGTGACGTATTCCCCAAGCCTCTCTGTATAGTGAGGTTACACCAGGCCAGCGGGACAGGCCGGGGTGGAATATCAACGCACGTTACTTCGATAAACACTGCATATGAAACGCCAACGGTCTTATATTTAGGACACGGCGGCGGTGTAAACACGGTGGGTTAAACATGGTAAAAACATCATCACACACTTACACTCTCTCCTCTCCGCTGTCCACGGCCGCCATTTTTATTTAAATAAATAATTTGACATAAAAAAAAATAAAAACATCTCTGTGCTGGTACCTCGAGCAGCCCCGCCCCCCTCTGGCTCTCTTCTATTTCCAACGCCGTCAGTAGTCTGTGCCATCGCGAGATCTTATTGCGACTTGCGTTTAAGCCAATAACAATGATTTTTGGTCTCGCGACACTTGTGTCTAACGGTTTAGGACATTGGTTCTCAAAGTGGGGTCTGGAGACCCCCAGGGGTCTTTGGGGGAGGTTCCAGGGGGTCCCCAGTAAACGTAGCATAGCATCACAATCATTTTAACCACTTTATTCATTTATATTTTGGCTATTAAAAAATAGCAGATCTACAAGCTCACAGCATGTCACTTCATGGCGCGCTGCAAGCTTCTATTCTGCTATTTTTTTAAAATATTTGGACATTTTTGAATAATTGAGGTTCTTTTTTTCCCTTTTTTACATCTTCTGGGGGTCCCTAGCTGGCACAAAATATTTTCAGATGGGGGTTCGCGGCCAAAACATATCAATTTGGGGGTCCTTGGGGGACATGAAAAAGTTTACCACTGGTTTAAGAGCTTTCAATGTAGCTCAGACATGTGAAAGAATATTGTTTTGACCTAACATAACACTTTACTTGTGGTATGGTTTCACCCGAAACTTAAGTGTCGCTCTGATTCAATTTCTGGCATTCAAACTGGTGTTAAAAATGCCTTATTTTTAAAAATAAATACAAGTAAATCACAATATAACTTAAACCCAGGATGAACACATAAAAGAATGAAACGCTTGTTTCCCATATAGTCCCAATAGTCCAATAAACTTACATATCACCAATAAATTACATAGCACCCAGCACATCACATGAACTCACAAAATCTAAATTACCATACAAATATCAAACCATAAAAACACAAATTAAAGTGTATCACTAGCCTGTAGCTTTTCCCATAAACCTTTTCAAGCTGTTTTCATAGGACAGTTTA
>NC_139947.1:41173060-41178060 GCF_963454915.1 Gymnoscopelus microlampas | reverse complement strand
ACTCGGAGAGACCATCACATCAACACATGGTCAGTTAATTATTATTATTGCGGTCCTGTCATGGACAGTGACTTAATAAAACACGTGGGCAGTACACACACGCCTATTAATACGTCTCTAAAATGCATTACAGTTTTCATTTGAAGGGTGGTTTTAAAATGAAACTATTTTACTCTGTCTTTCTGTCTCTGTACTGTAGGAATCAGTGAGTGTGTATGTGAGCATGCTGAGGAAGTGCATAGTGTGTGTGAGTGTGTTGGTTTTGGTCTATGCGTTTGTTCGTTACAGAGACCCCCTGCATGAGAGTCTGGAACTGCTGAGTCAACTGAGACAGACTCACAGCAGCCTGCAGATGTCTCTGAAACAGGCCGGTATGCCTCTATCCATATAAATTAGTTCATCCATTAGTTTGTCCATCCATCCATCCATCCATCCATCCATCCATCCGTTCATACATCCATCCAAACTGGATGATTAGAACAGTCTGATCTGACAATGTTTTTCCCAAATACATTTCTGCCAAGTTACCCGTCTCTCTGTCTGTTTGACCCTCTAGAGAGACGAAGTTTGTCTGCATCAAGAGAGGGGAGAGAAGGGATGGAGGAGAGAGGAGAAGAGAAGATAACAGTAAGGGTTTTGTCTGCAGTGACATGACATTTTATATTATAATTCACTAGCAAGGACCACACTACCAATAAATGGCCCTCATTTATCAAACGGATACAAAAAAAGCGTACACTCATCTCAACACCATTGTCGGCATTTATCTATCTGTTATAATGAAGTGAGCATAGCAACCGATCAAATCTCACGTCAGGTCTCAGCTTGTTTATGTACATGTTTTTCATCATAGACATGCGGTACAGCATAGTCTGACAACCGGACAGGCATCTAAACATTATGCAGCAGCCACTTATTCACAGAAATTTGAATAATAAACTAATATCTAACATCACACTACCATTGGATATTCCGATGCAGCTACGTGAGCCCTGTCGTGAGATGATTCCTGCACTCGGATCTGAACTGGTTTCTACGTTCCATTGATAAATACAAATCCTACAGATAGGAAGGTGCTATGCTCTTGGTCGCCTTGTAAGCCATTACTAGTGTTTTGAATTGGATGTTTGCAGCAACGGGCAGTGATGGGAATGCGGAAGTGGGGAGACGGGAAGATTTGTGGAGGTTGAAGACCTCAAGTTCACTGTGCATTTGCCATGCCCTAGGAAGGACTTCCAGATATAATGTGTAAGATGTTGCATAATCCTCTTCTCTTTATCACAGACTCAGAGAAAGAGGGAGGAGAGGAGAGAAGGAGAGAGGATACTGAGAAGAAGGGAGGAGCTAAAAGTCTCCAATCTATCCATGATTACCGCAGACCGCTCAATTGACCAGTCTCACCTCTCTTACAGTGGTTAGTACCTGTCTCACCTGTCACACAGTGGTTAGTACTTGTTTCATCTGCCAATATACAGCGGGCAGGATCTGTCTCACCTATCATACAGCAGGTAGTACCTGTCTCACCTCTCTGCAGTTGTTAGTGCCTGTCTCACCTCTATTACAGCTGTGGCTGTCTCACCTCTCTTACAACAGTTAGGACCTGTCTCACCTCTCACCTCATACAGTTGTTGTAACTGTCTCACCTCTCATACAGTACCCTACTCACTGTACCTGACTCACCTCATTGTGTGTGTGTGTGTGTGTGTGTGTGTGTGTGTGTGTGTGTGTGTGTGTGTGTGTGTGTGTGTGTGTGTGTGTGTGTGTGTGTGTGTGTGTGTGTGTGTGTGTGTGTGTCAGGTGTGTTAAGCAGTACTGTCAACACGTCGGAAAACACACTGCTCTGTCCTGACATTACAACCAGTACTCTGCTGGATGACCACACTACCCACAATGCCATGTTGCCTAGTCAGAGTACCCGTAATGCCACTGTGAGTCCTGGGAGACGGGGTCGTCGCTCCTCCTGCATCCTATCCACCTCTTCCTCACCTGTGGTCTACAGTGTCCCGGTGGACAAACTGGTAAGGTGTGTGTGTGTGTGTGTGTGTGTGTGTGTGTGTGTGTGTGTGTGTGTGTGTGTGTGTGTGTGTGTGTGTGTGTGTGTGTGTGTGTGTGTGTGTGTGTGTGTGTGTGTGTGTGTGTGTGTGTGTGTGTGTGTGTGTGTGCGAGTGCACTAACTCAGACAGTTAGTGCTGTCTGTCTCTGTAGTACAGACAGTGTTGTTTGTCTCTCTAGAATTCAACTCACTCACCTCATCCCTTCATATCTCATCAGGGAGAGGAGAGGAAAGGAGGACAGACGACAGAGGAGAGGTCAGAAACAAGGGAGAAGGAACGGGACGAAGACGGGATGCTAATATTTACCCATAATGCCGCTGTGAGTCCTGGGAGACGCGGTCGTCGCTCCTCCTGTATCCTACCCTCCTCTACCTCACCTGTGGTCTACAGTGTCCCTGTAGACAAACGGGTAAAGTGTGTGTGTGTGTGTGTGTGTGTGTGTGTGTGTGTGTGTGTGTGTGGAGCAATTTTCCAGCTCTAGGTCACTCAGATCTGACACTCGGTTGTCTTTAAGGACTCCATGGTGTAACACAGTAAGGACGGGCAACAGTGCCTTCGCTGTGTTGGCACCGAAGTCGTGGAACAAACATCAAGTCTGCCTCCACCTTAGGGACTTTAAAAGCATGCTAAAGACCCATATACTGTATTTACTATAGAGGACTCCTAGGGTCACTTGTTGTTATTATTTATTATTATTTAGGTGAGTTGTAAAATTGTTTCTTTAGTTCTACAACATCCTTCTCTTGTTGTGAATGACTCACACATTGACTGGTTTATATGTTGTTCTAGTTATTATTTTTTCTCTTACCTCAGTCCAGTGTAATGTCTGGAGGGGGGGGGGGGCACATTATAAATACCAAAGCTATGAACGTATGTGTAAAACTTTTGTTTAATCCATTACAACAGTGGCCCTGTAATTATAATAAAATAACAATAATAATGTTATATAGATATTATTGACTGAGGCAAACATTTCTATCAGTCACTAGATTTTAATAGATTTCTATACTGGGTACACTATACCGTATTCATTTTGGTTACATATGTAATGACTATGATTTAGAACTCATATCAACAATAATTGTACAATAACTGTTACTAAATCAAAATAAAAACATGATTTCCGCTTCCGTACAACAGGAGATTCATATTAAAGTGTCACTATTCTGTTAGTTAGTCTGTTTCTGTAGGACAGACAATGTTGTTTGTCTCTGTACAATTCTGCTCACTCACCTCTTCCCCCCCTAATCTCAGAGAGGAGAGGACAGGAGAGGAGGAGAGATGCAGACATCAGAGGAGCGATCAAGAAGAAGGGAGAAGGAAAGGGACGAAGACGGGATGCTAATGTCTACCCATAAGACCGCTGTGAGTCCTGGGAGACGGGGCCGTCGCTCTTCTACCTCCTACATCGTCCCCTCCTCCTCCTCATCCTTGGTCTACAATGTCCTGGTGGATAAAAAGGTAGTGTGTGTGTGTGTGTGTGTGTGTGTGTGTGTGTGTGTGTGTGTGTGTGTGTGTGTGTGTGTGTGTGTGTGTGTGTGTGTGTGTGTGTGTGTGTGTGTGTGTGTGTGTGTGTGTGTGTGTGTGTGTGTGTGTGGCAGGCGGCAAGATTTTGCTCTTGAAAATGAAGCCAATGCAGAAGTGATGAAAACGCTGCAGTCCTCATTAATGGCCCAACTGCTGGCGCCGATTCCCCTTCTCCAGCTGCAAAAGAAATGTCATTCCATTGAAGTCAATGGGAACTTGACACGACTTTACACTTGATTTTATTACCCTTTTAAAACTTTTCCGAAAGACTTTGTTTTCAATCGCTAGTTTCAAGTCTTCTTTCACACAGCATGATATGAGTTTTTAGTATGTGAGCATGCATTTTTAAATTGATGATAAAGTCTAAGATAACTACGTTGTGATTAGGTTCTACTGAAGACCCACCCCTCGCTCCTTCACACCAATAGCACCCTGGTTACACTCGCAGACATTTTTCGCTGAAAAACCGGTCTGTAGAGAAACCAATGCATGACGTTCCCTTGACGCTCCCTTCATCCATATTTGTTTTATACTCTATGGTTTAGGGGGGTTTGGGGGGGCTATAACTCTGCTGGAGAATCATTCTCCTGACTTGCTGTCGTATTTTATCCTGGCTGAATTTGATGCTCTGAAAACACAAAGCGCTGAGGCTCTCAGGGTCTGGAGCACAACAATGTCTGTCACTCCTCCAGGATCTATCACAGTTCCAGGACGACATTTACACTTTTACACTTTGGATATAAAAAACGATAGCTGTGGTAGATTGACTGTAGTTTAGAATATATAAATATGATGGCAGTGATAGATTGTAGGTTAAATTAGAACTAATGGCAGTGATGAAGTGATCTTGGATTAGGAATAAATAAACCGATAGCAGTGATGGTGGTATCTTGGATTAGGAATATAAACTATAGCAGTGATTGACTGTATTTTAGATTAGGACTATATAAACACAATAGCAGTGATAGGTTGATTGTACGCATCTTTGATTAGGACTATATATAAATATAACAGTCAGTGATTGATTGAATGATTTTTTTATCTTGGATTAGGGATATATTTACTGGAACATCCTTATCAACTGTCACTGACCACGTTTTTCTCTTTTATTCATATATGCACATCACCGCTATCATCATCATCATCATGATCATCATCATGATGTTCAGCCTCGCTACAGTCTGAGGAGTAGAACATCGCTGAGCACACAGGAAGACACATAGATACAAGATACTTGTCTGTCTCTTTCTACCTACAGTACCTGTCTCTCTCTGACAAAGCAGAATTATTAACTGTATATGATTAACTGTATTCATGATTCTTTTAAACCTATATAAGATTTTATACTTTCATTAAAGTTTTACTAAATAAAAGTTTTTTTTTTACAAGGTATTTTGTCAATGCTGAGTTTTTAATGTG
>NC_139947.1:41120560-41168060 GCF_963454915.1 Gymnoscopelus microlampas | reverse complement strand
GTGCAGTTTCCAAGCCAGGCAGTGATGCATCCAGTGCTCTCAGTGGTGCCACTTGCCAAAAAGAACACCTTGTTAGCTCATAGATCAGTTCTTTTTGGCAAATGACACCATCATACTTATGCTATGGTTTATAATAAATTATTATTATTTTATACTCCATTGTACAATGTTGTTGCTTGCCGAATATAACCGATCTACAAGCTCACAACGAGTAAGTATGAATCAGGCTTTAATCTTAACAGACATCATTTAAGATCTGTTTACCATCACACAGTGCTGCCCCCTAGTGTTATCAGCAATGTAAAGGAACCAGTAATTACATGTCTGTTACAAATATGTATAAGTTTGACATATATTTAAGGTGATCTTATTAACTAGAGGCTGATGCCCGTTGGGATTGATGTCAGTTGGGAACTCATAACCTCCGGTTATGCAATATACATTACCTATTGTACTTATCAGCTACTTGGTGGACAGACAGTCTTGTCAGTAGCCTACTATGACATCATATTGATGACATCACTGATCTCCATATATAGGTATAAAAGGGACACAGACATACAGACCGAAGGATATAGAGAGATTTCCATATATGGGCATACAAGAGACACAGACATACAGACAGATACAGAGATTTGTGGATTAAAAAATATAATAATTATGTCTGGACTAGACAACTGCAGATCCGACCGACTTCCCACGTGGCACATCACTCATTGGTTGGTTGGACAGACAGTTCTTGACAGATATGCAGGGAGTCTGGGACACACTGACACACATAGATTCCGCACATTTATAGATTGATATATTTATAGGCCTGCTGTGATTTGTGAACGACATTTGACTCAACTGGTGTTCTGTAGGACAACTCAAATGAATTCTGATAAAGTAGATAAAAGAGCTGATAAGGGTTGTAAATCCTGCTCTATGTTAATTAAAACTATTTGTAGTTAAACAGCTGAAAACCCAGTGTAAAAAGGATGAGACGAAATCAAAGACAGACACAGGCCGGTTCTCAAATTAAAAGGTTGACATTGTATTAAGAGAAAGAATCAATCCACGAGGCACCGTACAGCAAAAATATCTCTCTCCTGGTAATACAAAATGTTCAGCATTATAACAGACAGTTTATCTCTTATTAAGCCCACCCCACAATATAATATCAATCATGAACAGGGCAAAGGCTCATTTTGGTGGCACGGTAACCTGTTCTAAGGCATCATAGATAAACTGTAGCCACAACTTTCATGGGTAAGAAAGAGTAGGCCAGGGAGCAAGGACATCTTATCTTAGCAGTTATAGAACAGTCCCTTCTGAGCAAATACATCATACTTTATGCAATTATCCAAAGTGATACAATACAATAATCATACAATAATTATAATCTAATAAACTATTGATTAGAAATTATCTATCAATCCCTCATCTTGTTTATCAGTTTGGATAGGGTCAAAGGGTGTCAGTCAACCAAGCATCAGCAAGTTATCGACCCTGTGACTCTATTCAGAAATGACAACAATGGGGCAAGTCAAAATATGTAGACTTTATCTCCTAACGAGTAAACGAAGTATAGAGGTGAAGGAGATGGGGGGAAGGGGGAGAGAACATAGGGAGCACAAGATAGACAAATTCAATAATGCAATACATTTTTTTTTTCTTATTTCGATTTGCTAAAGGACTGTATTATGGAATGTTAGAATGTTGATCTCGAAGTGGGTATAGCTCTAGAGAACAGGCGGTGCACAAACTGTTTGACCAGGGGGATGAGACAGCATTGTAAGACCACCCCCCAGCCCAGGTTTCGGAGGTACGAGGCGAAGTCATCAGCAGGGAGGGGCTCACGATGACATCTGGCCATGAGGAGCCTTGCTCGTAGGTTGAGACTTTGGCGAGACCTTGGCCGGCGTAGCTGGAGGTGTTGTGGCTTTGTCATAGATGGTCAAGTTAACTCCAATGAGCTGTTATTGTATTCCTCCAGAGATAATCAGTGACATCGGCTGGGCCTGTGCGCTGTGCAACTCAAAACACATGCAGTCTCTAGAGGAAAGGAGAGAACTAATACTAGGATTAGTTCCAGCCCACCTTTAACTTAATAAAATCATAGCATTGGTATAGGCAAACTTGAGTTATGCAGAGATGGCACACTAAAATAGGATATAATGGCATATATATCAATATTGTCGACAAAAGACATAGTTTTATACCTATCTGTCCCGAGTTCGAGTGGACAAGATTGGTATGACATTGAAAGAAAATGTAATTAATTAATATAGGAAAACAGATACATTTTAGACTTAAATACCTTTTTAAATTATATTAAAAGACTATAAGGGCAAAAACAAATGGTTATTTATTCAGATAACATACACATTGTTTTACTTCTTCAAAAGGACTGTATTGTTTATTAATTTGGAAGCCAAATGGTTATATTTCTTGAGTAAATAATCAGCGTTAGTAGGATGAAATCTTACATAGACTATAGAATAATTAGAATGGTAAGTGTGTTCTATATGCTGTTAAATGAGAAAAATGACATCACCTCGTAAGTTCCCAGAATAAGGTATTATAATTATAAACAGATCCTTTCTTTATTTTGAAGGCCATCCCTTGGCAGAATGGCAGAAAGATCTTTCTTTTCCTGAAAATCCCACAATGTATGTACCACCAGGAACTTTAGCCAACATAGTCTTGTTTCCAAGAAGCTGTTGTTTCCGGTCCCGCCCCCAAGTGTGTATAGGCTCAGTCGAATTTTAGCCCTACTTCTCCTTGAAGCAATACTGTGGGTTGATATGTTAACCATTTTTTACAAAATAATTTATGGCGGGAAAAACTCACGTGATGCCTCTTTACTCACACAGACGTATAGGACCTACTTTTCCTCTTTGAGCAGTCGAGAGGCGAGGCTTCTGTCACTCAATTTAACCAGGAAGATTATTTAATCTGTAAATGAATTAAACACAGAATTACTGCGTGTAGAAAGTGTACATGAAAGGTATTTGACAAAACATAAGCTGTTTAAAACAGTTAAGAACTCTTGAAAAATAAAATACAAAGGTTTTCCATCGGAGTTTAAAGGTTTTCCATCAGAGTTTGAGACCCTCAGTCTCCCCTGGGGAGGTTTTGTACTCCTGGGGCAAGATCTGAAATGGATGAATGTGACTAAGACTGTAAGTTAGTATTTATCGTTAAATGACTATGATAAAGGACACAAAAAAACAACATCAAAAAAAGATATTAAGCAAATCACATTTAAATCTGTATTCACCAACTCCCTCCTCTTGACACAATACCATATATTCTATATACAGTATATATATAGTGTGTCAGAGAATGAATCTGCTGATGTGAATGAGAAAACCCCCCAAAAAAAACAGAAAACCAAGGAAAAAAATGAAAAAATAAATAAAATAAAATTGAAAAAAAAACAAAAAAAAAATGGGGAAAAAATGTTTAAATAAAATTATTTAAGATTAAAATATAACAATGAAAAGTAAGGAATAAACATATTTGTTCTGAGGTACATTAGAATTAGATACGGTACACAAAAATAGATCGAAATCCAAAAATTCAAAAAGTAGCAGATCTACAAGCTCAAAAACATCTTAAGTTAAAATGATAAAATATTTTCAAAACTTTTAAAATAAATCAAAATGACTTTATAATATTCTTAATATTATAGTTAATGTTCTCCAATATTGATATTAGAACATATTGAATCTTATTAGGGTTAATTTAACTGATCTATGTTTTAAATGGAATTCACTTGAGACTCAGTAGCTAACACTTCCTGCTGAAGGAATTATGGGTAGTCTAAGAGACCAGATAAGAGGTAATTTTGGAATGAGTGGCCTGTTACAGAAACAGAAATCTCCACAAGGGATTGTGGACATTGAAGTTTGCCCAACAGTTAAAATTACTATATTAGACGATCAAACTTATTCACACATGCAAACATAAAACATCTGAGGGAGAGAACAAGAGATAAGACGAGAGAGATAGACACTTTCACTAACACTCCTTTACCCCCCCTCGCTCTCTCTCACTCACACCCACACACCATAAACAACAGGCGCTCAACGAGACAGGGCGAAGAGAGGGAGAGAGAGAGAGAGAGAGAGAGTCATGCGGGGTTCATAAACTCAATCATTCATACACATACAGAACATATATATTTCAGCATCAAACTAATTTTAGAATGAGAAATATCTTATACTGACTGGGTTGAGTATTACTTATTAGTTTAAATTATATTGAATATATAATATATATATATTTCTTTGAATGTAAAACTTATTATTAGAACAAAATGTATTGGTGGTTGGATGGTTTACACTAGAGTGGTCAAAATAAAACAATTATAAATTCAAACAACCAACATTTGGACCAATGTGTGTCAGACGTTAATAATAAAATATTAATAACACTTTTTTTTTTTTTTTTTTTTTTGACTAATTAGGGTAATATCTAACCTCTATCCTTTTTGATTCATGATCTGCAGCTCATGAGTCAGAAACGGAGTTTGGCTAGTATTAGTATTGGTGACTTTGGATTGATGTCAAAAAAATGAAATAAAATAAGTCTTAAGATGACAGTTGATGAAGTGACCTAGAAAATTGTACAGCACATGTTTCTCTAACCATCTTTGTTAGGACTTTGTTATCTAGACTGCGCTGTTCTACTATGGAATGTAAACAGATAAGCTAGAGAGGAAAGGCTGCTGTTCATCTCTATATTGAGTTATGGGTCAATTAACAATGAGTATTTTAGTGTACTACTGAGAAGCTAACCAAATATCTTAAGATTTTTTTTAAATTTATTTTTATTAAACCGACAATGAAAATAAAATGAAGTTCCCTTTCTTTTTTCCTTTTTTTTTTTAAAGTAAATGGATATGAATTATTCAAAAAAATTAAATGAAATTGTACCAGGATTTATATTAATGTGTAAATCTTTCTTGGAGTTTCAGAGGAGCACAGGCGTAAGATGTTAAAATGTACACCTTACCTCTGTTGTGACCCCTCTGAAATCCACTGACCTCTGATCCCATATGGTCTTGGGTCACCAAAAAATCTTTACATCAGTAATTTGGATCTGAATGGATCTCGGCTGCCTTCTTTTGGGGTACAGTGATGCTGTAAGGTATAGAGCAGACATGGAGAATGTTTTATAACAAATACTATAGGGTGGAAATTTAACATGAAGTCAAAAATGATGGTTTTGATCAAAGAAACAAAAAGGGTGGGATTCCGTTTATGCCAGAAAATATGTCCCCGTCGTCATAAATAGAACCCCCTTAGCTATCAAAACAAAATAAAAACTAAACTATCCACTAACGAGAAAGAAAAACATAAAACGGATTTAACTTAAGACCAGCCATCAGAAACTGAACTAATGAATGTCAAATAATCAAATGGAATTAATACGCTGGTGTGCTCTGGGTGTCGTGGAGATACAGGTGGCAAGTCATAATCACACATTAGGCACAGCAGAGAAGGAACAGCCGGAGCACTCCCAGCGTCATAGGGGTCATAGGTGGGTGTCTAGCCAAGGCCAGGGCCCCAAAACCAGCAGGGAGGATAGACACTAAACACAAACAGAGCAACATTAGTGAACAAAATCAACAGTGGTATGGGGTGTGTGAGCACATACTGTAACATCAAGGACTAATTCCTTTTTAGTGTCTTTAAAAGTTACAACCAATGTGAGATTAATACTAAATGGGTTAACAATCTGAATCGTCTTTGGTAAATATATAAATGTAACAGGTATCTGCTATTTGCGGCCAGAGTGTCTTTGTCCGTTTAAAGGGGAGTGCCTCGTTTAGGTTGTAACATTTTTTCTGGGTATGGCCATATTTTCCACAACTATAACATTGCATGGTCTTATAATCTCGACGCAGGGAGAGAGAGAGAGAGAGAGACACACAGTGACAACAGATTGTTGACACGTTCAAGGGATTGAGAGAGAGAGTGAGTGAGAGAAAGAGGCTGTCAGCCCTACCCAAAGGTTAAATACTTCTGTCTGTGGCAAAGTAGAAGGTTTAAATGACTAGTTTCTTTAAAATACTCAAATCAGCAGGCTGTGTCTTATCCTAGAAAATAAGTAAATATCATACAAACGGTTTAGTGCTGATGTAATGCTGTTTAGGGGCTGAATGGATGAGATGCCTGTAGCTGGTTTTAGTGATACAGAGGTTGCCTGGGGCAAAGGAACACAGGAGAAGTCAAAGATGGCTGGTTCCTAGATAAATGGGAATGAAATCAAAATATTAAACGTATTAAAAATGAAAAATAATTGAATGGTGTATCTGGATACACTATGTTATTTACTATAATAATTCCCCTCTATTGGCACACACTGAATGTATCTGTGTGTGTCAAGGTTTAAATGATTTACAAAATCAAAGTAACTTAGGATACAGAATGTCAGTTCTGCCTGATTCATAAAATACAGATTCTGGGTTCTGCCTGAGTCATAAAGTACAGAATCTGGGTTCTGCCTGAGTCATAAAGTACAGAATCTGGGTTCTGCCTGAGTCATAAAGTACAGAATCTGGGTTCTGCCCGAGTCATAAAGTACAGAATCTGGGTTCTGCCTGAGTCATAAAGTACAGAATCTGAGTTCTGCCTGAGTCATAAAGTACAGAATCTGAGTTCTGCCTGAGTCATAAAGTACAGAATCTGGGTTCTGCCTGAGTCATAAAGTACAGAATCTGGGTTCTGCCTGAGTCATAAGTTGTGGTACCAAAAATTTAAACCAAAATAAATGAAATAATAAAACATGCAGACAAATCTAATTTTGCCTGACAACCGGTTTACAAAAGAATGATATATATATATATATACATTGCATTTATACAAGTCAAATAAACAACACCTAATTGTTGTCCATTGAACAGGCAACTGCATATATATATATATATATATATATATATATAATATTATTATTATTATTATTATTATTATTATTATTATCATTATTATTATTTTAAACTTTTATCCTAACAGATCTGAATAAATGTATCTATACAACTGCAGTTAAAAACAGAGGAACAGATGTACCAGGCAATAAATATCTATGCACACACTGGTAGACGTCTGATATGCGCATATATATGTATTGACAGTATCTGTCCAAAAAATATATATATACAACATCAATACTGATAACAATTTTACAAATATATATATATACAAGTACGGCCAATGAGCCTCGTGTTAAAGTTAATGCAATGTCAAAATTACAAGTCAAGGAACCGAACCAAAATGTAACCTGTGTCTTTGTGGTCAGCTGGACGGAGAATCCCCACGCGTTTGAGGAAAGTCTGTGAGCCGCTTGTCTCCAAAAACAATATTTGAAAAAGAGGCTGATTCTAAGATAGCTGACCGGAAAGAGTCCTCGCGCGAAGAGGAGTCGTCCGGAGCCCCTCAGAGTCGACCGCGAAAAAGAAAGATGGGAAAAAAATTCGGAATTTTAAGACTGATTCTAAACGCACCGTCCGAGAAAAATATTAATAATAATTATGATAATAATGTCGGACAGGCCTTTAACCGTACGAAGGACCAATTGATAAAGTAGATAAAAGAGCTGATAAGGGTTGTAAATCCTGCTCTATGTTAATTAAAACTATTTGTAGTTAAACAGCTGAAAACCCAGTGTAAAAAGGATGAGACGAAATCAAAGACAGACACAGGCCGGTTCTCAAATTAAAAGGTTGACATTGTATTAAGAGAAAGAATCAATCCACGAGGCACCGTACAGCAAAAATATCTCTCTCCTGGTAATACAAAATGTTCAGCATTATAACAGACAGTTTATCTCTTATTAAGCCCACCCCACAATATAATATCAATCATGAACAGGGCAAAGGCTCATTTTGGTGGCACGGTAACCTGTTCTAAGGCATCATAGATAAACTGTAGCCACAACTTTCATGGGTAAGAAAGAGTAGGCCAGGGAGCAAGGACATCTTATCTTAGCAGTTATAGAACAGTCCCTTCTGAGCAAATACATCATACTTTATGCAATTATCCAAAGTGATACAATACAATAATCATACAATAATTATAATCTAATAAACTATTGATTAGAAATTATCTATCAAATTCAGTAGCTAATTAAGCAATATTACACTCAAGGGGGTGCATTATCAGGATTATTGGCACTTGACTGAGGGGAGTGCCAATAATCACGATAAAGGCACACCCTCGCTCGAGTGTGATATTGCAATTATACAACAGTTACCATCAAAATAAAGCATATCAAAATGTATTCATATTGCGGGACAATTCTCTCTCTAAATAACAACCTTTCTGCGAATGTGTATCTCTGTTATCTTGAAAATACATGGGGACAGAGCACAGAGTCCTTGTTTACTCTAGCCTGGAAACCAGATGAATCTGCCTTTGCAAAAAAAAAAGTTGTGATTGGATTTCACTCCCTCTGAAGTAGTGAGGGACCAATCAGGGCCCAGCATGCAAATGTGGGGCGGGTTTATCACCAGAGGCATTTTTTTATTCGCCCCTTGGAGGTTCCACCGTTATTATTATACCTCTATGGGTTCCACACAGAGATTCCAGACTAATATCTATGCATGTGATATCAGTCTGGCCATGCCAGGCTATGTTTACTCAGCCACACTAGACAACCTTTCTCAGACTGGACACATAGAGAAACAGAACTTAACTGTTAGCTCAATCTCATTGTCTTTAAGATATTCTATATAAAAATGTAGCTATGGCCGCAAACATCCCATGCAAACTGCTAGCCTAGCCACTTAGCCGGCTCTGCTCTGCAAGATTCAGTCTGATCAGCCCAGCTGATTTTTATATTTTGATTAGGTGTGCTGTCATGAGTCATGACTCATGCTCGTTTGAAGCAAGGGTAGATAGCTATTTCTACCAGTCAAATGGCTTCGTTGGAACTACCTGTGGTATACCACAGAAACCTTGTGTTATAAATATGTAATAAGTAGCCTACACTCACTTATTGTAACCTAACGCCATCTAGTACCACAGTATTGGTAGGGTAGTATCTGTATTGAGCAGGTTGTCCTGAAAAAAATTGTGGACCATATTGTCATGTATGACTCCAGAGAATGTCTCTCCTCTCCTCTTCTCTTAACGATTTAATCCGAAGAGATGTGCTTTAATTTGTTGTCAAGGAAACGGAAAATTGTGAGGGGAGCGCATGTGTGTGTCAGAGAGAGAGAGAGAGAGAGAGAGAGAGAGAGAGAGAGAGAGAGAGAGAGAGAGAGAGAGAGAGAGAGAGAGAGAGAGAATTACATGCAACATGCAACACCCCCTCCCCCCGTCTCTATGTCAGTAGGACAAACCAGCATGGATGTATTTGAACAGACACCTATTTTCTTCTCAAATCGTTAATAACGATTGTGTGCGTGCGTGTGTGTGTGTGTGTGTGTGTGTGTGTGTGTGTGTGTGTGTGTGTGTGTGTGTGTGTGTGTGTGTGTGTGTGTGTGTGTGTGTGTGTGCGTGCGTGCGTGCGTGCGTGTGTGCGTGTGTGTGTGTGTGTGTGTGCGTGCGTGCGTGCGCGCGCGCGCGAGGACCTCCTCTGCCCCCTCCCCCCGCCCCCCACCGGTTGACCTACTGTAGGCTAGTAGCTGCTGCTGAGTCTGCTGCCGCTCGCCGGTCGACAGCAGCGGGCAGCCCACTCCTCTCTACTCCTCTCCTCTCCTCTCCTCTCCACTCCTCCAGAACCTCCTCCTGCAGGCAGACTGCATTACATTCATAGCGTAGGACGGAGGACCGGGCCGGGGCTTCATACGGTCTTTTACACTCGGTTCAGTGTGCTCTTTCCGTGGTGTGACCGACCGGGAGGCTCGTGTCTCCCCCAGCGGAGGCTTTTAATGACAGGATTTGTGTTTTGTTGTGCGGTGTACATGGACAAGAGCAGCGCGCTGCGGGGTGAGCAACATCTACACACACACGTATGGGCTGCACGCACGTGCACGCGGATACACATTTCAAACACACGAATCGAATGCACACAGGTACCGCGAATATACACTCAAATACACGCGCATATGTACACGCGAATATATAAGACATGTACTTGCATTGCATAGCGTGTGCACACACGTTAACGCAGATATTCCCACATATACACACACACACACAACTGTATGCGGATCGGATGCACACACACGTGCACACGCGCGGTTTGACCGACATTCTCCGCAGTGAATGTAGGCTGTATGGCCGCGCGCACGCACTGCTCGCTCTACATGTTTCTCTACCTCTACATACATCTGTTACATCTGTCTGTCTGTCTGTCTGTCTGTCTCTCTCTCTACCTCCATCTCTCTCCTGCATCTCTCTCATCTTCATGTCTCTCTACATCTACATACATCTGTCTGTCTCTAGCCTACATCTGTCTCTTCTCTCTCTCTCTCTCCCTCTCTCTCTCTCTCTCTCTCTCTCTCTCTCTCTGTATGTCTACCTCCTGTATCTCTCCTGTATCTCTCTCATCTTCATGTCTCTCTCTCTCTACCTCCATCTCTCCTGTATCTCTCTCATCTACATGTCTCTCTCTACATCTGTCTCTCTCTCTGTCTACCTCCATCTCTCTCCTGTATCTCTCTCATCTTCATGTCTCTCTCTACATGTCATCATGTGTCAGTATCTGCCTGTCTCTCTGTCTTGCAGCAGCAGTAGCATGTAGCTCTCAAAGTGATGCTAAACAGACAGATGATTGACAATGTATCTAATCCCAGATGAATAACATCCCAGATGCTGTGTACTGTATGTGGTGTGCGTGTGCTTGATTTAAATAGAGCAGGGACATCATGTGGGGGATGGGGGTCGTGTTACTATTGATTATTATTTGACATATTGACATTCTGCAGGGGACATGGGGTGTGTCGTCGACTCTCTCTCTCTGTGTGTGTGTGTGTGTGTGTGTGTGTGTGTGTGTGTGTGTGTGTGTGTGTGTGTGTGTGTGTGTGTGTGTGTGTGTGAGGGGGGTGCATATGGGATTTGCATTTAAAATCTTTCAGAAGCAAGTCAAACCAAATGTGTTGTGGGGGTGTCATCTCATCTGATACAACATATAGTTGTGTATGTGCCTGTGTGCTGGTTTAAGCTGCAGGTGGGTGTGTCTGCCAGTCTGCAGGCACTATAACAATGTGTTGATGTGTTTGTGCCCATCTGTGACCTGCTATGTGTTTGATCTTTAGTTGTGTGTGTGGGGTGGGGGGTTGTGTGTGCGTGTGCGTGAGCATGCGCATGCTGAGATTCGATCAATACAGGGACACAGAAACATGATATTTCTCAAGAAATTAAATGTATGTCCACTATGTCTCTAGGCTTTGTACTCCTTGCTATTGGTTGATTGTAATGATGCTATAAAGATATAAGGTTCAACTCCCTGCCCTGGCAATGTGTTGAGGTGTCCCTAGGCAAGACACTTATAACCTCTAACTGCTTCCCCCCTGCGCTCAAGTCTGACCACTTGGGCAGCAATCAGCTGGCTAGAGCTGAAAACTGAATTTCCCCCGTGGGATCAAATAGGTCTAATTACATTATTATTATCATCCTTGTACTTCTTACTAGCGATGGTGTTGCTGCTCTAGAGTCTGATGTACTCCTTACTGTTGGTTCATTGTAATGTCGCGGCTCTAGGATCTGATCGTTGTACTCCTTACTATTGGTTAATGCTGCTGATCTAGGATTGGACCCTTGTACTCCTTACTATTTGTTATCTATTCTAATGTTGCTGATCTAGAATGATCTGATCCTCATTATTGGTTGATTGTGATGGTACTGATCTGCGATCTGATCCTTGTACTCCTTACTGTTGGTTGATGTTGCTGATCTAGGATCTGATCCTTGTACTCCTTACTATTAGTCTATTTTAATGATGTACAGAAGGATCTGATCCTCCTTATTATTGGTTGATTGTAATATTACTGATCTGGGATCTGATCCTTGTACTCCTTACTATTGCCGGATTGTAAGTGACGCTAGTAGTAGTTAGCTTGAATGTCTCTGTGCAGTCAACTATTTCAATCATCAAGGACCATGGCCTGTCACAGACCTGATCTACAGAGGCAGCCCATGTAACAATGTCAGTTTAACTCGGCATGACATCACCCCTGGCACCCTGAAAAAAAGAAAGAGGCTAATACAATGAGCAGGGAGAAGATGTCTTGGAGTTTAAAGATCAACCTAATGAATTGAGGTCTGTAGCTTCTTTTTGAAGCTCTTTGGGATGCTAGTGTATAAATTTGGGGTAGATCAAACGCTGCGTTCATGATTCATGCCTTTTTTTGTTGCTCACTGACCCACAGACGGACTTATATGGATTGGACAGGGGCGATAATATAATCTCCGTCACTCGGCTGAGATAATAATAATAATAAACTTGTATACAGTAGCAGTCCTTAATATGCAATGCAGTGCCAGTAAAATGTGGGACATATAAAGAAACACACACGCACACACGCACGCGCGCACGCGCGCACGCACGCTCACACGCACACACACACACACACACACACACACACAAACACTCCTCTTGCGGCCTGGACATGATTTGGTCAACTGTCGTGGGCAGAGTCCCCTGTAGTGTACTTACAATCATAAAAACTATTATCAATACATACTTATGATTATATCAATATACCATTACATCATGATCAATACATTATTATCACTATTACCAGTATGATATTATCATTATCAATACCATCATTAACATTATTAGTGTTGTTAACAGTATTACTGTTATTGTCATGATTAGCATATTTATTACTAATATCAACTTCATTATTTATATCTAACATTCATTCATATTCATTCATTATCTTAATCACAAGCAGACCCATAGACAGATAGGTGGTACCGTTGAGGCAGAGTGGGTTGTGCTGGCAGTATTCTCTGCCTTGCCAAAGGGCATCATGACCAGTAGTTTGCCTGGAGACTGCTTCACTACACCCTTTGTAGCCTGACGGAGCTCAAGCTTTCCACTGCCTGCCTACACACACACACACACACACACACACACACACACACACACACACACACACACACACACACACACACACACACACACACACACACAAAGGCACACACACACACACACACACACACACACACACACACACACACACACACACACACACACACACACACGGCATGTACACAGAGAGAGGGAGAGAGAGAAAGATCAAGATTTTTTTTTTTACAATAAATTGAAAACAAATATTTCATGACATCCTATTGTGTTTTTTTCCTGCCAGGGAACACAACCTGTAGGTGAGACAAAATAATCATGCAGAAGGTTTCATTGTATTTTTGTAGACATCCATTTTGGAAGGAAAAGAACCCATAGTGCATGGTATCACGTCATTTCCAGTGTCAGATCAGACCAGACACACTTGTCGGAGATGCCGCCTGGATTGTTGCAATGTGTGACATCCTATCACCGATCAGTCACAGCAACGCAAGACACCCGCTTTGCAAGACAGAAAGTTGTGTAGTGTGAACTGGTCAGGGATCTGACAACTTTGTGGCAAATCTTCCAGTGTGTGCCTGCCATAATTAGGCACACAACTCAACTCATTGTGTCTGTGCTTACACCTTGTGTTATGTTTGGTCTGTATATTCCCTAGCTTTCAGACACTGTCTCTGTCTCGGCTGTCTCTCTACTGTCTGACTAAGTAAAGAATCCTCTCTATAAATAGCACATACTTCATAGCCTTTATTCGTAATGACATTAGTTGGAGCACAAAGTCAACTCTTAACTGAAAATAACTACAGAATAGAGCCCCTTTCACACAGGGAGTAACACAACATCTGTGTAATCACTTGGGATTGTGAATAGGCAATTGTTTCTACACATCGCATAGAAAAAAAGTTCAACACAATTCAACTCTTGACGTCAGATCACCCGTGCCCCCATACCTGAATGCTCGCCTCTCATTGTAAATTAATTACCAGGTAATTTCCCACGTGAATGGGCCTGAAAACCACAAATGATTGTACTGGAATGTGGAGATGTCTGTTATGTAGTATTCATGATCAGTCAGACAATGGATTCAGTCGAACACTTGACCAATATAGAACCCTGTAAACACTGAATATTCTATCAGCTTCTAGAACAAAAGAGGAGTGACTCAGCAGAAATTGGATGTATTGATCAGGGAGGACGTCATTGATTATCAGCTAGAGGAAGAGGAGACGATGTGTATGTGTGCGGCTTGGTAAAGGGGAGGGAGTGAGTCTGGTGGGTTCAGTATAATTATTGATTCTTCATTTTTTGGGGGCTTTTTCTGCCTTTATTTTTTGGGATTGTACAGCTGAGATGGACAAGAAACAGGGAGAGAGACGGGTAGTGACACACAGGAAAGGCAGTTGGGCTAAGGAATCGAACCCACGACTCACTGTCAGGCTGCATTACAGCATATATGTGGTATGCGCCTAGACCGCTAGGCCATCAGTATCAGTATGTGTATATCTATCCATGAATCGATTAACGATTTAAGCATTATTTTATACTTTATCACACAACAAAGTTCTGCAAAAATAGTGAAAATAGCAGGTTTCTTCCTTTCCATTTCCCACCAAGGGGTTTTGCTTGCCGATTGAGGGTCAAAGGACAGGTTGCCGTTTGGTTTTCAATTGATATGGAGAACAATAATATATTAAGTGACTTTGATTTCTTAAAAAAGTACTATATAAAATTGAGGTATTATTATTATTATTAATAACCCTAGCTAAATATGTAATGATATAGATATTGATGAATGTAATTAAAGGAGCACTTCACCCATTTTCAACCTATCATATAATTGGTCCTCCTCACTAATGCTCATTATAAGATGGCACCATATCTGTCTACTCGCTCTGTGTCTCAGGGGAAGGCTTGTCTTTCTTCATCTCCAAAGAAAGAAGTGGGAGATCAGTCGGTTGAAAAGTGTGAAAAAGTTGCTGAATGCAACTCCCTCCACACCGCATCTCTCTCCACACCACATCGACAGTCGGCTACTAGTATGGTGCTAATTAGTATGGTGCTAATTATGGCTTGACGTTCGCCTTTCAACAAAAAACACATGAACGTGTGCATGCTTAAATCATTTGAGAAATCATAGCAGTAAAGATGACCACTGCACAGCAGGGGGCTTAAAGGTTATACTTTAACTAAACTGTATTTAGACTATTTTGGTTAGGGGTGCACCGATGACCGATATTATGAATCATAATAAAAAGATACATTTATCAATAACAAAAAAGCACACAAAGACACCAATAACGAATATTTAGGGTACATTTTGTACCCGTGTTTAATTATTAAATATGGGTTCCTTATCAATCCCACTATCAATCCTTTTCTATTGTTGGTAGTTTGGCAAATGTTAACACTTTGGCTTTCCAAATATATTTCAAGCAGACAGATGGCAATGTGTCACTTTAAAGGTCTAGTGTATACTTTATCGTACTGCAAAGTGCAAACCCCCCCCACCACCACCCGACACACACTTTTCGTTCACAGTATGTGCCTACAGCCAGCGGCAGCGCGATGCGCATACAGCCATCTGGTCATTTTGCTTCAGCTTAAAGATCAATATATTATCAATAGCTAGAATGATTAGTAAAAATTGGCACAGCAGCCTGATAATATCTGCTACTCACCATATTGGGCATTAGCTGTCCAACATTATCATCATAATCATCATCATTTTCAATTGATAACATGGTCAATCAACCCTGTATATCTATTAGTTGGAGAATGAGCGCTCATGCTTGTGATGGTTAAAACTAAATTGAAACCTACAGTATATTAGTAATATCTGTTGCTTCAGTTCAGTTGTATTTTACAGACCTTCATATTATAAAGAACTTCCCCTTAGACAAAAGCAGGACAAATCACTTATGATTATAGTCAATTATAGACTATATCGCTTAGTGCTAATTTATATTTGCTTTCAGAGAATATCTGACTGCTGACGGCTGATTAAGTGCAGACATTACACAGGCACCATACATTCTATGTCCTGGTGTTTGAACAAGAGCCACACACAAACGCACACACACAGTCACACACTTTACTATGTGTCTGCATTTTGAGCAAACGTGCGCTGTAGTGATATAGCCTACTAAAAGTCTGTGCGCTGCATGCAGACATAGATTTACTGCGAGCACTTCCACAGAAAAAACTATAGCGTACCGCTCCTTGCAAAGGCCACCCCGCTGCTATCAATGGTCAAAAACCAACTAGAGCTTGCTGTGCGCACACAGATTTTAGGCCGCAGGCGCTTTCCAACACTTATCAACGCCAGCCTCGTTTTGGTGTGTTGGGTCCTTTAAGTTGATATATCAAGATATCACAGATGTCTCTTGGACATGAGGAGACATTAGGCTACGGTGATTCTGACCGCAGCACGGCTACTGCGTTTGGTCCGCCTCTCCTTTCCATGAAATGTTTGGGAGAGCTTTCGTTTCCCCCACATCTCCTGACATTATTATATCACATTTCTTAATGGTAATGGGAGATAACACTGACGAAGGCCTGCGTGCCGAAACACGTCTGTTTGGTAGACTGCTGCTGTGGATCATAAACATTATTAAAAAAGACTCCTAAGACCTCTACAGAGAGTGCGGATTGTATCTTCTGTTATGTGAATCTGCACCCAGTATATTCTTAAATGTTTCCACACTGTCCTCGAGCTGAGCGAGCCTTTCACTTGAAATGGTAATGGGAGCTGACATTCTGATTGGTTTAATTAATGTAACACCTTAAACTCACCCATGACTAATTCAGAGGCTTAAATGCCACCCCTTTGCACCATGCAGCAAAACTTCATAACACACTGTCTAACTAGCAAAATTGGCATAGACACACCCCGACACAATTTGCGCCCTGCATTCTGCGCCTATATCGTCTAAGTAGGGCCCAAAGTGTGTAATGGGTTGGCACCTGTGGTGGCACTTCCAATTCCAGGGGTGGCCCATGCCACCCGAGGCCATCCCTGGACACGCCACTGTAGACTAATTAGATAATGATCTCTTTCCTCCTTCATCCTCCTATAATTCTACAAAGCTGTGAGAGTGGTGTTAGGGTGGTGAACCCAAATCTCTTCTGCCCGGTTCTCCTCAGTGGCTGGAGCAATCTGAATTTGCACACAGCCATTGACCATTACCATGTGCACGGAACAGCAAAGCCCGTTTCGCTTTCCCCAAATGTCAGCTGTTTATTAGCGTTTTTGTGTTCGTTGGCTCCCGGGTTGCCAGATCATGTGCGCACATCCCCCCATGGGTATGGACTAGTTCTATTAAATAGTAAATAGTAATCATGTATCTAATGCCTTCTCTTCTCTTCTCTTCTCTTCTCTTCTCTTCTCTTCTCTTCTCTTCTCTTCTCTTCTCTTCTCTTCTCTTCTCTTCTCTTCTCTTCTCTTCTCTTCTCTTCTCTTCTCTTCTCTTCTCTTCTCTTCTCTTCTCTTCTCTCCTCTCCTCTCCTCTCCTCTCCTCTCCTCTCCTCTCCTCTCCTCTCCTCCCCTCTCCTCTCCTCTCCTCTCCTCTCCTCTCCTCTCCTCCAGGTCTCACCTCCAGTTCTAGGTGTTTAACTAAGAGTCTTTCTCTGGATCCAACCTGCTCCCCCTGTTCTCACCAGGGGACCCTGGAGGCAGAGGCAGACACGCCCCCGCGACTAAGCTCCGACCCTGGGCCCAGCTCCTGCCCAGGTCCCCTGGACTCCCTGGACCAATATGACCAGTATAAGGTTGTAGGCTCAGCTGGGAGCTTTTGTTCTGCTTCTAACAGGGTTCTGGTGAACGATACTGGACCTCCAGAACTACCAACCACCATGCTAACACTTGGTCCGGTGCCGGCCAAGAGCAGACCCCCACTGCCAGGACCTAAACCCCAGGGTGAGGACAGGATGTGGTTGAGCGTGTGCATGTGTGCGCGCGTGCATGCGTGTGTGTAAATAACTCGGCAGGATTTGGCATGAATGAACAGTCAATGCTGTGTCCATTCTATTCTGTTCTACTTTATATTATGCTATTCTATATTTTTCTATTCTATTCTAGTAATAATAATAATTTATATAGCGCTTTTCTAAGTACTGAAAGTCATGTTTGTGTGATGAACAAAGAAAACAATTTTATTAGAAAAAAAAGAGAAGATTCCTCTGCAGATGATTTAAAGGAGTAGTTCACCCAAAACATAATTTATTTTCTATCAATTACACACCCCATGAAGCCTTGAATTCATGGAGATTGTTTTGTTTTTGTCGCATTCCTAAGCCAAATATTTCAGTCTCCGGTTGAAGACTCAAAAGAGTCTCCTACTGAGTCTCCTATTGACTGAAGACCCGGTAATCAAATTATTGACTCAAGAATGCGACAAAAACAAAAAAATCTCCATGAATTCAAGGCTTTATGGGGTGTGTAATTGATAGATTTTTTTTGGGGGGTGAACTACTCCTTTAAGTGATGAAAACAAATCTCATGTCAACCTAATCTCTCTCTCCTCCCCAGTCCCACCAAAACCCCCGCATCTCCAGCAGCAGGGGGGAAGTAGGCCACGCCCCCGTGCCCCCGACAAGCCCCTTCCACCACCCCCTCCCTGTCGACCTCTCCCCACTGACCCGAACCCCCGCTCCGATGGAAGTTCCTCCCCCAGCTGCGTCCTATCACTCATTGAGAAGTTTGAGAGGTAGGTCCTGATTGGTCAATATTTACATCCTTCATCCTTCATCCTACTCATCCTACTCATTGGCTTTGATCTCAGACTCTGATCATCAGTGCACTCAGACTATGCAGCGGGTTTTGCCCTTTTGGGTGCTTTAAAGACCTGTGCTGTTAGAATGACAAAATATCTACAGTATATCCATTTGTCCCTCTGCACATTGCATCTGTATATCTGTATCAGACTATCGCTATTCACACTTAAAGTGTGAATTGCAATGAAGAAGGCTGCCTACATAAATTATCACATTGCCCTTAAATAGCTGTGCTATTTGACAGAGATTCTTTTGCAAATCTTAATACCCATATAGAATAACATTGTAGTTTTAAGTGGTGTATACATAATTGATAGGGTTCAAGGTTGTATTTGATTGTTACATCTTATGCACTGGTACATATAAGTTAAACTTATTTTTGTACAGCTTCCTTTCAGAGAATGTAGCAGCATACGTAGGTAACAATAATAAAAGTAAAGAAAAAAAGAAAAAGGAAAGCAAAATAGAGAATACAGTCAGTAGTTTTATACTACTAGGATAAAAAAAAAGATCAGCGTATCTACAATGTACGTACAGTATATGCTTGGCATATTATATTCACCATCAGCATTTATCAGGGAAAGTCACACACTCAAAACTCAGATGCTTTATTTATAGGCCAATGTTTTGCTAGAGACCTGCTTATTATTTTAGACCTGGTCGTTATGTAAGACCCGGTTATTATTTGAGTTCGGCTAATCTGCTTACAGTGATTCATATTAAAAGACTTGATTGATATCACATGGACATGGCTAACTAGGACAGATGCAAGTATAAGAAATGTAAATATAAGTTACATTTGTATGTGTGTGAAATTGTTATTATAACTGATTACTAACACTGTTGGATGCTATGGTGTTGAAGAGAGGTTTTATTTACCTTGAGTATTTTGTGTGTGTGTGTGTGTGTGCGCGCGTGCCCGCACGCGCGTGTGTTACAGGGAGCAGATCATTGTGGTTCCAGACATCACAGGGGGGGTTCCATGTAGAATCCCTCCTCCACCTTCCTCACCCCCGTCATCATCCTCAGCTGAGCCCCCTGCCGAGACCCTCAGGGTTCAGGACCCTGATGACGTCACACCGCAAGAAAGAGAGGAGGCTGGTGGTGATGATGATGATGAAGAATTAGGGTGTGTGTGTGCCAAGCGTCTGTCAGTGGAGTCAGGTTACAGTGCCTCTGAGGACCCTGTTGCCGTGGAGATGAGAGGTCAAGAAGTCACCGAGAGCCAATCGGAACGC
This sequence comes from Gymnoscopelus microlampas, assembly GCF_963454915.1. NCBI lineage: Eukaryota > Metazoa > Chordata > Actinopteri > Myctophiformes > Myctophidae > Gymnoscopelus > Gymnoscopelus microlampas. The sequence goes on along the minus strand of NC_139947.1, from coordinate 41,148,078 downwards.
TTGTCCCTCCCCTCCTCTCAGACGGACGGGAAGCTGGCCAATCGGGACAGTGGCATCGACAGCATCAGCTCCCCGTCCCACAGCGAGGAAGAGGGGGGCGTGATCTACCCCTGTAGCCCCGCCCACATCCTCCCCCGTCTCTCCAGCTCCTCCTCCTACGGCGGCGAGGGAGGGGCGGGACAGGAGGCGAAGCTAGGAGGAGGAGAGAGGAGGGTCTTCACTGAGGAGGGGGACAGCGACCTGGAAGAGGAGCTGACTCTGGTCCTGACAGAGAAACAGGAAGACACAGAGGACTCTATTGAGATACACAAACGTCAGCAAGACAGGCTGGACTCTATTGAGGTACACCAACACAGACAGACTGACAGTCACACTGTTTATGTCAGTGGTCCCTCAAATAAATTACAATATTTGACCGCGGACCCCCATCTGAACATATTTTGTGGCATGGACAGATATATAAATATTTCAAACTTAAGCCTCATTTTCTGAAGAAAATAGCAGATCTACAAGCTCACAACTCATCATATCCACTTTGAGAACCACTGGTTTATGTAAAGCAGGGATTCTCAACCGTTAACATTTCTGGGACCTCCAATTTGATATGCATTAGCCCACGGATGACTATTTGATATGATATTTTGCTCTGGGAACTCTGGTCTAAGATCATTTTTAGTGTTAGACATGATTTGGTCTAATATGTCATTTGGTCCCGAATTTATTTTTTTTTCTTGGGTTAAAATGTTTATGTAATAATGGGAAAGGTTAACTATCAATAATTTAGGTGAGGACCCCCTGGAACCCACTCAAGTGAGGCTGGGAAATTAACCGAAATTTGGAACCAATAACCGATTTAATCTTTCTAGCATCTTATAATAACAACACAAATATGAGATATAAATGATCTCTATAGAATTATCTCTCCTGATTGGATAAAACTACTATCCTGGGCAGAACTTGTATTTTATGTTTCCTAATGAGCTGGAGAGACGGGGAGACCCCTGTTACTGAACACCAAAGCAGTGATTACTATTGGAATATAGAACCTGTGAGAACTACAGTACAAATCAAAAGGACCCTCGGGATTTTACAGTAAAGTCATGACCTCTGATCTTTAAAACACAGGATGTACTTCCTGCTGTTTGTCTCTGTAGCGTGCTTTCAAATGCCACCGCAAAAGGGTCAGAGGCCGTTCCCATTGGCTCGTAGTCCCGCGAGTGATGTTTTGACAGGGATGTTGTTTGCTATGAGAATATACACACTAATGCGGTTATATCAAGGCGATGACGCAACGTAATTTTATATTTATATTATATAAACTGCAGGTTGGCTTCCACTCTTAGTTCTTTTAGATTGCGTTTTAAAACACCCTTCTCACCTTTTTCGTGTCGTTTATTTGCAGACGCTAAATTATTTTTAAATCTTTATGTGCTAATAAATAAAACTCAAAACTCAAACTCAACAATAGCTGATGACCCAAGACGATGATGAGGCACATTAGTTAATTCATTAGAAAGATGAGGCGTTATAGTGACTCACCTTTAACATTTATATAGGCTACTCTAGAATTATTATATAAGTTGGGTGGCATATAGACCTACTTATTATTATCCTACAATTTAGCGTCTGTTTGGATTCCAGGGGCGCGGCCTCTGACCCTTTTGTGGTGGCATTTGAAAGCAACTGTCTCTGTAGGACATAGAGCTCTGGTTATTATTTGTATAATAATGGAACTGTCAGTTTTTATCAGTTTGATCTGACTTGTCTTTACATTTTTGTGATGTTTGTCTTTGATTCACTCTCTGTCTGTCTGTCTGTCTGTCTGTCTGTCTGTCTGTCTGTCTGTCTGTCTGTCTGTCTGTCTGTCTGTCTGTCTGTCCAGCTGTCTGTCCAACAAAGGGTGTTCAACATCGCAAATGAGCTGCTCCATACAGAGATAGCCTACGTCTCCAAACTACACTTATTGGACCAGGTAAATAAATTGTGTGTGTGTGTGTGTGTGTGTGTGTGTGTGTGTGTGTGTGTGTGTGTGTGTGTGTGTGTGTGTGTGTGTGTGTGTGTGTGTGTGTGTGTGTGTGTGTGTGTGTGTGTGTGTGTGTGTGTGTGTACACTTAAATTGGAGAGTGTACAAATGTAACCAACTGGGGTCCATTTGGCTGCAATTGTACACTCTGAGTTACAAATGTATAAATTAACACTGAGTATTTTGCTATCAGTGTTTCCCCTGTATGCATTCAACAGTATGATCACCGCTGAATTGTTATATAAATTATTTTTATTATTATATATTTTTTGACAATGCAAGACTGCTCCGTCTTTATACAATAGAGTGATATTATTTTGCACTATCAGTAAGGATGCTTCATGTCACACTTGTAAGGTGAGGAGAGGACCGACTCATTGAAAGAGTTACGAGACACTCTTTCGAAACATTCACATTACTAGAGCATTTTTCTTGTTCTTGTTGTTATCTCTGAGCACACACAAACAAATTCAAAATCAGCTGTAAATAGTTTTTTTTGCAATAAATGTTTGAATATTATCATGGGAATATTGTCTGTTTACTTACAATGGAAGTCTAGGGGTTGTTCTAGGCATTCTCTCAATAGATCGGGCTCCGTCTATTTACTGAAGGGCGTATCGCTTCATATCAATTTACTTTACGCTTACCTGGTACTCTCTAAGCATAATCATATTAAATCAAGTTTCAACAATCATGATCAAGATTATCATTTGCCGAAGACAAAAAACAACAACAACAACAACAAAATAACAGATTTGGAAGCAATTATCGCATCTCAACGCAATGTGTGGATACCTAGATTTGTTTGTTTTGTCAAGAAACAACACTGTTGCACAATGGAGTCTAAATAAAGCTTGTTACAACATAACATTCCAATCATCTGATTGGAATGTGCAAGGAAACATCTGTGAAATAAACATTTGGAAGATCCATAATGATCTTGCATACAAAAAGATAGAAACCTCAGTATTGCCCGTACACAGTGTTGCCCGAGTGTTTTGACTGGAAGCGGTTCGGTCCACAGGGCCACAATGACTGTAACACCGGTCAATATCAAAAACACCTTACTTCTTATTTTGAGGGCAAATTCTTTTTTTTTAAATTAATTATATATATTGACCGCTGCTGCTACAACTTAATCCTAGGGGAAACACTGACTGTGTACACATGTAATGTATGATATCAATTATACATTGCTCCTTTCATCTCCTCTCATCTCTAGGTTTTTTGTGCCAGGCTCCTGGAGGAGGCCAGATCTCGCTCATCGTTTCCATGTGATGTTGTTCAAGGAATCTTCTCGAACATCTGCTCTATCTACTGTTTCCACCAGCAGTTCCTCCTGCCAGCCCTGCAGAAACGCATGGAGGAATGGTCAGGATTATTATTAGTAGTAATAGTGGTTGTAGTTGTAGTAGTAATAGTACAGTAGTAATAGTAGTTAATTTTCTTTTAGTTTTTTCTTTCTAATGTAATTTAATCATTTTGTTTATTTTTCTTGATGTTCTGTGTAAAGCACATTGAATTGACTTGTTGTGGAAATGTGCTATACAAATAAAATTGCATTGCCTTGCCTAGCAGCTGCAGCAGTAGTAGTAGTAGTTGTATAAGTTGCAGTAGTAATAGCCGTAGTAATATTAAACAAATGTACCTGGGGTTTGCAAAGCCTGCCCACACCAGGATATCATGTTCTATGACTCTTGATATTGAACTTGACCCTTGATCTATTCAACCCAAAACGCAAGCCTCCGATCAGCTACAGACACACACAAGAAAAAAATGCTGTTTGTCATTTTGATGCATACTACAATGCAACAAGATTTCATCATGGGCTGAGCCAAGTCCAATGACACCCCACAAGGCCCCTTTTGAAACATTCCTGAAGTAGGCAGGGTCCCGGGAGGTTGAATGCTGATCAGTGTGAAAATATTTTCTGTTCTTCTTTGCCCTGTGACAAATGGTGTTATGTGAATCTCTCTCCTCTCCTCTCCTCTCTAGGGATGTGAATCCTCGTATAGGAGACATTCTACAGAAGTTAGCTCCGTTTCTAAAGATGTACGGAGAATATGTGAAGAACTTTGACACAGCAATGGAACTGGTGACTGCCTGGATGGAGCGATCAACCCAGTTTAAAACTATAGTCCAGGAAATACAGGTACACGCACAAAATACCCATATAGACACAGATAAACATAAACATACATGTATACAAACACAGACACACAACAGAAAGTACACACAAATCACACTGTTCCATCAGTCCTTGGAAGACTTTATTGAATGATATTACTGGTTGTAAGTGATTGGTTTGTTTAGTTTATTGATTGTACTGATTAGTGATATTGATTGTATTGACAGAGAGAAGAGCGTTGTGGGAACTTGACTCTGCAGCATCACATGTTGGAACCAGTCCAGAGAATCCCTCGATACGAACTGCTGCTCAAAGACTACCTGAACACCCTGCCTACCGACGCACAGGACTACACAGACGCACAGAGTAAAACACACACACACACACGCACACGCACACGCACACGCACACGCACACGCACACGCACACGCACACGCACACGCACACACACACACACACACACACACACACACACACACACACACACACACACACACACACAGAGAGAGAGTAACATACACATCCAGAACAGACAGCCTCCAGATGCAAACAATTAGGCTTCTCAAAGGCCCTGAAAATTAAGGCCTGGCCCTCCTAACTGGGCCAAAACTGGGCCGGCCCGAACAATTACCATAATGTTAGGCCCGAAAACCAAAAAGTAACAGAGGAAAAAAAAGGAAAAACAAGAAAAGAAAAAATATATATTTATATATATATTTTTTTTTCATTTGAAAAAATACATAAATAGCCGATCTACAAGTAGATCTGCTATTTTCAAAAGATTTTTATACAATTTATAAATGTGATAACTTTCATCATTTGATGACATTCTGCATAATGAGTACTTTCTACTTTTGGTACTTGAATTACATTTTTATACCAATACTTTTGTACGAATACTTTCGGACTTTTACTTGTAACGAGTATCTAACTTTTACTCAAGTAAAACATTTGAGTACTTTTTCGCCCACTGATAATTTGTCTCTGTTGTAGAATCCCTGGAGCTCATCGCCACGGCAGCAGAACACTCCAATGCTGCTATCAGGAAGATGGTGAGAGATCAGTCATATTTACTATCATAATTCATATAAATGAGTTGCTGTCGGGTGGAAACCTTGTATGTCCAAAACCATTACGTTTTTGTTATCATCTTAAAAACATTTGAAAATAGCAGATCTTAAAGGCTCACAACGCGTCGCATCCCGACGTGTTGTGAGCTTGTAGATCTGCTACTTTCACTACTCTTGTATGATGAAGTAGAGCATTAATAAAAAAGAAAAAAAAGAAATACGGAGATACAAGGTTTCTGCCCGACGGCAAGGATATGAAACTGAAAAATCGAAATTGGCTGATGTTAAATTATATTTGACTATTAATATTGTCACTTTTATTACTTTTCTCAGCCGTTACTGAAGAATATAGGCTACATATTTGTTTTTAAAAGAAATATCTGAATTGAATTCAGTCAACAGAGAGAGTGAGAGAGAGAGAGAGAGAGAGAGAGAGATGGGTGGGAATATGTAAAGAGAGAGGGTGTGTGTGTGTGTGTGTGTGTGTGTGTGTGTGTGTGTGTGTGTGTGTGTGTGTGTGTGTGTGTGTGTGCGTGTGCGTGCGCGTGCGTGCGCGCGCGTGTGTGTGTGTGTGTGTGTGTGTGTGTTTGATGTGGTCTTCAAAGGAGGTAATGGTTATTTGGGTGGTGATGTGACACAAAACCACACGCAGGCAGGCACACACACACACACACACACACACACACACACACACACACACACACACACACACACACAACCAGATTAAACGCTGTCAGAAGCATCATTAAATCGTGGGATTGTTTGAGTCTGTAATTAAGAAACTCTAATGATAGAAATGAACCCTATCTGGGTTGACCTCTAACCCATTCACATGTCCACCATTTCAACACATGGTGGGCACACATTTCCTTGCAGTTGTTCTAGATACCTTTTTCTAGCATTACATTGCAGTTGTTGTTTTTGATATAACTTTGGTAATAAATTACCAAAACTTTCTGTGTCTGTCTGTGTGTCTAGGAGCGTATGAGGAAGCTGTTGAAGGTCTATGAGCTTCTGGGAGGAGAGGAGGACATTGTTAATCCCACTAATGAGCTCATTAAGGAAGGACACATTCTCAAACTGTCTAATAAGAACGGGACATCTCAGGACAGATACCTTATCCTGGTAAACATTCCTACTCTATTCTGTTTCATTCTATTGTATTGTGTATTCTGTGCTGCTATTATGTTACAATCTGTTCTATTCTGCTCTGTACTTTTTTATTCTGTTCTATGCTATTCTTACAATACATAAACCTCATTATTGGGATAAAAAAATCTGTTATCTTATTTTACTGTATTTATATTGTGTGTCCTCTAAACTGGAAACTTGAAATGAATATGAGTCTGTTTGAATCAATCTCAAGCTGTGTGTGTGTGTGTGTGTGTGTGTGTGTGTGTGTGTGTGTGTGTGTGTGTGTGTGTGTGTGTGTGTGTGTGTGTGTGTGTGTGTGTGTGTGTGTGTGTGTGTGTGTGTGTGTGTGTGTGTGTGTCTCTCTGTCTCTCTCTCGTTCTGTCTGTCTCTCTCCAGTTTAGCGACAGATTGCTCTACTGTGTCCCTAAACTACGTCTAATTGGCCAGAAGTTTAGTGTCAGAGCTCGCATTGACGTGGATGGGATGGAGGTTAGTACTGGTTGGCCCTGTCACAACTTTTTACCTTTATGTGCAAATATAGGGTCATGTACGGTATATTATGAATGACTCTAAGCCACTGTCCTAGATGGATGAGCTCTGTGCCCGTTAAAAAAAATTAAATCCTAACTACAAACTTGTCTAACTAGCAACTTGTCCCTCTCTGGCAATTGATTTGCAGCTTATGTTCAGACAGTTAAGAACACATAAAACAATAAAAACACATCAGGCAAACAAACCAGCCATTGTTCTTAAAAGGGGCCACTGTGCAATAAACAAGTAAATAAATAAAACCCAATTTGTCAACTATTACGTCCACGCTGCATTTAGCTGACGGGATAAAGGAATGCTTTTAGCAATTGGAGGACTATTGTAATGTAACCCAGCATTAACTACAGCATGGTAAACTCAGGTGCATTCCTAACCTTAGATGTAATCCTAACCACAGAAAGGCAGGCAGTCAGACGAAAGCTCGTTTTTTTTTCAATCTCTGTTATCTTTGTATCTAGTGTCTGGATAATGAGGTCATTTTATTTCTTTTGTATTTACTGCATTCTACAGTATATTATAATACTGTGTGTGTTTCCTGTGTGTGCATTTCAGTTAAAAGAGACCAGTAGCATTGCAGTCCCCAGAACCTTTCTGGTTTCAGGAAAACAACGGTCCATAGAACTACAGGCCAGGTACTGAATGACTGGTTTACTGACTGGCTTATTTAACAATTTTACAGACTGTTTTAAGGTGTTAACCGATAAACTGTGTTTATTGTCTTTCTAAAGGACGGAAGAGGAAAAAAGAGACTGGATACAGGTATGTCTGTCTACTTTGATGTAGTTTTTATTAGGTAATTCGGGTTAATAGTACACTGTAATTATCACCGAACTTTAATTCATCCAGAAATCCGCAAATGGCAACAAACTGCTTCGTTCCCATTGAAAAGCATTGGCAGAATACGCCTGCATAGGCAGAATTAAAGTTTGGTGTGAACAGATTATATATTATATAGTATATATTATATAGTATATAGTATAGTATAGAATATAGTATAGTATATATTATATAGTATATAGTATAGTATAGAATATAGTATAGTATATATTATATAGTCCAGATTATTCCTCTTGTGTTTTTCATACTCAGCTGAATAATATTCTGGGTTTAGAATTAAAAGTAATACCCATCTATTTTTCCAGACTATTACCCACCTTGTGTTTATCATTCATTAGTATTTGTTTTATATTTTACCCTTGTGTTTTTTCATCAGTAAGGTAACTTGATTATGGCAATAACCATCTTCTAACATTTCCATGTGTTGAAAAGATCTTGAACCAGCTTTCTGGAATACACCCTTGGTTTATTGTGTCTATCTTTGACCGTATGTTAATGTTCTTCTTACAGGCGATCCAGTTGACCATCCAGAGACATGAGCAGAGTCTAGAGATGTTTAGACAGTTAAACTGTACAACGCCTCCACACTCCCCGGTACGTACACACACACACACACACACACAACACACACACACACACACACACACACACACACACACACACACACACACACACACACACACACACACACACACACACACACACACACACACACACACACACACACACCTACTAGTGCACCCTAGCAGCAACCCAGCAACTGCTTATTATGTCTGGTTATTTTTGCTGCTACTGTGCTGAGGAACTAAAATCAGAGAATTGCACTCTGTTACAAGATTTAACAATAAAAATATTGAACAACCGAAAGATCTAGCAGCCAGTCAATATTTGCATACCTACTACCCATAACTGTTGATAATAATAGTAATAACTAGAAAAATGTGCTCCTCGGAGCACAGTTCTTCGCCAGGCCGGTAGTAGAAGTCAGTCTTAGCCAATCAGGAGGAAATGTTAAAAAGTTCCGTCTTGATGACATGACTATAGAGATAATGTGTACGGATTTGCGTTAAAATCTGTAGGAGTAATAGCAAATAATGTTTTTTTCTAAAATTGGTGCTATAACAGGCCCATGTGAAGTTTCACGGCAATCGGGAGCTGCGTTGATGATTTGAGGCATTTTGTTCAAAACAAGCCACTCCTGCCAACTTTAGATGGCAATCTAAGGCTTCGTCCACACGTACACGGGTATTTTCATAAACGTAGCTTTTTATATGCGTTTTGGGGGGTTCGTCCACACGCAAACGCGTTTTTGCTCCATGTAAACGCATCTTTTGGAAAACTCCTGCCACAGTGTAGATTTTTAAAAACTCCGGCTATGTGTTCCCGTGTGGACACGGTAAACAGAGTTTTTGCCGTTGTCGTTTAACGTTTAGCCGTTGTCGTGTGGACAGAGAGATTTTTTTAAACAGGGCCGTGTAGACGCGGAGGTTTTCAAAAACGAAAACGAAATATCTGCGTTTATGAAAATACCCGTGTACGTGTGGACGAAGCCTTAGCCATCAGGATGGAGTAGGAAAAATCTGACAGATACGTGTTGATCACATGACTGTATAGAGAGATAGTGTGTACCGATTTGCGTGATGTTTGGACAAAATCTGTTGGAGTAATATCAAAAAATGTGTTTTGCAAAACTTGGCCTCCTATTGGCGCTATAAAAGACCAATGTGCATGCACACAGGGAGTGTGTGTGCACAGTTTCACGCCGATCGGTCCAACGGTGCCAGAGATTAGGTGTCCACAGGTGGACGGATGAACACACACGCACGCACGCACGCACGCACGCACGCACGCACGCACGCACGCACGCACGCACGCACGCACGCACGCACACTCACTCACTCACTCACTCACTCACTCACTCACTCACACACACACACACACACACACACACACACACACACGCAGACACACTCACAAGGACGGACAGGGGCAAATACATAGTCTCGGCCACGCCTTCGGCCTGGTGGAGACAATAATTCACATAGTTTTTTACATAGCCACAAGAGGGCATCATCATTCTCTCTCATTCTCCCCCTCTTCCCCGTCCTCCCTCTCTCTCTCTCCCTCCCTCTCTCTCTCTCTCTCTCTCTCTCTCTCTGTAGAGTTGTGTAGAGTTGGGAAAGAGAGCTCCAACTCCAATCAGGGAGAAAGAAGTGACTTTGTGTATGAATTGCCAGGAACCGTTTAACTCCATTACTAAGAGACGCCATCACTGTAAGGCTTGTGGACATGTAAGTACTACTGCTACTACGACAATTACTACTAGTAATACTACAGATACTGGCCTGTGTGTGTTGTGTATATGTCATTGTTGTGTTTGTGATGGTGATGGTTGTGTTGTGTGTTTCTGATGATTTTGTGGATTGTTTGTGATAGTTGTGTTGTATGTTTCTGTTGTTGTGTGTTGCAGGTGGTTTGTGGGAAGTGTTCAGAGTTCCGTGCGCGGCTGTCATACGACAATAACCGAACCAATCGTGTGTGTATCGACTGTTATACTACACTGGTTGGAGTCCCGCCCTCCCCTGCCTTACTGACCAGTAGCACACAGAGGAGGCGGTCCATACTGGAGGTTAGTGTAACCTTGTTGTGTGTATTCCTCTGTGTGTATCAGAATATTTCTAAGTGACACTCAACATAGTTTAGTCTAGTTGCTGACACCTGAATCGAGGTCTATCTTATCTTATAGTATCTTATTTTGGTGAATCCATGGCCTTTCCCTTAAATTTTCCATGTTTTTTTCTCCCTTTTTATCCATGAAACCAAATCCGTGTGTGATTGTGTCTCCATAGAAACAGGCATCATTGGCAGCGGAGAACAGCGTTATGTGCAGTTTCCTGTACTACATGGAGAGAGGAGTGGGGAGGGGCTGGCAGAAAGCATGGTTCGTTATCCCAGACAGTGAACCACTCGTACTGTATGTTTATGGAGCTCCACAGGTACTTCATAATACTACATATTATGTACTACACATTATATACTCTGTATATTTATAATGCATATGCTATTTATACTATACTACTACATAATTGACACTGCAGGCAATACTACATGTGTAGTATAGACACACTGTAATGTACAGTACGTATGTAATATGTAATGCTACATACGTATATATACACACCACAGATAAGAATTGTTATTCTAATTATTATTATGTATGAATATTATGATTTTTCTTTTTTTCCAGGATGTCAAAGCTCAGCGTAGTGTGCCTCTGATTGGCTGGGAGGTTTCTCTGCCAGAGTCATGTGACCGTCTTGAGCGTCGCCATGCTTTCAAGATCAGTCAGAGTCACCTGACTCTTTACTTCAGCGCTGAGGGGGAGGAGCTACAGCAACGCTGGATGGACGTCCTATCACGTGCAGGCAGGGGGGAGGAGTTACTGATCCATGGGTCAATCGCAGAGAGCCTGGAAGAGGAGGGGGAGGAGCTAGCAGCAGTAGGGGAGGAGAGCATTTGAATCTATTGGAGGAGAAAGATGATGTAGATTAATTTGTATTGGACAAGGAAAACAAGCAGCACAGAACATTTGGATGAAACATGCCGTTTAAAATACACAACAAATAAAACATGCAAACACACCATTACTCACGTATGCCAACACACCATCACATGCACGCACACACACACACACACAAACACACACACACACACACACACACGCGTACGCACGCGCGCACGCACACACACACACACACACACACACACACACACACACACACACACACACACACACACACACACACGCACACGCACACGTACACAACACAACATTACACACACAGGTGTGTGTGTGTATAGATGTTGCATGCTTATTCTCAGCTTCTCTGTGATTTTAGTCCTGCTAGCGACGGGGCTCTAAGGATGGCAATGTCAGTCCAACACTTAAGTCCTAAACAAGATATCTCCAAGAAATCTACTGGCTGGAGATGGCCATGGAATTTGCTGTGCACCATCGTACTTCCCAGAGGATGAACCTTACTGATTTTGGTGACCCCATGGCCTTAGGCCAAAATTTCCACCTTCACACAAGATATCTCAAACTGTAATGGGCAGTTTGCCATTCAACTTGGAGCAGCACAACCTCTATGGGCTGCTAGCGGGTCTCTTAGACTCTAGATATAAACCTCTGTTGTGAGCAGTAATCATCAACACAAAAACTACCTGACAAATCTTCTTTCTTTCTCTTTCTCTCTCTCTCTCTCTTTCCCCCTGGCTAAAACAGAAAACCTACATTTTGATATCAAGATATCTGTATTCAGTATAGAATATTAATTAACTGTCTGTCCTACAGAGATAAACAACACTATTGGTGGAGTAGTGAAAGAAGTAACGTTAGATAGTTTATAATTTAATCAAATATATGGTATATTTATTGTTGATATGAAATCTAAATGCAAGTCATGAGCTCTGACCGTTAAAACAAAGGAAGTACTTCCTGTTGTTTGTCTGTCTGTAGCACAGTTAGGTGTTATTGACTGTAAGAAAGTAATAGCCAGCACTCCGAAGTCCTTCTGGTACTTTTAGTTCATAGATGCACGGACAGCATACGCGTTTCGGCGTCAAGCCTTCCCCAGCAGGTGTTATTGACTGACAGAGGGGTTGTCTGTTCTAAACTGACCATGTTGGAAACAAGATGGACAGATTAATGAACAGACAGGTCGACAGATACCGGAATAGTGGTCACATCCCATTGCTGTGCTGTGAAGCAGTGGGAATGACTCACAGAAGGGTGCTTATTTGAGTCCCTCCGAAAAGAGAAAAGCAAAACAAAACCAAGAACAAGATGGAGATAGTAGAGAACATTGAAGAGCTTCCCTCTTTCTTTCTCCCCTGACCCGACGGAAGCCTGCAAGGTTTTAAACGCCTGTTGAAAAGAAGCGGAGTCCAAATGTGTAGACTAACTTGGGATCTGTGAAAAAGAAGATAAAATGACTTCACCTGCACTCCTAAGATATTTTTCTTATCAGCGTACCCCTTAAATTTCCCAAATGTTTGCCCTATCAATTCTGCCCTCCATAAGGCCTGAGATTGACTTTTGTATTCCCTAAATTCCCTGAATATTATGGACTCAAATGTAAAGTTCCCTTTCTTACTGGCTGACTGGTGAGTTCTACTGGTTGACTGGTGTGTTCCAAGCCACGCCCTCGGTTGGGTGTTCAAGAAACATTTCCCAGCATCCCATGCTCTGGAGAGCTTGCACCATTTGTGCACAGCTTCTATGCTCTCTGGGGATGCATGGTGATCAGACGAGCAGAGATCTCATTAAGCAACCTTTTACAGTATCTACACAGACCAGGAATTATGATTCAACCAAAATTGTATTTTATCTCTGATGTTTTTGAAACATTTAAATGTCTTTTGGGACCGAGAGACTGCTGTTTGTATAAGTGAATGAATACAGTCCAGTCAGCACATTGCAATAGCAACCCTAGCCCTAGTAATTAAACCATTTGTAAAAAAAAACAACAACAACTTGTTAATAGTAATAATAATACTATATAATATGAAAAGATGAATCAGTTGAAGTTCCATAACATCATAAGTCCATTTACATTGTTGCACTTTTATATTCTTGTCATTCATTTTACATTCTACTCATTTCTCTTTCTACTTCAACAGCACAGTAATGTTCAAATCCTAGGTCAGCGACATTGCAACCACAAAAGGATCTGATCCTAGATCAGTAACATTATAATGAACCTATAGTAAGGAGTACTTGGACCAGATCCTACAGTAGAAGAAGAGATAGGAGAAACGGGAGAGGTAGAAGAAGGACAGATTTGTCTTTTTTTTAATCATTGTGACTCGCTCTCCCTCTCTCAGTGAAAACAGAATATTAATGTTATTATTCTATATGATATGCTGTTATTATTATTAATGTTATTCAATATGATGTATGTTTTGGCGTGGTCATTTGATGCAAGTTGGTTAATGATGAAAAAAAGAGAAATGTTTGTAAATATTATTTATTCTCACTTGGACACTCCGGTCATGTGTCTCACCGAGCTGCTAATGGCTAGAAGACTAATGTTAGTTGTTCCCATGGAGGTAGCCTATAGGTTGTTCCTCTCCTTTTGTGCAGTTTCCGTTACATCCTACTCACTAGAGCCATACACAGTCAAGGTTAGACCATCAGAGTCTACACTGTGGCAACCATGTTGACTCCTTTATCTGTAACTGGTGTTTTTTATTACAGCTGGTCTTTATAGAATGTTGTCCATGTCACTGTGGTGATGTTATAGAGGATATTGTTCTACACACAACTCAGAAACTGGAGTAACTGTGTCTCTACATGTCTCTGGTCCAACTTTGACTAACTCTGCCTATTATGGTTGTAGTCTGTACTGGGTGTGTTTACAGGGTATAAACCAGGCTTGGGATGACCTGATAATAAAAGGTCTTGGGTTCAGTGGCATATGGAAGGGTCTGGACCCCTTGGAGGCACTAGAGCTGAATTCCGTTGTGCTACCCATGGACAGGAATTATGAGAATATGGTGAACATTATCCAGAACATTTTATTTAAAACTCCCAGTGATTAATGTTTTTATGTAATTTTCTCTTTCTCTCTCTCTCTCTTTTTCTTTTCTCTGTATTTGTGTCTGCGGCTTGGTTTGGGAACCGGGCTGAGCATGTGTTGTCTGGTTTAACCATTTCAGACTGGTTCTGTAGTGTGCATGAAGAACAACAGTGTTATTATTACGTACTCTTCAATTTCAACAATGTGCCAAAAGCCTACAAACACAACTATAACATAACAACATTTTTACATACGTGTTTTTACTTCATTCTGAATACCAACACATATCAGTTTATAACCACTTCTAACCTTATTAGTGAGAAAGAAGACAAATAATGCTGAAATATTCTCCATAAGATTCAAACTATGAACCATATATTAGTTTCCATTTCCATTATTAACATGACCTTTTCCCTCTGGCATTTATGAAGTATAGCCTAATGATCTAATGTAATATAATCTGGATCGTGTGTAAAATTCAGCAGCTTTCTCTTACAGTTGGAATCCGTCATTACAGTGGTGTAGTTTAAATGTTTTTATTTGTCTCACATCAGCTTTTCTAACTGTGGTTTTTACATAATTTATAATTTTCAATCGAAAGTATGTGTTTATTACTGTTATTATTTTCATTATTATTATTTTGTTTTGAACACGTTTGTTTGATCCAAATATGGGCGTGTTTCCCGAATATGCTATACTTTCCAGTGTTGATTTGAACTTGTCTGGAGTATCTGGGTTATTGATGTTATTTTGTGTTGCATAAAAATTGATTTGGAGAGAAGCTGAGCCCAAACATCATTGAGGGCTGACAGGAAAACAACACGCCATTTTTAAAAGTGTAAAAATCCTTGGTTGGGTCATTTTTAACAGTGTAAAAAGTTTGTACGATAAAACACGAGTAGTGTTAGTATGTTTATGACCATGTTACAGTGGAGACCATCATTTCCTACTTGGTACAAATATGAAGAAATGTATGTTATATGGGACAGACGTGCATGAATAATGTCAATATTAATATTAATATGTTAATATTAATATTAATATGAATGTTAATGAGGCCATCTAGTATTTGCTAGTGTTGGTACTGTACAGTATGAATGATACCGTGCTCATATGACATGGATCACAGGCAATCAGAGGATGTCATCATATAGTTGCACCATCAAGACAACAGAGGAAAACGTCACCTAGGCCAGTGGTTCTCAAAGTTGGGTCCAGGGACCCTCAGCGGTTCTTGAGAGGGTCCAAGGGGTCCCCAGCAAAATTAGCTTATATAGAATCAAAATCAGTTTAACCACTTTAACGTTGTGAGCTTGTAGATCTGCTATTTTTGAAACTGGTACACATCCTTTCAGATGTGGGTCCGCAGCCAAATACATATCATTTTTGGGGTCCTTGACATGAAAATGCCCGAGAACCACTGACCTAGGCAACCAGTACCTATGTAACCCTAACCAATGGGCTGTTTACTACAGCAAACCCCACCCTGTGAGTGCTGTTCTCATGTAGACATGGAAAAGGTGGTATTTTAGACACCTGATGACTTCCTCATATATAAACAGGAAATCTGATCCGATCACAGAGTTAAGACAGCCTGTATTGAACATGATCTCTGTATCTTTTTTTTTTTGTGAATATGGGAGGTTATTATAATTTTTTATTATGGTTATTGTTATTGTTTAGTGGCAGGCCACTGGTTCCATCCTATCGATGTCCATATTATGATGATGATACCCTGTACAAAAAATGTTTATGATGTAAAACATCAAATAAAAAGAACAAAATTAATTCCCCGTTCTCCATCTCTCTGTTACTTTGTCCTACAGAGTCAAACATCACAACTATCATAGTTATGAAAAGGCTAAGTTTATCTCCTGTTGTTGGTACAGAAGTACAGAGGTAGCCCATTTAAGAATCAAGAGGGTTTGTCAAGATGTGCTAAGCATTACATCACAACAAGAACAATAATATGATATGAAAATACACTCATTCATCTGTTTTTAGGTCTGGAGACCCCTGTCCAGGACAGGCTTCAGACACGCCTCCTCAGGAGACTTGGCTCAGATCAATACACTAATAATAATAATTCAATAAAAAAAAATACTAATAACGAATGAGATAAAGAGAAAGTCCCATGAGGAATTTCTTCCTTAACCTACCATTCTACATTAGACAAATCAATGTAAAACTCAGGGTCATACAAATTTGGAGCAAAGATATAGGCCTAAAAGATATTACACTCCTTTCCCAAGTTTGAAACTGAGGAATGTTATCAAAATCTTTGTGCAGTCAGTTGCTGAGGGAGTTACCAATAGCCTTAGAATATTGATCACAAAAGAGTTTCATGTTTTCCTTTCAAAAAAAAAACTTTATTATCCCTGCTAAATGTTATTATTACATTTAAAAATATCCTAGGATATGTATTTGCCTCCTAATCTCCTGACATCAGGCATTTGTGTGTATGTCACACCTGTTTCTCTAATGCTGGGGTCTTCAGCGTTTTTCAGGCGAAGGACCCCCTAGCTGAGAGAGAGATGAAGCAGGGACCCCCACTACATATTGAATTAGATTGTGTTGCAGATTACATTTGTTCTTAGATTTCATAGATACTGTAGGTTTGTAGACTTGTTCCAATATGTTGGATTCATGTTAAACATGCATTTTCAGACAGTTAACCTTTGAAACCCTCAATATTTAACTTGGTTGAGCTGTTGGCTGTAAATAGCAGATCTACAAGCTCACATGTGTTATGAGCTTATGGATCTGCTATTTTCGGCTTATGTTCCCCATCACACAAAGATTTGGCGGACCGCCTGTAGTTACTCTGAGGACCCCCTAGGGCTCCCAGACCCCCTTTTGAAGACCCATGCTCTGATGCTTTAGGAAAATTAAAAACATCCACCACCCCTTCTAGCACGCCCAGCCGATACCGTCCGGCCAGTTGATTGGACAAATAGCCGAAGACCCAGCACGTTAATGAGGTCGGCTGACGGCTGATCCTGGGTGACGTAACTCGGATTTCCCCTTTCATTTCCCGTCAAAAGAGAAGAGAAGCGGGGCGAGACTGAACTCCACTCCATTTTATTGTCAGCGCACCGAGCGAGTAGAGTAGAGGCTCATTGGCTGTCAGCATGCCAACCCAAAGCTCCATTGGCCCTGACAGGCTTGACATGCGCACTCATTCCTCACGGTGACCACAAGATCCCATAGTTTGTAGGGGCGGCCTGCCCATTCACTTTGATTTCACACAACAGCACCTGGGGAACATTTCAGAGATGGATAATTGCAGTCAGATCAGCAGACACTCATAGACATACACTTTTATTTATTCATTATATATTTTTTGAGCTAGGGGCCCAAATATATGTAATGTTCTTACTTGATGACGTGAGAATTTGAGGATGATACTTGTTATAATATCTCTGAAAAAGGGCAAATTCAAAATGTTTGGGTATAGAGTGTAGACCTAACTCAACCTCAACCATAGGAGGAGTCTGAGAGGGAGGTTTGTCAATGAGTGGTTGTAATAACCACTTTGTAATAATCAAGGATTTTCATGGATATTCATTTTATTATGGTTTGTTATTGGTCAATCTGCCGTCCATCTCACCAACACTTTGGTCCCAAACAGCATATTAAGATTTAGAGCCAGCCAGGGACCCCTATACAATATTTGTGTTGTTAAAATGTTTCAAAAATATTGACATTTTTAGAATAGCAGATCTACAAGCTCACAATGCAACGTGTTGTGAGCTTGTAGATCTGCTATTTTCAATAGGGGGGGGGGGGGGGGGGGTGAAGACATTTCTAGGACCAGTTACAAATTTCAGTAACTGTTCCTTAGCCTGGCTCCAGCCCTTGAATCGCTAGCTGAAACGAAATGAAAATTGTCAGGCTAACTGTCCTAGAAATTTACATTTTTTGGGGGCCCCCAGGAACCCCCTCAAGGACTCCTGGGGGTCCCCGGACCCCACTTTTAGAACCACTGCTTTACACTATGTTTCATGGCATTTTTCTGCTCCGCCTACTTACACACTACGCGCAAGAGCTTCAAACAGAGCCAACATGGCAGCGCCCGTCCTGCACAAACACCTCTTTTCACAGCATCCAGCATCAACTCATTCCACGATTGTGTGACATAATAACCAGGGGTGGTAAAAATACTCACATGTTTTACTCAAGTAAAAGTATCAATACTGCAATATAGAAATACTCTGTTACAAGTAAAGGTCCGGAATTCAAAGTTTACTTGAGTACAACTTTGGTATCAAAATGTACTTAAAGTACCAAAGGTAGAAAGTACTTATTATGCAGAATGTCCCATTTCGCAAGTTTTCAAACGTATACTAATCTTTTGAAAATAGCAGAAATACAAGTTCGATATACATTTTCAAATGGCCGAAATGTGGATGAAGTGGGTAATCTATGTTTTGTAATAATAATCAAAATCTACAAAGTAATGGAACTAAAGTTTTCAAATAATTGCAGTGAAGTAAAAGTGCAATATTTAGCTCTGAGATGTATTGGAGTAGAAGTAAAAGTACTGAAAATTGGAAGTACTCCAGTAAAGTAAAAACACCTCAAAATTATACTTAAGTTGCTACTTGAGTAAATGTACTGAGTTACTTTTACACCGCCCCTCCGGGCTATGGGATCTCTATACAGTAGCTCCTCACCGTGTTGACAGTCTGTCCATGTTGTTCGTCCCGTCAGTACCCAGTCTCTGGGTTTTACAGTCTGAAATAGCTGCCTGTTCACTGTCGCCGAACGGACTCTAACCTGTGGCTTCATTTATGTTTTTATTGAAGTGTTCCGCCAGTCTGTAGTAGGTTTATTTTCTATTCCGTGGTTCTGGTTCTGGTTGTTTTCGAAACGGCGTTGTGAGTAGTACTAGTAAAGTAACTAACATCCTAGCCGTTGATCTTAAGGAGTAGTTTTAGCCTACTTTTATTTCCTGAGGAGGAGAGATGTCAGCTTTCAGCTCAGAGCAGAACGCAGCGGAACTGATCCGCGCATCAAGCAGGACCGAGCCAGAGAATCGGACCATGATGCCGGCCCAGAAGGTTCCTCAGGGTACCGTGTTTGTCATCCTGGACTCTGGATCAGGATCAGATACTGTCAACCTTATCAGGTCAGAACCTTGCTTATTGGCCTGTTACTATTACTATTGGACCAGTCCAGTACTGTTCTACTGAGAGAGAGAGAGAGAGAGAGAGAGAGAGAGAGAGAGAGAGAGAGAGAGAGAGAGAGAGAGAGAGAGAGAGAGAGAGAGAGAGAGAAAGCAGACCTTTTCTTAAAGGTCTTTGATGTCATGGCTGTAGGGGTTGGATTGAATAACACGATTCTACTCCATATGCTATTATATGATCTACTCCTGTAGAAAAACCTGTCACTAGTACACAGTACACAACACAGGCAATTTGTTTCTATGGCAGGGGTTCTCAAATCTCAATCTGTGGGTCGGGATCCCCAGGGGGTCCCCACATGATTTTTGGGGGTCCCCAGATGACAGTGAAGTGACAAGTTAAGGACTTTTAAGACCTTTTTAATACCTAAATACCTAGTGGTAATACCTATCAACAAACTACTATAAAACTGGTCAAACATTGGCCCAAATTGTCAAATAATATATGAAAGAGGCAAACATTTTGGAAATAGCTGATTTACAAGTTCACAATGCCTCTCATTGCGAGGCGCTGTGAACTTGTAGATCTGCTATTTTCACAATATTTATCTGTGCTACAGAGTCAAAATAAATTGAATGATTGCCTCAACTCCTACATTCCAAGTGCTTGTCAGGGTGGGGGGTCCCCGGTTTAAATATGATTATATTGGGGGGGTCGAGGCCTGAAAAGCTTGAGAACCTCTGTTCTATAGGACTGTAGGACAGTCAGTAGGTCTAGAATGTGATCCTTGTACTCCTTGTAAATGTTGCTGATCTGTGATTTGTTATTGCTGATGATACAGCACTTTTTGAAAGAAGCACTATTCAAGTAACTAAAGTTTAGTTTAGTTATAATTGTTGCTGTTTGTTGTACATCATAATAGTTGTTAATGTGGAGACAGATCAGACAAAGAGACGTGCATACATGAGGAGGTGAGTTGAGGTTGACATTAACATAAACATACACATACACATACACAGACACACACACACACACACACACACACACACACACACACACACACACACACACACACACACACACACACACACACACACACACACACACACACACACACACACACACACACACACAGTGTTGTTTTCATTTCAGTTTTTCCCATGAGAAATAGGGAGAGGGAGAAAGATGTGCCCAGTCTTGTTATATGTCTGTCTCTCTCCATGAGTTCCCTGGGGCTCAGTTATGTTATAATAAACTGTTATTAACAGCAGTCCAGACAACAGGTTCATTACTATGTAATAACAATAAGATCAGTTGGTAGTACATATCGTTGCTGTTATTTCTTTGCTACTTTTGTGTGACGCTGTTGTATGTCTGTATGACGAGTGGGGCATTAATAAAGAATAAAGAAATACATTCAAAGTTGAAATGTAGAGATACAATGGTTCTGCCCAACAGGGACAACATACTTGTAGGTAGACAGAATTATAGTTGGTAGGTAGGGCTGATGTATGAAGTTACAGTAGGTGTTTGGATAAGGCTGGGTTGTTTTGAGCAAGATTGTTTACTTTTGGGATTGAATATGTTTCCACTGAGACAAAGAGAGTGAGAGAGATGGAGAGACAGCAAGGCGAGAGTGATGGGTTCATTTAGGTTACTGTTTATTTGAAAGCCTGTTTACCGGTATGTGCCAACCTGTCTGTCTGTCTGTCTGTCTGTCTGTTGTCTGTCTGAGAAAATTTAAGATTATTTTCCCCTTTGTTTTAGCCTCTGGGGGCACGACCTCCTTTTTTTGTGTAAAACAGGAACTCAGGTTTGTCTCCTCCCCTTTCTTAGTCCACTTCCTCCTGGGTGTGCCTGTGTTTATTCGTACTAACAAGAACAACTTTACATGTTTAAGGCAGTGCTGGGAGATTATATATGTTCCTTCTTCCCCTTCTAAATTTCACTGGAACAGTCAAACAAATAGTCTGTGGAAGTATGGGAAGGGCACAAGGAAAGGTATTATTCTAAGGTTATTTTGAAAGAGATCTTTTAGTGGAAATGGAATGCGTGGTGGTGTTTCCATGTGGACCTTGTATCACACACACACACACACACACACACACACACACACACACACACACACACACACACACACACACACACACACACACACACACACACACACACACACACACACACACACACACACACACACACACACACACACAGAGGGGTTTACTGCATCCTGTAGACTTGAGGATGTGGGATTTTGTGTGCGTGGGTGCTTGCATGTGTGGTGCAGAGAGAAATGCTGACTTCATTCAGTTCATTAAGACAGAAAAACAAAATGTTTGCCCGGCCAATCAGGTGTGGGGCTAAGGATGTGTAATATACAGGTCTGACCAGCAGGGGGCAGCAGGGCATTTACATCCTCATGAACTTTGACCGAGACCGCCCAACAGTAGAATAATGTTTAGATCCTATATCAGCAATATTGCAGTAGGCTCTGTGCATAACTGTAGTCACAGTTTTCAGAAGGTGTCACACCTGTTTCTTCCTGTTCCAGTTCGTTTTCCCATAGCTTTGTTTCATTGGCTCAGCAGCAAATTTGAACTTGAAACACACGTGAAGGTGTCATTTTGTTTCCAGTTAAAAACTGCTCCTGAGCCAATCAAACAAAGCTATGGTAAAATTAACAGGAACAGGAAACAGGTGTGACACCTTCTGTAAACTGGGACTACAGTTATGCACTGAGCCGATTATCCAGTAGTAAGATATACTTATAGATTCCATATCAGTAACATTACGATCAACCAGTATTAAGGGGTCGAAGAGGATCAGATCTTAGTTCAGCAACATTACAGTCAACTAAAGGCAATAGGGTGTGCAAGGATGATATCCTAGATCAGCATCATTACAATCAACCAGTAACAAGGAGTACAAAGATCAGATTCTAGATTAGCAATCTTACAGGTAACCAGTATAATACAATACAACAGTGCAATACACAAACACAATACAAACTATAAAATAGAAATAATAATAATAGGCTCCACTCCTTGGGGTGTTTTTTGTCACTGTATATTTGCACATATTATTAGATATGAAATTTGTACTCTGCATTTACTCATCCTATGACTACTAGGAGCAATGAGCAGCCATTGTGCGGCGCTCGGGGGGGCAATTAGGAGTTAAGAGTCTTGCTCTGGCACACACATCGACACATTGCTGGCCTGGCCTGGAATTGAACATGTGATAACCAAGACTCAACCAGGGCTCACTGACCACTCAGCTATGGCCGCCCTTGCCCCTACAATGCAATACAATAGGAAAACAAACAAGACTGTGTGTAATTATGGTATGGCTTCCCTGTGCAATCAGTAGCTAGCTAGCAAGTTACTATGAGTGTTTGTGAACGATGTGTGTCTGAGCTATGGAGCCTAGACACACATGGGGGACATACTGTACTGTATATATAGAAAAACGCTGTTCTAGACGGTTGACCCTTTCGGTGGCCACACTGTAATAGCAAATAATGCTATTATAAAATCATAAAGCAGATAACATATACAGTACTATGCTACCACCTGCTAGCCTATGTGTGATTAAGGACTCCTTTCTATTAAGTTATTTGGGTCACTGTGACCTTTAATATGTGTATGTATCACTCGATTGATAATTTGTGTTCAGCCTAGAGAGAGGGACTGGCAGCTAATTACAGGGCCAGGTGGGTTCAATTTAGTTAAGCCCAGGACCAGGTGTGTTTGATAAATCCAGCTTGTGTCATGTCAGCTTACTATGCTTGCAGCTTTTGATGAGTGAGCCTTTTTCTGCTTGACATATTATTCCTTGATCGTGTTTTGGACTTTACCATCAAAGATACTTCATGGTTTTATTATTTGCAATTTAGGACTGTGTTTTTGAACAGTACTCTTGTAAACCAGTTTATAATAAACACCCGTGAAGAGAAGAAGAATCCTCTCTGCATCTCTGCATTTTTACCAATGCACCACAGTGGTCACAACTTCCCAACCAACTAAATAAACTATCCTACACTACGCTATGATTGTTTACATTTTTATGGCGTGGCTCTGAAAGTGGGAGTCGTCTAATTTCGCAATGTAGAAAACCCACACGTTTTTGTTCACATACAGTATGTTCTAGACTTATTTTAATATTGAACTTTTTCTTAATTTTTTCTTCACTTATCGTCTCTGTCGGGTGGAAACCTCACATGTCCAAAATGGTTAATTTTCAGGATTCAAATTCAAAAATAGCGAAAGTAGCAGATCTGTAAGCTCAAAAAACGTCGCTTCGCGCCGCTTTTCAAGCTTATGGATCTGCTACTTTTGATGCTTTTTGATGTGTGACGCTGTAGTGTGATCAAGCTAGGCCAGCGGTCTGGAAGAATTCATCATTTTAAGAAGATTCTGTCCAACAGAAGAATAGATACTCTAATTCTCAAACATTTTCATGTCACCACAATTTATATATATTCGTCCGCAGACCCCCATCTGACCCCCATCTGAAAATGTTTTGTGCCAGGGACCCCCAGAAGAAACAAATTGTGTTAAAAGAAATTCAAAATTATTCCAAACGTTCTAATATTTTCAAGATTTTTTCTTTTCAAAAATAGCAGATGTACAAGCTCAATAAAGTATATAGGGTATAAGTGGTTAATCCAAGACCTATCGTATAATTTCTCTATAATTGACCTATTGTATAATTTGTCATTTAACTTGATAAAACTCTTCTCTGATCTCTGTTGCCTTTTTTCAAATCTTCAGCAATTACGATATAACCAGCCAGCTACACAGTACAGTGTAGCTGGCTGGCAGTGCAGCTCATCATGTTTGGGTGGATATATTAATATGTAGTGATTGATCTATTGCACTGTTTCCCAAACAGTGGGTCGGGACCCATGTTTGGGTAGCGGACTCATTTTTATGGGTCGCGAGTAAATATCTCCTTTGTTTTCCTACATTTAATATCCATATTATTTCAAAAGATTTGAAAAAGTTTAAACAAAAGAAAATAACAGCCACAGACCTACAAGCCGCGTTGTGAGCTTGTAGATCTGATATTTTCACTAGTTTGGGTCCCGTGCAAACGTCAAACCTCTCTTTTGGGTCTCGAGCTAAAACATTTGGGAACCACTGATCTATTGCAGTCTGGTCTCAATTGCTACTATGCTGGTCTATTTTCTGTGTTTCCACTATAACATTACAGCTGCATTGTGGGATACACAGTAAAACCCTTGGTGTTAATTTAACCTCTTAAATCCTATACTTAGTTGACCGACTGAGGTCAACAAAAGTGCACAAAAGTGTTCATCCTCAGCTGTGCGGATTACTCTCACAGACAGAATACCATGCTGACATACCTGTATGACGTATGTGTGTGTCTGCAGTTTGGAGCCAATGTTACCAGAGTCAGGAATCATAGCAGACATTGAGGTTGACAGCCTGCTGTCTGCCAGTCCTGACTGCTTCTATCAGCTTAAGAGTCAACCAATCACTGTCAGGTAACGCGCACACACACACACACACACACACACACACACACACACACACACACACACACACACACACACACACACACACACACACACACACACACACACACACACACACACACACACACACACACACACACACACACAGTACTGCATGTTGTTTGTACTGTACTGCCCTTGAATAGCATAAATTGACTATAAAGTGCAATATGGGCTGCTACAGTTTTAGTTTTTTGGTTTAATCAATTATAACAAATCATCAATTTGTGTATATTACACACACACACACACACACACACACACACACACACACACACACACACACACACACACACACACACACACACACACACACACACACACACACACACACACATGCATGTGCATGCGCGCATGTGCGTGCCTGCATAGGTATATATACTATAGTGTACATGTAGTATGTATATGTATATGTGGGTGTGTATGTATGTATATATATATATATATATATATACACACTGTAAATATACTGTATATGAATATGAATGATAGGATGTTTTATGTGTTATCTTCATCAGCCCTGTAGAGCACTCCTCCTCTTTATCATCGTCATCTTCACTGCCAGCAGCCATGACCTCCAGGTAAGAATAGATAATACATACCAACAACTCATCTACAGTACATGATCCCAAAGAATACTGTCAATATATCGTAATCGTAATGCATTTCTCCTTGTCTCTCCTCCTCTCCTCAGGGTGTTAATGAGACAGGAGTTGATGCGCCAGCAGACAAGGGAACAGGAGAGAAAGGAGGCGCAGCAACAACTGCTCCGTCCCTCCGCTGACTCCTCGTCTCCCATCTCTGTCTCCTCTCTCACCTCCTCCACTCCTCCCACACAGGTCCCTGTGGAGGTTCTCAAGGTAAGTCACACATTAATGTTATCATCATCATCATCATCATGCTCATCATCATCATTATTGAAACTTAAGATAATATTAGATAAACCTTTGAATATATGAATGAATATGCATCACTACACATGTAAGAATGGATATGTGGGGACGTCCGGATGGCGTGGGGATAACGTTTCTACCCACCACTGGAGACGAGGGGGTTTGAATCCTCTGAGGTGGATGATCCATAGGAACGCACTTGGCCGTGTTAGCTGCAATAGTGACTCCTACAGCTTGGTCAGGGCGATTGTTTAGCAAGGTGTGGAACTAAGAAGAACAGCGTGTTCCTCCACATGCGTTACGTCAATCCCTGTGAAAAATAAACGTCACGCGTGTTAGAGGAGACACGTGGTTGTCTGTGCTCTCCCTAAAACCACCTGTAGGTTGATTCATTTAGCTTGATTCAGTTGATTCATTTAGCTTCTGATGTGATTTTGATAATGTTAATACTAACTGAGACCTCCCTCTGTCCATCTCTCTTTCTGTCTGTCTCTCTGTTTATTTCTCTGTCTGTCTCTGTCTGTCTGTCTGTCTGTCTGTGTCTTTTTTTCTTTCTTTTTCTGTCTGTCTATGTTTTCTGTCTGTCTGTCTCCCCCTCTGTGTTCTCTCTGTCTCTGTCTCTGTCTCTGTCTCTGTCTCTGTCTCTGTCTCTCTGTCTCTCTGTCTCTGTCTCTGTCTCTGTTTCTCTCTCTCTCTCTCTGTCTCTCTCTTTGTCTCTCTCTCTCCCTCTCTCTCCAGGTCCAGTCTCATCTTGAGAATCCAACCAGATATCACATCCAACAGTCTCAGAGGCAGCAGGTCAGACAGTACCTGTCTACCAACAAACTGCTCCAACATGACAGCCTCTCCCCCCTGCAGTCTGACCTGCAAACAGGAAGCATTCCCAGCAGCCCATTGGCTGTCCTCAGCCTGGGATCAAAAGAGGAGGTACACACGCACGTGCGCACATGCGCGCACGCACACACACACACACACACACACACACACACACACACACACACACACACACACACACACACACACACACACACACACACACACACACACACACACACACACACACACACACACACACACACACACACACACACACACACACACACATACACATAATATGGAAGCTGCAGCTCCAATCCAATCTGTCTCCACACTGGTTCACTTCCTCTCTGAATGTCAGCACTTCTTCTTATCCACACACACACACACACACACACACACACACACACACACACACACACACACACACACACACTCACTCACTCACTCACTCACTCACTCACTCACTCACTCACTCACTCACTCACTCACTCACTCACTCACTCACACACTCACACACTCACACACACACACACACACACACACACACACACACACACACACACACACACACACACACACACACACAGTCACACATGTACACACATTTTTTCATTATGATCTTACATCAATTGTTCGTTAATACTTTAGGGCTCACTGTTTCTGTCTGTCTGTCTGTCTGTCTGTCTGTCTGTTTGTCTCTTTCTTTCTGTATTTCTATATTTCTGTATGTATTTGTATTTTTAAATTGAATGGCAGTTTAATCTCCTTCATCATTTAAACTCCTTCCTGCAATTTACAGTGTCAAACTAACATTTATCT